>NC_051269.1:24866125-25180216 GCF_015220745.1 Sebastes umbrosus | reverse complement strand
AGTCCTGACACTCTGTTTGAGACTAAACTGACCACTGATACAAAGAGTGGACAGCTGAGGTCTAAATCTACCCGGTGTCCTCACAAGATACAAGCTAGTTCCACATAATAATCATCACTTGAATGGCAAAAGATCCCCAAGTGGAGTCTCTTGTGATTTATGCAAAGCCTCAGGCATGGCTTAATGAGACCAAAAAAAAAAAAGAGTTTAAACTGGAAGACACCTTTTCAAAAAGATTTCTTTAGATATTCTCATCCGTCAGCAAATGGGAGTCCACTGAGAACAACTTGTGGCTTTGCGTCTAAAAAGCGGTACACATTGCTTGATTTATCACAAAGTGGACGGTGAAGGGTTTGTGAGCTGCCAATCTTTTGTAACGGGAGCTCCCTGTGAAACAATATCCCAGTGTCACTTAAAGGAATAGTTTCACATTTTTTTCTCTGCCTTGCATGTTAGAGGAGAAGATTGATACCACTGGTGTTGATCCAGAGTGGTATCGATCTTCTCATCTAACTATTGGCAAGAAAGTGAATAAGTGTATGTCAAACTATTCATTTAGGAGACAGTGTATATACTGGAGTTGTGTGGTAACAAGCACACAGCGGACATCATGTTTTAAACACTGCCAACAAGCCAGGACAAGCCAATCAACATTTCTCAGTAGCAGAATATGGAGAGTACGTTTAAGACACTCCATCACACAGATGGATATACTAACAATTTGGTAATTAAGAAAATATGAGAATACCAGCTATAATAAAGCGATAACAGTAGGGCTGTCAAAGTTAACGCGATAATAACGCAAATTAATTTTAACAGCACTAATTTCTTTAACGCATTAACGCAACCAATCTTTCAGAGGTTGTAGCGGGCTCAGTTTTCAAGATAGAGGGAAGACTTAGCGTCATATGAAACTACAAAAACCTAAGGAATCCATCGGTACCAACCATGTCATACTAGCTTGTCACGAAGGAGGTTAAATAAAGCTCCAAACTTGCGCTACATTTTAGCGAGGAAAAACTGTCATGGCCATTTTCAATGGGGTCCCCTTGACCTCTGACCTCAAGATATGTGAATGAAAATGGGTTCTATGGGTACTCGCAATTCTCCCCTTTACAGACATGCCCACTTTATGATAATCAAATGCAGTTTGGGGCAAATCATAGTCAAGTCAGCACACTGACACACTGGCAGCTGTTGTTGCCTGTTGGGGCTTGAGATGTCATGTTATGATTTGAGCAATTTTTTTTGCTAAATGCAGTACCTGTGAGGGTTTATGGACAATATTTGTCATTGTTTGGTGTTGTTAGTTGATTTCCAATAATAAACATATACATGCATTTGCATAAAGCAAGCATATTTGCCCACTCCCATGTTGATAGGAGTAATAAATACTGAACAGATAAAAAATTGCGATTAACTATAAACAACCATGCGATTAATCACAATTAAATATTTTAATAGATAGACAGCCGTAGATAACAGTAATTATTTCCTCTTTCACAAAATACTCGTTGTATTTACGGGCCACTAATATGTGCGAGCATTAGAGCCTCTCTGGTTCCTGACACAACAATTTTGATCAAATCCATTTTACCTCCTTGGGTCCTTGGGTTTCTTGAAAGGCGCTATATAAATCCAAGTTATTATTATTATCATTATTATTATTATTTACTGAACAATTAACATTTGGTCACTTTACAAATAAAATATGTACAAATCTATTGTCCCTTAAAAACATTGCTTCACAGTGGAACAGGGATACTTAATTTTAGCCCAACACAGTATATCTGTATCGGTATCCTTTATAATGGAGATTCTATATGTGTCTCATTGATTTATTCCTCTGTCCATTGGAAATGAAACTGGTTACCTCAGGCCTCTGAGTGAAACCTATCTCATGCCGTCCATTTAGTCATGTTTAAAGGTCAAACCAGAGAGACAGTGGATGCATCAGACTGAATGCATCATTTGTTTATGATGGCCACGTTAAAGGCATCAAGTGGAGCATAAATTCACGTGAAATCGACATAAAACTTGCACTACTGCTTTCACAAGGTTTCAGGAATGTCAGTGACCACTGACTTTTTGGAAGTAAAATTCCATTTCTTTCACACCCAGCGGGGAAAACTTTCAACTTTACAATTTCAGATTTGAGGTAGATTTAATTTTATCATGCTCAAGAGGTTTAATGTGTTTTATTACCCAGGTTAGAGTGGGACAAAGAGGACATTCAAGGGATTTCTGTCACATGATGACAAATGAATCCTTTTAAAGAAGTTGGTTGAGGTTGTTAGCAGCAAACAGCTAATATGTGCTCCGTTCACATAAAATGAAAAGCAGTCGGACACAAATATGATGCAATTATTATTTCTTTTTCAATTAGCCAAACCAGAGACAGAGGCTGTGACAAACAGACCTAAGTCAAGGCTTTTACAATATTCACTAAACTAATTATTGCAGTGTCTGACAGAGGTGTGTAGCAGTGTCATAGGCCGCGGCACTTCTTATTTCCATTATTTGCAGCCGTTTCATCATTTAAAATCAGACAAGCTTGGCAAAAGCTAAAAAAAAAAACTGATGAGCAGCTGAGACATGGATGCGGGAGAGACAATATAGTCCCTATCGTGTTGGTCAGGAGCTGCTGAAACTTTAAATCTCCCACCCTGCAGTGCGTCACATGAAGAAGACTATACATCGAAACTTCAACGAGTGGCCCTCAAACAATGATCCTAAAGACAGCACACATACTGTAGTGTGCGTTACAGGTGTTTTGTTTTATAATGATTGTTCGAGTGTCCATCAGATGAGTGGCATGCTGCACCATAACCAGCTCTCATGTATTGTCAATACATTCAAGTCACTGAGATAAGCATTTGATTTTCCTAAAACATATATACTTATATACTCAGGTCATTTAACAACACTTACTGCTGTTCTGACAGTATTTCCAGAAGTGTCTTCAAACTAGGGCTGGGCAATATGACGATATACAGTATATCGTCAAAACGATATAAATATCTATCATATATATTTTTCTATCGCGATATAGGCTAGGCCTATATTTCTTTATTGCTTCTCTATAATTTCATTTAAAACTGATATGTTCATTTTGCACTTAAGTTCTTCAAATGAGAAAATACTTTTCATTTGTCAAGTATTTAATTCACACAAGAGTATACAAACGTAGGCTTTGCCATGTGGCTAATTCATATAGAGTATTTATTTATGGAATTACCAGAAAACATGCAATATTGTGATAAATATCATTATCAAGATATGAAATGACCTTTATCGTGACAGAAGATTTTGGCCATATTGCCCAGCCCTACTTCAAACCATCTGGATAAAAAATATCCCATCCACTGCATCATAAAAAAGATTTTTAATCTGTTGAAATAAAAATAATTAAAAAATAGACAAAATATAGATGTTTCTTTCCAATCTTTTGCATTTTCATACAGAATAATGCATTAATATTTTGCTCGTAGAGGCATATGTAATTTCCGGTTACCTGATTAAGGAAACGGAGTCAAACTTCTTTTTTATCGTGCAGCAGACAACATTTCTTTTTTATCCAGATGGTTAAAAGAGTCTTTGAGGATTCTGGAAATACATTCAGAACAGTTATACCTGTTATTAAACAACCATTTGGGTTTTCCAAAGATTGTCGGGTACGTATTTTCCGGAAAATTGGATGCTTTGCTCTGTGTCTCTAATGTTAATAAGAGGCACAAACTGGGGTTATAGGTGCACCAATGTGTCTGCCTCACACACCAACCACAGTGTCTGTTCTGACAAAATACACATAGTTTAGTCTAAGTATATTTGAGATGGACCATCTACAGCCTGACATAATGCAACGTACTGAGGAAGTATTTTGTAATATAATGTACACACATTTAATACGAGCATTTCTTGAATCAGTTTGAGTATTTCAAGTCACTGTGACGCAAAATTCCAGCCGTTTGCCACTGAAGTCTAAGCATGTAACAAGCACAGGAAACAATAATTAAGATTTCACAGGTGTTTAAATTAAAGTGCATTTCTGGACAACAACGCTATACACTGCCAGTGACTCATTGGTAGACGTTCATTTTCTGTATCCTACTGCTGTCATAATGTCATAAATAATAAGAGCTGCTTTTGCATTATTTGTTGGCGTTGTGATAACCATTTGGTACATAGCGAGCAGTGCTTTCATTGCTGAAGGTAAATTAATGATGAGGGCATACTGTGTTTGTTCACTCGGTCTTAGAACTTGACTGTATCCATCATGTTCATGGCTTTTATGAACTATAGCTTTGTTCCGGGTTGTAATGGACTTTTGATTTATATTGATTTGCATTACTTAATGATTTACATTGTTTGGAAAGACTGAATCAAGTAGCTCTCAGCACTTGAGAACATACGCTATTACAGCTCTCCACTAAGTCGGCTGCTAGAAAGGAAACAATGAGATGATAATATAGCAGCTGCGCATTGAGCACATTGTTGTAAACATATCTGGGTAACACTTAATTTTACAGGTCCGCAAATTTCATGGTAATTAGGTGATAATTTGCAAGTAACCGATTTGAAATTTCTTTGGAATTACTGCCAAATTACCTCAATATTTACCTCAAAATTTATCAAAAATGACTTTATGATAAACATTATTCAATAATTATATGCTAAAATAGAATATAATCGTTAAAATAGGGCCCTTAGGCTTGAGAAGCGGCTGTGTGCTGCTGTTCATCGGAGGTGGAAAACCAAAACTAATAGAAGACACTTCTGATCAGACACAACTCTCCTCATTGTGTGACTTATTGTCTACACAAATATAACCTGGTAGCTGATGTAATGATTCAGAGAGTTTTTTAAGAAATTTCAAAGAAGTTATTTGCTTATTATTATCTATTTACCAGCAGACATGGAAATAAAGCATATCAATTAACGTTGTGTTCTTTTCTTGGAAATTTATTAAATAAATTATTGGGAAATAGAGGAATTTAATTAGTAAATAATGTTTATAATAAAGTAATTTTCGATCAATTTTGAGGTAAATATTGGGGTAATTTTTTGCAGTAATTCCAAAGAAATTTCAAATAGGTTACTTGCTAATTATCACCTAATTACCATGACATTTGCAGACCTGTAAAATGAAGTATTACCCATATCTGAGTCCAACACAAGGTAGTATTTCTTACAATTCTGAATGCATGTCTCAGTTATGGTCATCAGGTCGGGATGACTTCACACTTAGTCAGAGCTGGGTGACTCCCATATAGCTTCAAGGATTCCTATATGGGCTCAGATTTAGCTCTGTGACTGTGATGAATAAAATATCACATGGAGCAAAAAAATGCCTATAAGGAGCCCACTTCTGAATATGGTTATATACGGAGCATATTATGTCCCCATTCATATTAATAGGCAAATTCATAAAGTGCTGCAACTCGTTTTAATTAAGATGAAAGTCTCCTATCTGCAGTCTCAACACAGCCACCGTCTCATTGTTTCACAAGTTCTTTGTGGAAGAGTATTTTAAGGCTGAATGTGGGGGGGCCCTGATCTTAAGAAAACCATTTTAATCAGCCATATGATACGGTCGCTCTCACCATTTCAGTCTCTCAGCACTCGCCATCACCTTATGAGACACATCATCAGAGTGGATACCAGAGGAAAAATCAAAGATATGAAAGAATCATGAGGTTACATGGAAGCTATGAGCCATTAAATATGCCCCACAGTGATGGACAGTGAGTGCTTTTTCCAAATGGAAACATAGCCAGGGCTAAACGTAATTAAAGGTATACTAGTTACAGCTCCACGTTATACCTACGATCACTTTCTGTAATGATACAAATCATGAATCAGCTTGAATTTTAGCCTTGAACGAAGCATGAAGAAACATATACATCTTGTTGGATGGCAGGATAAAATAGTAATATAAATATTGCTGGTTTTATTAGTCTTTTGCGATATTAAACTAAATACTTTTGGGGTTTGGACTCTTAATTAGCAGCAGGGCTTTGGGATTTCTTTTTTTTTCTCTTTTTTTTTTTTTTTACTATTTTCTGTAATAATAGGCTATAAACCAAATGATTAATCAACTAACAGAGAAAAGTAAAAATTGATTATCTCATAATGAAAATAACTGCTATTTGCAGACCTTATATTTCTAAATCTACAGATCTCTAAGTTCTTTGTAGAAGAGTATTTTAAGGCTGAATGTGCGGGGGGGCCTGATCTTAAGAAAACCATTTTAATCCGCCACATGATACGCTCTCAGTCTCTCAGCACTCGCCATCACCTTATGAGACACATCATTTGGGTGGATACCAGAGAAAAATCAAGATATAAAAAGAATCACGAGGTTACATGGAAGCTATATGAGCCTTTAAACATGCACCACAGTGATGCACAGTGAGTGCTTCTTCCAAATGGAAACATAGCCAGGGCTAAACATCATTAAAGGTATACTAGTTACAGTAGCAGAGCACGTCTACAGCTCCACATTATACCTACGATCACTTTCTGTAATGACACAAATCATGAATCAGCTTGTATTTTTAGCCTTGAACGCCGCATGAATAGATATATACATCCTCTTGGATGGCATGGCTATAATGGCAAAGCACAGAGAGGCTGTAGGCAGGTGTGGCAAATCCAAGACGCAGCTGTGCCTCTGCATGTGCGTATTCAGGTCTACAACTGTTGAACTGTGTAATTAATGCAATATCAGATCTTGTTGGAAGGGTAATCCCTCCCACACACACACACACACAGAGAGAGAGCGAGAAAACACAGAGCTACAGGCTACTATGTGTGATTAAACGCTAATGATCTGGGCTGGATTTTTGGAAAAGGTTATCTGATTAGACTGCCTTGCTATAGGACAACTATGGAGTTTTCACATGTAGCTGTAAAAATAATGGAAATATTGTTATGTAAGGTAACTGTTAATATGTCTGAGCTCAGTGTCTGGGTTTCTTATGGAGAAATGCAACACCACTCTTCAAGTAGAAATGACCCCTTTTTTCTGTGCTGTATGGTGGTGAAAAATTCTATTATAGCTGCATATTGATTTTTGAGATGTGGTGAGTGTGAGGCAGCTATATGGCTGTATATGGTATATGGTGCCTGTGCTCATAATGACGCTGTCTGATGATCTGACGGTATATAGCATCGTCACCCCATACACAACACTGTCGTCACCATCACCACCACCATGCAGAATGACTCTGTATTTACTGGCATGTTCCAGGAAACCAACCCGTAAATGGAGCCATTCAACATGAGATCATCCAGTGCATCATTTCTAATTTATTTATTATCACCTGAAGCTATATAGTAGGGGGGGACATTAATATTTGTGAGACCCATTCTGAAAGTATTCATATTTACTTACTATAAGGAGAAAAATGTCAATCATTCATTTATGTTATTTAGCTGCTGATGCCTGAGAGACAGTAGAAATTCCTATTGAGACGTTTTAAAGCTATATATATTTATTGATTATACGTCGTTGCATATTAAATTAGATTGACGTAGAGTAACAGGGTGGTGCTGAAGCTATATAATATTTGTGAGACCCATTCTGAAAGTGTTCATATTTACTTATATACTGCCTCACTATGAGGAGAAAAATGTAATTTCTCATTCATTTATGTTATTTAGCTGCTGATGCCTTAAAGACAGACAATAGAAATGCCTATTGAGACGTTTTTAAAGCTATATTTATTGATTATACGTCGTTACATATTGAATTAGACTGACGTTGAGTAACAGGGTGGTGCTGAAGCTATATAATAGGGGGGGACATTAATATTTGTGAGACCCATTCTGAAAGTATTCACATTTACTAACTATGAGGAGAAAAATGTCAATCATTCATTTATGTTATTTAGCTGCTGATGCCTGAAAGACAGTAGAAATTCCTATTGAGTCATATTTACTAATATACTGCCTCACCATATGAGGAGAAAAAATGCTGCTCATTCATTTACAGTATAATAACGTTATTTAGATGCTGATGCCTGAATGACAGACAATAGAAATTGCTATTGAGACGTTTTTAAAGCTATATTTATTGATTATACGTCGTTGCATATGAAATTAGACTGACGTTGAGTTAACAGGGTGGTGCTGAAGCTATAGTATTGGGGGGGACATAATATTTGTGGGACATTAATATTTGTGAGACCCATTCTGAAGTATTCATATTTACTTATGCTGCCTCACTATGAGAAGAAAAATGTCATTAATTTGTTATTTAGCTGCTGATTCCTGAAAGACAGACAATAGGAATTGCTATTGAGACGTTTTTAAAGCTATATATATTTATTGATTATACGTCGTTGCATATTAAATGAGACTGACGTTGAGTAACAGGGTGGTGCCGAAGCTATAGTAGTATTTGTATATATATATATAGTATATATAGTAATATTTGTGAGACCCATTCTGAAAGTACTTTACTATGAGGAGAATAATGCTGCTCATTCATTTATAATAACGTTATTTAGCTGCTGATGACTTAAAGACAGTAGACATTCATATTGAGACGTTTTAAAGCTATATTTATTGATTATACGTCGTTGCATATTAAATTAGACTGACGTTGAGTAACAGGGTGGTGCTGCCAAAAAAAAAGCCAAAAAATGGGACTGAAAAAGAAAGGGTGGTGTTGAATAGTGTTGACAACAAGGATATAGAAATAAATAATTAAGCTGCCCCAAGCAGGTCCATGAACGCAGTCGGTTGATCCTATATATATCTACGCTACACATACACACCGTACAGATGTACCGGAGGCTACACACGCCGCCTATAGCCTCCCTGATTTCCCCCTGCTTCGTCCTAGCTACCGCGGGCTGCTACCTGTTAATCCCCGGGCCGCCTCCGCCGCCTCCTCCGCCGGGTCCAGCCCCAGCAGGCGCTCCGTTGCTCGGCTTGATGAGCTGTCCAGAGTCCGGTGGTGCTGAAATGGAAGCCGGAGCCCCCGTTGCTGTGGGGACGGCGGGGCCGGGCTGTCCAACCGCCGTCTGTCCCTGTCCCTGTCCCTGTCCCTCCCCCTCCAGACTGGCCTCGTTCCCCATCGCCTGTAGCCGGGATAGAAGCTCTCTCGATGGGGAAGAGAGAAGCTGGTGTTGTAGATATGGTTTCTAACTCAGATGAAACTCAGCGCTGCTCCTCCTCTGCTTCCGCCATCATCACCTACAATTCAGCATCCCCGCACGGAGCACGCGCACTGAGGGGAGGGAGCGCGCTGACGCAATGGGTGGGAACTGGAGTTGGCTCTCGTACGTGCGCGTTCATGAGACGCGACTCGGTAGAGTCTCTCAAGTCACCACGCAAATACCTCTGAGCCCTCTGTAGGGCACATGACTGGAGAGACCACTGGGACCTGCTGTTTCCTCATTGACCATTTGTTTATTAACCTAAAGTGACCATAAACATTACACACATATATACAAAAAATATAGACAAATTATATATAATTATATATAATATATATATAATAATAATTATATATATAATATATATATAATACAATTATATATATATAATATATGTAATTATTATATATATATAATTATATATTTATATATATAGACAAATAATATAAATATATATATGTAAAAATAGACAAATTATATATATATATATATATATATATATATATATAAATTATAGACAAATAATATATATATATATATATATATATATTATTTGTCTACATTTTGCATTTTAGTTCCTGTGAGCCAAGTCCTCAGTACAAATTATTTAGGGATAATGATAATTTAATCACAAAGTCACAACTAATAGTTTAATCAATTAGTCAACCGACAGACAATTCAATTAAATTTTTCAGCAAAAGTTATCTCAAAACACTTTTCCTGATAGGCTAGGGTAGGTCTAGACCATACTAAAAAAATAAATAAATAAATAAATAAATAAATAAATCAGCAACTATTTTGGCCAACACACCTTGGTTCCAGCTTCTGAAATGTAAATAATGCTTGTTTTCTTGGTCTTTTGTGATATCAAAGTAAATAGTTTTGGGGTTTGGACTCTTAATTAGCAGCTATAAGGATTAGATTATAAGGACCAAATCACAAATATTATTTTAATCGATTAGTCAACTGATGTGACGGACAACTCATCAGCAACTATTTTGGCCAATACACCTTGGTTCCAGCTTCTGAAATGTAAATATTGTAAATATTGCTGGTTTTCTTGGTCTTTTTTGATATTAAACTAAATACTTGTTTGGACTCAAATTAACAGCTATAGGGCTTTGGGAAGTTCAAGAAATTATGGCCATTTAAAAAAAAGAAAATATTTTATTTAAATCTCGAGGAATCATTGAAGGCATGCCCTCATTTTCAATGATGTCGAGTACAATAATAGAGAATAAACACACACAAGAACTTAATTAATGAATTACAAGAAGCCATCAGCCAGACAAGAATAGAACACTGTTAAAAACAAGAGCGGAGTCGTTTGTAATCATGGATTTAAAATCACTTGTAGGTACAATTGTGTTTAATTTGAATGTGTTTTGTAAACTGTTCCAAGTTTTTGCAGCACAAACACCAAAAGCCGTTTCCCCAAATTTAGTGTTCGCACTCGGGACTTCAAGCTTGAGCCAATCACTTGAACGAGTCGAATAATGACTATAGGACCAATTTAATAAGGACATGGCAACTTGCCTTTAAGGGCTTTATAAATAACTAAAAAACAATGCCTATTACGTCTTACTGTTGTAGGAGGTAAGTATAGTCTGATGAATCAACTAAAAGAGAAAAGTGATAATTGATTAATTCATAATGAAAACAAATGCTAGTTGCAGACCCGATATTCCCAAATCTACAGATCTCTAAACCAAATCACAGGCAAACAGTGGTGACATAACACAAGAGCATGGTTTTATTTAACTCAAACCTCTGAAGATGTGTGGCTGAGGGCTATTTCTTTTAGCTCCCACTCCCACATAGTACTGAATGTACTTGACCACTCTGCCAGAGAGACAGTGTCATTATTACAAGATGATCATACCAGTGCTCAAACGTGTGGTAAAGGCTGATAATAAAATAAAATAAAGTAAAATAAAATAAAGTAAAATAAAATAAAGTAAAATAAAATAAAATAAAATAAAATAAAATAAAATAAAATACAAGCTGCCCAAATTCCTGGCAAGGTCATGTTACGATTGATGGTTTTAACCATTACAAGCTCAATTTATCTAGTGGTAATTTATATGTTACAAAAGACTGTTCACCAATTTAGATAATGTAGAAATAATTATCAAATTAATGTATTATTTCATTCGGAAACACAAAACAAACTATAGCTCTACTACAAATTAAACTGTTGTAAATGACAACTGAGATTGTTCTGGGAAATGCAAAATACCAGATCAAAATACTAAGAATACAACATATATGTCTAAAGACACATGCAAATCACGGCCACGGTGCCACAACACAATCCCTCCGCAGAAAACCCAAAGTCCATTTTAATGTGAATGGCTCTCTTTACAGCGTAGTAACGGAGATGATTCTGAGATGGTCCCACTAAATGATTGCTCTCCCTAGTGTACACCAACTGTCACTACAATAAAACACACTGATCTAATAAACCTACTAGGATTAGTAACGTGTGATCCTACACATTCACTTCTATAAAATACTGTAATCTTGGATCAACCATTATAGTCACATCACTAAAAAAAGAAAAAGAAGGAAATCTGCATTATAGCAAGATATTTTGATTGACTTTATTTTAGTATGAATTGGCAAGCACAAAGAACAACTGAGCTCAGTGTACAGGTGAGCCAATTAACTAATACATATGTACAAAAACACACAACTGCACACATCCGACTTGATATTCATTCACTTTGAGATCCAGTTCAAGTACAAAAATAACACAAGAGCTTGTTTTCATTTGCAGGACCTCTACAGATATTCATACACAGCTAGAGACCATTCCAACAAAAAGGAAAAATCATGACTTCTTCTTGAGTTTAAAAATTGTCCATGAAGAATGTGATTAAAAGATGCTTTTTATGTTATATAGTGAATTACCAACAGTGAAGAGATTATAACTGAAATGCTATGGATGAATAAAACACATTCAATACTTCATTGGCACCGTAAAAACATGAGTATATCGACTTATTGTTACCGAGTTGTATATTTAGCGACATACGTAACTGTACTGACCGTAAGACTGAACTTATCTTTCAATAAGAATGAATACTTTGCCAGATGAAAAGGCATTCAGATGCACCATTGGTCACATGCCTTTTTTCATATTTACAAACCGTCAATAGCAGTGGCACAAGAAAGAAGAACATTTACATTGAAACTAAAACAGTAGTACATATATACATCAGTGATAAAAGAGCTGACCAAAACACATGGTCCATTTCATGAAGGAGAGGAGGCTCGGACTAAAATACAACACTAGACGGCCTTTATGAGAGAGAGCTTCAGGAGTGTGTCAATTTTTCATTTTCTCTGCGGTGACTGCTCGCTGCTCACAGGTGTGCGTTTCTTTACAGAAGTCATGATTGTTTTTGATTACTGGCGCTTGGCTTTGTACGGTCGGGAGCGTTTCCTGCGATCAGGCTTCCTCTGTTTGTGCAAGCGTCCGATACTCACTCCCTGCCGACGACGCACGGAAATGTTTTGCTCCACAAGGCTGGCCAGCATGCCTGAAGAAGATACCCAGTCAGAATGAATGAAGGAGCAAAGAAATGACAACAACAACAAAACAGAATTTTAGCATGTAACTAGGTTTTTGCATATTTGTGGTGGTTAAAATGTTAGATATTTTTAGTCTTTTCTTTCTTCTTTTTTAAGAGGGACATGTACAGGTGTGTAGTGACGTCATACTTGTTGTATTTTTGTGTGCTAAGCTGGTTAAGAGGAATAACGTTGCCTTGTATGTATTTCAGATTGGAAGGATGGATTTTAAAGCTTCAGTAGGCAGAACGTTTTTGGCATCATTGGGCAAAAAATCCATAATAACTTTTCAGCATATTGTAATTCAAGTGCTCTGAGAGAAAACTAGACTGCTGCACCTCCTCATGGCTCTGTTTTCATGCTTTAAAAAAATCTAGCTCGTGACGGGAGACTTTGGCCAATCACAGATCATTTCAGAGAGAGAGCGTTCCTATTGGCTGTGCTCTGGCTGCTGGGCGGTGCTTGGTATTTCCTCAACTGATCTCAACATGGCTGCCGGGTCACAAATTTTCTCATTTTACAGCTAAACAGTACACTACAAGATGTTTCTGAAAACATTCGAGTCGAGAAATAGGCATTACAGTAACAGAATATAGATTCATATTTGATCAGCGCTGCCTGGTTTGAATGGAGTTCACGAGTTTCGTAAGCAGTGATTGACAGCTGCTGTAGAGACTCCTCAGCTCGGATTCGTTGTTTTCGTTCAGGCACATTTTTTCACAGACTATCTGTCTCGTGCACTATGGTCAGGATATAGTGACAGTTTTATAAAAAACAACTTTTAATCATATCATTGCTCAAAGTTCTCGACTGCAGCTTTTACTGACTGTGGAGCTTAGCTCAGGCATTCAGTACAAAAATATCCATAAATATGTTGTGATGTGAGTGGAGGAGTGTGAAGCATCTGGACGCTAATGATCCACCACAGAGAACCCAGGAATTTAAATGGAACTTCAGAGGGTTTAAATGTGTTTTTTTAATGGAAGGGTAAAGGGAGGCAGAAAAACAGTAAAGAGAAAAAGAAGAAAAAAAGAAATCCTCAAGATGATGAGATTTACCTTCTTGGGCCAGCATTGATATAAAGGTGCAGATGAACTCATCGTAGTTATGGGTCCTCCTCTGATCATCAATCTGATCAAATGAAGAAAAAATATTTTGATTAAAAGCCAATAAAAAACAGTGTCTCACTAGAGATATTAAATTGCTTCCAGGGAAAACCTACTTTGTATTTCTTTCTCTTTTCTACTTCCTCCTTTAGATACACCTCATAATTGGCAATGTCGGCCTCCACGCACTTGAGAAGTGCAAGCAGCTCCTGCAAAGAGACAGAAGACGATTAACCGCTCTGTTTGTTTGTCTATTATATAGTTCTAGTATACAGCTTTAGAAACAGCTCCCTAATTGGCAGCACAAGCAAAAAAGTGAGAGTAATGTGATATATTAAAAAAAAACCTTGGCAGGCTGATAAGAACACCAAGGTACAGTGCATTATAATGAAATTCTTGGACTTACTTTGGGAGAGTACTTATCCCCGGGGGGCTTGCTGTCTGCAGCGGTTTCCATAGCGTTGAGCTTTTCCTTGCTGGGCTTCACCTCTGCTCTATTTTTGCCCTCTTCTTCCTTCACCTCCGCAGACGGACCCTCGTCTCCCTCGTTCGCGCCCTCTTTCCCTCCTGCTGAAACGTCCGCTTTCTCTTTATCTTTTATCTTCTCAGGAGTGCACGGCCGCTTTGTACCATCAGCAGCCACATCTGCCGTACAGACAACACATAAAGTAACAATCCATCAAAATAAGCCAGACGCAGACAATCCATCAATAAAAGTATGTTATTCTCATTTAGGTCCTGTTTACTTCTATTGTCTAAAAATGATTAATATGCTCCGACTGTACTGTAAATATCAAGTGATAGACTCAAATGCTTACTTCAGCTGAAGCTTTTAAACCACCCACGACCGTAACAACCTCCTGTACTCACCAGATGGAGGCAGAGCGTAGATGACTCCGTCCTCCTGCAGGTGTAACATGGCTGCGCTGACAGAGGGACCCAGCTCTCTGACAGCGCGGTTATGTCTGGAGTCCAGCCTCAGCATCTCATCTTCTCCAAACAGCACACGAGACAGATGGGATGCAACTGGACTGGACGGGCGCGTGGCGGCCTGGGAGCGCGCGGGCGAGCGCAGCGGGGAGTTGAAGGCGCTGCCAATCTCGGAGGCCGTGTCGGTGCTTTCGTTGCTGGGTGTGGGGGATGGCTGCGAGGCAGATGTGATGCAGATACCTCCTGTGCGCCCTTCTGTTCGTACAGAGAGGGGTGTATTTAGGGCATCCTTCCTTTGGGCCTCCTTCTTCAGTTTCTCAGCCAATACAGTTAGGGCAATCTGGCTCTCCATCCCGGTCCCTACTCGTCCCGGTCGAGATCGCAGACTTGCCTTCCGTCTAAACCTAAAAGACGGCAAATTTAAAACCAAAATTTAAAAACATTCATTTAAAGAGCCTTCAGTCAGGTCATAACCACAAACCTATATACACATTACGATGCTAACCTGCTGGATGCGCTCGCGGAACCAGTTACTTCCTCCTCGTCATCCTCATAGTCATCTTCATCATCAGAGTATGTGGTTTGGGGAGGCGCTGCCACTCGAGAACGAGCAACTCCAGCAGCAAGATCCTCTTCTTCCTGTTAATCAGAGAATTTTTTATAGACCACCACAGATTTGTTTTTTCTGCAGCCACCAACATGCTTTTAAATTTCAGCTGCCTTAACAACAGGAAAGGAGAAAAAGAAGCATTCTACACCTCTTGTGAGCAGGAGAGAGCGATTGAGACTCAGAAAGTCAGAGAGGAAGAATGATTTTCAATGACATAAAAGAGAGAGAAATAACACCGACAGTGAACTGTCCCTACGTCAGATCTGAGACAGACAGAAAGCAATGTATGATCTGTCTAAAAGAGTCGAATAGTAATGTTTTCACACAACTCTCAATGTAACACCGGATTCTGTTCTAGCACATGGATGAGGGATGAGAAATAATCATTACTTGCAGCCCTGGAGACAACCCTAATCTTACAATACAACAAAATACTCTAACAAAAAAATCTTTTGAGGACAAAATTGGTGAAGAAAGTGACAAACACACACACTGGATACAACCAACAGACCTTTCTGAGCCAGGACGTACACACTTTACTTCTCCTCTTACCTGCATTGGAGACTTGGCGTAGTTGTGGTTGTCCAGGAAGGCAGGCAGGCGTTGAACGATGGGGTTGGGACTGGAGACTTGCTGGGGACCTCCTCCTCCTGTGGGGGCTGCTGGTTTGCCCATGACCTTAGTGTTTCTTGCGGGGCTGGGGGCATCCTTAGACTGAACTCCTGACTCATCCACTGAATCTAAAATGACAGTCAGTGTATTTCAGTTAAATGTTCATGATGAGCCCCTACACAATTCACAAGATGTGTTGTTAACAAAGACTGGATCCTGTACCTCGATCAGCCCCCTGCGATGTAACTGGCTCCACGTCTGCCTCTTTCTTGATCGCAGTGGTGCCATCATCAGGGGAGGAAGATTCCTGCTGCTTCTTGTCATGGACGAGCTCGGGCTGAGTGAGCCGGATCATCTGACGACATGATGACAACATACAAATTATATTCTACAACATATTCACCAATGTCAGTAGACATGACTGAGGAGATCCTGCTTGGTTAAATTTCGGCCCCATCACATTTCCTTTAAATGATTCCACTTCGACATACTACAAAAAAGGTTTAACATACACAATTATTAGGAATACCATATTAGGACACCAAAACAAGTGTCATCTATGACATGCTGCAGCAGAGGTTAAAACAATTCATCTATTTTTATTCTATTTCAGTCAGTGATGAAACTTCTAGCAGCTCCTGACCTTCTGTAGACCCTCCAGAACAGTTTGTCGATTCCTCTTAAGAATTTCCAGTTTGGACTCATACTTCATCCTGCGGTCAGGCACCACCGCCATCAGGTTGAAGCGAATGTCATGGTACGGCTCACTGAGAAAGAGCAGAGCAGCAGCATGACAATGAAGCCTTGAGGGTGTGTGTAGAAGGTGAACCACCGCTGCTTGAGCTAACTGGCTCAGGACTCACCCAGCAGTGGCCAATCCAATCCTCTCCATGATAACCCGCCGAGCTTTATCGGTCCATTCCTCCTCTTCTCCCCAGGGACCTGAAATAGTGTGAAATGTTATATTTTAATTCAGCAGCAATTTCCAAAATATAATGAGTAATAAATCAACCCTAAATGAATTAATGCAATTCATAGCAAATGTGTCATAACACGGTTTTATCCAATGAGGAATGAGGCCTGATTCCAGGCTACACACTGGATTGAAAGCGTCTTAAAATAATGATAAAACATAACAAATAAAAAATAAATAAACTCTTGAACTCAGTCCTCTAAAAAGGAGAAGAAATCACAATAATGATTCTAGAAAATTCAGTCAGCATCACTGATGCAGACAAACCTATTTTCAACATATGCACACCATTTAAGACAACTTTCAGTGGTTCCATGGCAGCCAAAATGCTACAAATTAGTGTGACATGAACAGGACTCTGTATTTCTTTGTCAGTGTGTACTCATACCGTGGTCAATGGGGTAAGCCTTGAGTCCATCGAGCTCAAAGAGGCGGTCTTTGATGGGCACATAGCTCACAAAGTGGAAGGCCTCCATGGTCCGCACTGCGCTGATCCCATTCTGTTTCTCCGGTAGGTGCCTGGGCTCCGGTCTCCATAGAAACACGGAAAGAGAGCTTAAGAAACCGATGAATGCACACAAAACCTGACATCTCTCACAGTATGGAAGACCAATCGCAGAGGATTTTTATTTTTTTTTCACAGAATCAGAGACACCTGAAGATGTAAAAAGGAAGCACTGACTGTAACCTACCTGGCGTGGCTGTTATGTGCTCTAGCAAGCTCTGGGGCATTTCCTATTGCGTAACCTTTACTCTGAAAAATACATGAAAATCAAAAGTTAAACATGACAGTAGGGGAAGAGGAGGGAGAGAGAGACAGAGACAGAGAGAGAGAGAGAGAAAGAGAGAGAGAGAGAGAGAGAGAGAGACAAGATCTTTTGAAATGTAATTATAATGCTCTGTGTATATATATATATATATATATATATATCAATTAATCAAGAGAGAGAGAGAGAGAGAGAGAGAGAGAGAGAGAGCAATTGCACAAGTGAGCAATTGAGACCACTATGACGACTTTTGATACAAATGAAAAACTATCCTGATTTGAATTATGTTGGAAGTACAAAAAATAGTTGTAATGATGGCAAGCTCTTGGGGGTCATTTTTTTTACTTTTACCATTGTCTGTTCTTATTATATATTTAATATGTTTGCAAAATATAGATTCTGATTACCTTATCTATTTCCACCCAGTACCTGTGTGAGAAGCATCTTACCTCTGGACTAAAGCCTTTTGTGAAAGCCTTCATACGACTAAGGGTGGTGCCGAGCTCAACGCCGCTGCAGTTCAGGAGCACACTCAACAAAGCGTGGGTGGCACATGAATTTGGTATCAGCTGGATACAAAAATGACAGCATAAACACAAGTCAGAGTTAAAATTTGCAATTCATTAACCATGTTTCTTTGGGCATTATTACAAGATATGAATATAAAAGGTTAGGATTTTGAAGTGCTGGAAGGAGCAAAATATCTTATGATGTCTACTTTGTACGGTTTGGATCCAACTCCATCAATATGTATATTTTTATTTTAGCTGTATTTTAGCAGTACAGTCTCTTGAGATTAGGACATTTGTGCTGAAGTGATTGATAGTTGATTAATAGTAGTTCATCAAAAGAAAAAATTCGGAATTGTTTTATTTAATTTGAGGTATTATTGTATACATGTACACATTTTGCAATATATATTATATAATGTGAAAACACTAAAAATCTGCTGGTTAGAAGTACCACAATTTACTGGATTTTCACAATTTCATACAATTTATAAAATGAATACTTGTGGCTAATAATCAAAATAACTTTTAACAAATAACAAATGACTTTGAAGCCAGATAAGTTATGAATGCCATTTGTTATCGTTTCCGCCACTTGAATGAATAAACAATGACTTGAAAACTAAAACAATTGTTATGATATGTGATAAATGTGTTAAATGGCTATTTATGACTATTGACTGTGAATGAAATTTGCTCAGGAACACTGAATTTACATTATGGACGGCACTATTGCAAAAATGTATTTCCCTTTGGGAACAATAAAGAATATCTAATCTAATTTAATGCTGTTAACATGACAGCTCATAAGAAATCTGTGACATGTTTTATGACTTCAGACACAGATCAGTTGCTCACTAATACAAAAGACTTAATGTCACAGCAATAACTACAATAACTGCCAACGTCTATAATCACATAAACAACTTACCTGATGAGCAAAGAACATATCATTTACAATTTCCTCGTCAATGACGGAAGTCTCATCCACCAAAGTGTTGACTTTCCTCCTGGATCGACGTTCCTCGATCCACTTGAACAGGAAGATGAAGCCATAGACAGGACTACAAAAATAAAATGATTACCAATGATGCCTTTTCACGTTGTTGCTAACAAGTCCAACAAGGTGTAACAAAAGAAACACTGTTTATATTCAGACATGAGCTTGGATATCACTACCTGAGAGGTTTCATTCTTGATTTACTTGCTATTATTGTTAACCAAAACAGACTTGCAAAGACCTGATAGGTTACATACCTTTGACACTTGCTTTGAAGATCATAGATTTCCTCTACTTGGACACCTTTGATACCTACAGAACACACACACACACACACAAAATGTACATTTTAATGGGCTTTATGGAGTTGTATATGTCAGGTATTCACATTGTAGCACTGTAAGAGATTGAGCTACTGTATAGGAGCTACTCACCAAAATCTTCAACCAGCAAAGTGAAGAGTCCTAAAAAAATTAAACATTTTATTTAGGGTTCAATAACATACAATACACCAGAAAACAAATGAAAAACCAGTGTATTATTTTGCTAACAACGTTACTCCTCCTCAAAATACCCCTGCTGGTTTACAAAGCACTAAATGGTTTAGGGCCAAAATACATTTCTGATCTTCTGCTATGTTATGAACCATCCAGACCTCTCAGGTCATCTGGATCAGGTCTGCTTAGTGTCCAAGGAGTCAGAACTAAATATGTAGAAGCAGCGTTCAGTTTTTATGCACCAAATATTTGGAACAAGCTCCCAGAAAACTGCTGGACCAACTCCAACTCTGAGCTCTTTTAAATAAAAGCTTAAAACGTTCCTGTTTGCTGCTGCCTTTTATTAAATCAAATAATGATCTTATACTGCACTAGAGCTTTTATTCTTGTGTGTTATACTCTATTTTAGCTTCTATCCTAGCTTTTATTTTTAGCTTGTTTTTATTTTCTCATCTTTAATGTTTTTTATGTTTTTATAACTGTTTTAATTGTGTCTTGATGTTCTTTTGCACTTTGTCGCAATGTTCTTGAATGTTTATGTAAAGCACTTTGGATTGCCTTGTTGCTGAAATGTGCTCTACAGGGAGGACGGTCTGCAGGACAGATAATAATGCACTACACTCATTTTTAACAGTCTCTTCTGCACTGTATTCACTCTTTTTAATAGTCGTGTATCACAGCTGTTACCCTGCACTATATTCAGTTTTAACAGTTTTCTTCATCTCCTTGTATTTTTATATCTGGTATATTTTTTTGTACTTTGTACTACTAACTTTTTTACTGCCTTTTTACTAACATGTTTTGCACTATGGAACTGTGATGCTGGAAACTTGAATTTGCCTCAGGATCAATAAAGTTACTATCTATCTATCTATCTATCTATCTATCTCTCCATCTATCTATCTATACAAATAAAGCTGCCTTGCCTTGCCTTGCCTTGCATCATATTTTGCCTTTGGTTACTCGCTCCATCAACTTGCACACCACATGACAATACACATACATATTGTACTTATTAATCTTCTATTGCATTTAAGTTGCTTTCTAGGCTTAATAAGTGAAGCTGCATAGGGAAGCTAGCTGTCTATCTGTCTTTATGTGTGGCTATCTATCTATCTATCTATGTCTCCATCTATATATCTATCTATCTGTCTCTCTATCTATCTATAGATCTATCTCTCCATCTCCCCATCTATCTATCTATCTCTCTCCCCATCTATCTATCTATCTCTCCATCTATCTATCTATATCTATACAAATAAAGCTGCCTTGCCTCATATGTTGTCTTTGGTTTCTCGCTCCATCAACTCACACAACACATACACATTGTATTTAACCGTGTTTTAATCTTGTATTGCATTTAAGCTGCTTTCTACTCTTAATAAGTGCAGCTGCTTAGTGAAGCTGCCTGTCTGTGTGTCTCTATGTGTGGAGGTTAGCGTTAGTTAGCTGTGTTATCTGTCTGTGTGTCTCTATGTGTGGAGGTTAGCGTTAGTTAGCTGTGTTATCTGTCTGTGTGTCTCTATGTGTGGAGGCTAGCGTTAGTTAGCTGTGTTATCTGTCTGTGTGTCTCTATGTGTGGAGGCTAGCGTTAGTTAGCTGTGTTATCTGTCTGTGTGTCTCTATGTGTGGAGGCTAGCGTTAGTTAGCTGTGTTATCTGTCTGTGTGTCTCTATGTGTGGAGGCTAGCGTTAGTTAGCTGTGTTATCTGTCTGTGTGTCTCTATGTGTGGAGGCTAGCGTTAGTTAGCTGTGTTATCTGTCTGTGTGTCTCTATGTGTGGAGGCTAGCGTTAGTTAGCTGTGTTATCTGTCTGTGTGTCTCTATGTGTGGAGGCTAGCGTTAGTTAGTTGTGTTATCTGTCTGTGTGTCTCTATGTGTGGAGGCTAGCGTTAGTTAGCTGTGTTATCTGTCTGTGTGTCTCTATGTGTGGAGGCTAGCGTTAGTTAGTTGTGTTATCTGTCTGTGTGTCTCTATGTGTGGAGGCTAGCGTTAGTTAGCTGTGTTATCTGTCTGTGTGTCTCTATGTGTGGAGGCTAGCGTTAGTTAGCTGTGTTATCTGTCTGTGTGCCTCTATGTGTGGAGGCTAGCGTTAGTTAGCTGTGTTATCTGTCTGTGTGTCTCTATGTGTGGAGGCTAGCGTTAGTTAGCTGTGTTATCTGTCTGTGTGTCTCTATGTGTGGAGGCTAGCGTTAGTTAGCTGTGTTATCTGTCTGTGTGTCTCTATGTGTGGAGGCTAGCGTTAGTTAGCTGTGTTATCTGTCTGTGTGTCTCTATGTGTGGAGGCTAGCGTTAGTTAGCTGTGTTATCTGTCTGTGTGTCTCACCTGGATCACTCTCCAGCTCCAGCCAGCCTTTGTTCATGTTCGCATTTGTGCACAGCTCAACTAATACTTAAGATGTGTTCCAGTCCATGTCTGAAAGAGGGGTAGTAGTAATCTTAAACGATGCTAAAGCTTTGTTTGCATTCACGAGAGAAACTGTGTGGAGAGAAGAGCTCAAGATAAACACAATAGACAGAGCTGGCCGCCTACAAACTACGTCATCAAGACACGACGGTGGGGCGCAAAAACACGTCCCCAGAGCAACTTCCTGTAGTCAGACTGAAGAGCAGAATTAATCAATCAATCAATACTTATTTATGTAAAATCAATACCCAGAAGATTACCAATAATAGTGAGGGGGATATACTAAATATGTTAAAGGTAAACGATTATGTAAATATAATATTTTTCCTACAGTGCGAAAAAAACCTAAGTTAGGGCATATTTAATGCAGCAACAC
Source organism: Sebastes umbrosus (assembly GCF_015220745.1). Lineage (NCBI taxonomy): Eukaryota > Metazoa > Chordata > Actinopteri > Perciformes > Sebastidae > Sebastes > Sebastes umbrosus. Next base: position 25,157,687 of record NC_051269.1, on the reverse strand, counting down.
ATATGATTCAGATTATAATAATATTAATATTATTAGACATGTAATGTGCAATATATTATTCAAAATACTCCCATTGTTTTTGTATGAATGTACAGGATTAAAAGGGACTATTGATTGGGAACTTGAAGTGTTGCAACCAGAGAAATATAATTATTTTATTATTTTTATTTATGTAAATCAATACCCAGAAGACTCCAAATAATAATGAGGGTGATATACAGAATATGTTAAAGGTAAAGTAAACGATTAAGTACATATAATATTTGTTGTACTCCACTTTCTGAATGTGCTCTACAGTGGGGAAAAAACACATATTCAATGTCAGCAAAACACATGATTCAGATTATGACAATATTAATATTCGTAAACAGTATTAGACATGCAATGTGCAATATATTATTCAAAATACTCCCTTTTTTAGTTTTTTTCTAATAATTTTGTATGAATGTACAGGATTAAAAGGGGACTATTGATTGGGAACTATGAAGTGTTGCAACCAGAGAAATATAATTATTTTATTTGTATGGTTGCAGGACTCTCACCAGCAGACTGAGGAACAGTTTTTTTCCCCCGGGCCATCAGACTTTTAAATAGATAATTCATACGACACCTTCTCACACAAAAATATATCTTATACTGTATATACTGTATATGTTCTTAATGTATATGTTCTTAATATGCCTGTATATATTCTTAATATGCCCTTGTACAAAGTATTTGCTTTTATAATTGTAATATAACTTAAAGTATTTGTAATTGTAATATAACTAATTGTAATTGTAATATAACTTAAATTATTTATTTTTATAATTGTAATATAACTTAAAGTATTTGTAATTGTAATATAACTAATTGTAATATAACTTAAAGTATTTCCTTTAATATTGTAATATAACTTAAAGTATTTGTAATTGTAATATAACTAATTGTAATATAACTTAAAGTATTTCCTTTTATAATTGAAATATAATTTAAAGTATTTGTAATTGTAATATAACTTAAAGTATTTCCTCTTATAATTGTAATATAACGTAAAGTATTTGTAATTGTAATATAACTTAAAGTATTTCCTTTTATAATTGTAATATAACTTAAAGTATTTGTAATTGTAATATAACTAATTGTAATATAACTTAAAGTATTTCCTTTTATAATTGAAATATAATTTAAAGTATTTGTAATTGTAAATGTTGTAAAGGTAATATAACTAATTGTAATATAACTTAAAGTATTTATTTTTATAATTGTAATATAACTTAAAGTATTTGTAATTGTAATATAACTTAATGTATTTCCTTTTATAATTGTAATATAATTTAATGTCATATTAAATCACTCTATTTCCTCATTCACAACATCTCTTACTAAAAGTCAGGAAAAGGTTATCCAATATCCAATATAGGCTCTATATACCTACACAAATTGTTTTTGTAATTGTAAATGTTGTAAATGTAATATAACTAATTGTAATATAACTTAAAGTATTTCCTTTTATAATTGTAATATAACTTAAAGTATTTCCTTTAATAATTGTAATATAACTTATTATTTTAATGGAGCATTTCACAGGACTGTACTTGTACAACCGGCGTGACAATAAACACCTTCCCGGAACCTTTAGTCGTGGAGCTACTACCTCTATGGAGGGGACGGCATTTACGGTCACACTGGAAAGAAATAGTAAATTAGCACCGTTTCATTAATCGTCAATTTACTCCGCTAGTGTGCGACCTAACAGCTCCGTGGTTTTGTAAACACACAGCGAGGTTTCTTGAAGAGTACAGCGAAGCCGCATATCCAAGGTATGATCCACGAAACGTCCCGGATGTTTGACTTTAACACTGATACTCTTACCTAACAGACAGCGGTGGTTAGCCTGGCTGTAGCATCAGAGCTACTGAACGGTACACTCAGATTGTTATCTTTGTACGACAGCTCGGATAAACCAGTCTGCTCCTGCAAAGAAAGCTGCTTTTCTTGCAGCCCAACTCACAACCAGCCACCCTTTCTTTACTACTGCCGCTATAACGGGACAATGAACGTGGTTTTAGCGTTTGCGTTCATTGTTGTGTAATTAGCTAGCTTATGCTCTGCCTGAGACACAATAGCGTTCATATGCATTGAGTTAGGTAAGCCAATTAAGCCAATTAACGACAGGTGCGTGATGTTTACGTTAACTAGCAACAACATGGTAAGAGATGAGCTTGCAGAGGTAGCTGCTTCATGCTACTCGTTAGCTGCCTCCATCCTCGGGCTCAAAAAGCCTTTTAGGTGAAATCCCTCCCATGTGTCACCTCATGTGTCATTTTAAACATTAGATTAAGCAATCATCTTTCTTATGCACTCAGACAGTGTTTAATATATATATACTAATGCAAACCTACTGTATGAGGACTGAGCTTTATTATTATAATAATAGCCTAATTTGAATAGACCACAAAAGGGACTGATGATCCAGACAATGTGTGCATCAAACTTTTGAAAGTGTTTTGCAGCTGTAACCTCACCACATTATTTAAAAGCAGAGGTGGTTTTTCCATCTTGTTGTGTTTGCAGTACTACCAGTGTTTGTATTTCTGTATGTTCTGTAGGGCTGCCCCCTCTTAGTCGGTCCTTTTTGGTATTAGTCGACTAAATTTCATTAGTTGATTAGTCATTTTTTATGCTTTTTTTCATGCTGAATGACTTATTTCCAAGAAACTTATGAGCACATGTCTGGTAAACACAAGATTTAAGGTTGTGCTTTTGTGTGATTCTTTGTGGAGGAAATTAACTAATCGATAGCCCTAATATTCTGGCCAAATTACAAAAAGGACTCAGAGGCAGCACGTCTATTCATATTTGTTGTCCTAATCCCTGAGTTGTTATTGATGCTGACCTTTATTTTTGTTTACGTATCAGCAGCATCACCAAGGTAACCTTCCACCATCTATATATATTTTAAGGAATTAATTCCCTGTCCCAGTCACATTCTGAAACACATGTCCATGCTTTTGTCATCATCAAGTCTGTTAATAATAAGTTCAAGTTAAGGTAAAGGAGAAACACAAATCAATGGGGAAAACAGACTTTCACACAACTGGAATGCCCTTTTTAATTGGACTTCCTCACAGTTAGCTCAATAGGGCAGTCAAAATGCTGTCCCTTACTTTTATAAGGGCCAAGTAATTCAGTCACATCACTCCAGTTCTTGAACATCTTCGCTGGGTACCTGTTCATTACAGAAGTGACTTTAAGATTTTGCAGCTGGTGTACAAAGCTACCGTTGATCTGACCCCAGATTATATCAATCGATCATATTTAAAGTGCAGAATCACCATGCAGCATGGTCCCAATACACTTTACAATTTAAAAAAAAAGAATACATAGAACAAAGCAAACAGCAAGCACATCAAATAATAAACATTAAAAGCAAAACAACCACAGTGAGAACAGGGATGTTAAAGGGGTGATAGATCCGACTAAGTTCAGTGGTAGGCTGCAATAAATACAATGAACAGAACACACAGCAAGCAAATAAATAATACAGCATATAAAAAAACAGCCACGTTAAGAACATCAATTTTAAAATGTGATTGACCCGACTAAGCTCTAGGGTAGGTTGTAGTAAAGTGAATAAAGGAAGGTTTTCAGTCTTGATTTAACGATTTTAACTGAACTTGCTTTTTTAACGTTTAATGGAAGGCGATTCCAGAGATAAGGTGCACGGTAGGAAAATGCTCTGATGCCGACTGATTTCTTTTAACTGATGGAGTGGCCAGGAGACCGGCATTAAGAGAGCGATGCTGGTCTATACGGTGTAATTACCTCAGCTACTGTAGGTAAGGTTGTGCAAGACCATGCAAGGCTTTATAAGTTAGAAGAAGATCCTTAAAATCAGCTCTAGCTTGTACTGGTAACCAGTGAAGAGAGGCCAGAATGGGGATTATATGTTTAAATTTCTAGTTTTTGTCAGGATTCTAGCTGCACATATTTATCTGACATGTTAAAGGTCTAACAATCCAAGAGGTTTCTCAGGTCACAGATCAGTTGTTGCTTCCAAATTTTTCAAGAGTACATTCAAAATCTGGTGATTTATAAATTTAGGCATCAGTGCAACTATTTCATTAAGTGAAAGTACCAAACATTTGCTGGTTGTAAAACCTCATTGTCAGATCACTAGGTTTACGTTTGTGATGTTAAGATGTGATGTCTTTTATTATTTCAGGGCTCCTGATGAAGGTGTGTAGGTAATACTTTTAGAGCCTTGTAAGACGCCATGTCTGAAGAGGCGATTTCAGAAAGTGACCTGGAGCCCAGCCTTAACAGTGAAGAGGAGTATTTGGAAAATGAAGAAGAAGAAGAAGAAGAAGAAGAAGAAGAGGAGGAGGACAATGACGACATGGAGGAAGATGAGGACGAAAATGATGGAGACGATGAAGATGATGGTGTTGGTGAGTGACAAATGAACTTCTCTTGTGCCTCTTATTACTCTGATGCATTCACAGACAATGGTAAACACTGAAAGAAATTGGTGCTTGTTAACTAGCCTTTGAAGACGTCAGCTGAAATACTGTCTATTCTCTCTCTCTCTCAAGACCGACCTGCGAGTGCCGAGAGCAGGACGGAAACGGCTCAGGATGGCAGGGACTCCACTTCAGCTACCTCCGGAGAGCCATCCTCAGAGCCTCCGTCTCAGCCTGCGTCCAGCCCGTCCTCCAGGGCTCCCTCCAGACCCCCCTCTCGCTCTCAGCCTCCAACCAGCCCAGACAACTCGACCCAGAGCAAGCCACCTTCCAGCAAAACAAAGAAACATAAAGCCTCTAAACTATCCAAATCTTCGAAGTCTTCGAAAGGCTCCAAACCTTCCAAGCTATCTAAGCCTATACACATGAGGAAGAATATCAGGTACAATTATCGGTTTGGTGTTTTCAGGTATATTGCATAATATACTTACATGTTTGTATGTAAACTGAGCTTTGTCCTTCATGCTAACAGAAAGCTGCTGAAGGAGGATCAGCTGGAGGCTGGGACTAAGGCTGCTCAACAGGAGGAGATGGACAGGAGGAAGCGTCTGGAGCAGCAGAGGAAGGACTTCCCTATACCAGCCTCAACCGTCCCAGACTCTCAGCTAGGTGACTGTCCCTCTATCGGTGAAGCTACACTTTTTTCCACTCCTATTTATAGTTTGACATTTCTTTTTGTGTACTTTCTATCCTAATACCTTCTCATCTCTCCAATAGTCGACCCTGCTTCAATTTTAGGAGAAGTTTCTCACTTGGTCCCAGCTCTCCTGAGCAAGCAGGATGTGATCTGTCTGGACAGCAGCGGTGATGAAGATGAAACAGTGGACCCCGAGCTGCCTGCATTTGCTATTAGAGATGGTAAGATATACGATATTGCTTTTTTTTTTTTCTCTCCCAAGACAATGTGAGAAAATCGAGCAAGCTCTCACACACTTCTCCCATGATGGCGTAGATATCATTGAGCTTAGTTCCGGGGACGAGGACGCTCTGCAGATAAGCAGCGAGTCGGCCGACGAGGACGCCGATGGCACCGCCGCCTCGGAGGAGAGCAGCGGCGCGCATATCAACGACGATATGAATCTGCCCGACGCCCAGGGTCAAGTGCTGGTTAATATCAGTCACCCTGCGGAGGAGAAAGACATTTACCTCGCACCACAGCTGGCCAAGGCCGTCAAACCTCACCAGGTATGTCCACCATCTCATTCTCTCCTCGAAACGTAAATGCTCAGGAATAGAAACCCCTCAGTAAATCATTTGTCTCCTCATTTCTAAGATCGGGGGAATCCGGTTCCTCTACGATAACCTCATTGAGTCTCTGGAGCGGTATAAGACCAGCAGTGGCTTCGGCTGCATCCTCGCTCACAGCATGGGGTTGGGCAAGACACTGCAGGTCATTTCCTTCACCGACATCCTGCTGAGGAATACCGAGGCTCACACTGTGCTGGCCATTGTTCCTGTGAGTAATCGGAAGTGTATGCTGTGTTAAAAGAAACTATGTAGTGTATACACATTCACGTGTTTTATTATGATTAAATCAACCTTCCAAATCTTTGTTTTCCCTTCATAAAAAGGTGAACACACTTCAGAACTGGCTGACCGAGTTCAACCTCTGGCTCCCGCCACAAGAAGCCATTTCCCCCGAAACGGACCCCGAACTCATCACAGGCCGCGCATTCAAAGTTCACATTCTCAACGATGAGCACAAGTATGTAACACGCCACGTTTGTGTGCAAGGTTAAGCATCGATCGTCTAATATTTGTTAATCACGCTGACTGTGTGACCTGCAGAACGACGCTGGCCAGGGCCAAAGTTGTGGAGGACTGGTCCAGAGACGGAGGGGTGTTGCTGATGGGTTATGAGATGTACCGTCTGCTGTCCATGAAGAAGAGCTTTGTGATGGGCAAGAAGAGGAAATCAAAGAAGCCCGCCGGACCAATCATCATTGACCTGGATGAAGAAGATAGACAGCAGGAGCTCATGAAAGGTCAGCAGAAAGTCATTAGTTTAACGGAAGCAGTGGCCTAAACAAAGTTGTATGTGTGCCATTTAAAAGCTCAAATGAGGATAAGAGATACAAATGTTCAGTGTAATTTATATCTACAGACTCGTCATTCAATCTTCCCTTGTTACTTTGTCTTCTCAGGTATTGAAAGAGCCATAGCGCGGCCCGGCCCAGATGTGGTGATATGTGACGAGGGCCATCGCATTAAAAACTACCACGCCAGCACGTCGCAGGCTCTGAAGAACATCCGCTCCCGACGCAGAGTAGTCCTGACCGGCTACCCGTTGCAGAACAACCTCATCGAATACTGGTGCATGGTGGACTTTGTTCGGCCCGACTTTTTAGGCACGCGTCAGGAGTTCAGCAACATGTTTGAGCGGCCCATTCTGAACGGGCAGTGCGTGGACAGCACACCTCAGGACGTCCGCTTGATGCGCTACCGCAGCCACGTGCTGCACAGCCTGCTGGAGGGTTTTGTCCAGAGGTAAACTTTTTTTTGTCAGTGCTGGATTTAGAAAAAAAAGCATAGTAGCCTGGATGATGCTTACCTGTCAGTGTTCTGTGGTGCTTTTTCTTGGTTACAGGCGAGGTCACGATGTGCTGCAAGACCAGCTTCCCTCCAAGGAGGAGCATGTGATCTTGGTGCGGCTCTCTCCCATTCAGAGGGCGCTGTATACCGAGTTCATGAAACGCTTTCGAGAAGCAGGGAACAATGGCTGGCTCGGTCTAAACCCACTCAAAGCCTTCTGTGTATGCTGCAAGGTGAGGCTGTTTTTTTCTTGCTGTTAATGAGAAACCTCTGGTACTGCGATACATTTCTGAGGAATCGGGTGAATTTTTGATCAAGTAAGCCTCCTTTTTTCCCCCTCCCTCCAGATCTGGAATCACCCAGACGTCCTCTATGAAGCCCTGCAGAAGGAGAATCAGGCCAACGAGCAGGACCTGGACCTCGATGACATAACTTCAGCTGGTAACACTCGCTGCCATGCACCGGGCGCTGGCCTCAAAGCCAAAGTAGCCGACTCGAGCAACAGCAAAGTCAACAACACCCTGCCATCAATCAATCCCTCTCAGGAAAGAGCCAATCAAGTCATCACATATGAATGGGTACGCCATGACCAGTCCGTGTAAAGCTGTTTTATTTACGGCTCAGTTTTACAGCTTGTTTTTTTTACATCTTTGTGTCAAAACCTCAAGCACTTAAGGAACAGTGTGTAACATTTAGGGGGATCTATCGGCAGAAATGGAATCTAATATTAATAAGTGTGTTTTCATTAGTGTATAATCACCTTAAAATAACAATCATCGTGTTTTCATTACCTTAGAATTAGCCGTATATATCTACATAGGGAGCGGGTTCTCTCTTCACGGAGCTGGCCTGCCATGTTTCTACAGTGGCCCAGAATGGACAAACCACTGTGTGTTAACTTTTCCTGCTTGGGCTGTAGTCGATAACGTTACTCGCTCCAGAGTTAACCCCCGTCACTCCACTCAGCCATCAGACACAAGAAACCTCTGTTGGTCTTGAGGAGATGCAGCACTTCCACTGTACATTCACTGATATGCTATACTAACTCTGTCTTCTGCTCCACTAACTCACTTGTTCACTCACACACACATTCGCCGCCGCTCTCTCTCTCTCTCTTGCTTCACCACTCACTTCCTTCTACACACTGGTTCTGCTATTCTCCAAATGACCTATGCTACCCCTTAGAATAGCTTTAGATAAGGCCAATGCGCTTTTTCACATTGGCCACCATAAATCATCCACATGTTTGGCACCCGCAATCTGTAATCTTTATTGTCATGTCCGTATAGGGGGTTTGTTATTCCTCCAGGCTGCACTGCCTTTTAATTCAACAGCCTTTTTCTTGTTTCAGGCAAAGGGCATAATGTCAAACTACCACACGGGAGTCCTGGAGAACTCTGCCAAGATGATTCTGCTCTTCCATTTGATTGACGAGTGTGTAGGAAGAAGAGACAAGATTTTGGTCTTTAGGTGAGTCCAACGTACATTCCCTTTTAAACACAAATCCACCATTAAGCGGCTTAGAGGAGAGGTAGACTCACTTAGCTCTTCAGCTAATTAATCAGACTCATTTGGAGCTTTCAGAGCTTTTTACTAACTGTAGGGAATTCATATTTTAATCATCCTACGTCTGTCTGCTTCTCTGCCAGGTTACTCTTGTAAGCAGGAATTTCACAATTCAAATTATGACCTTTTTAATGAAACACAATTCATGGTTGTTTGTAGCCATATATGTACATACAGCAGTACTGTGGCTATTAAAAAAAACACCTGACTGATTAATTGAAACTCTTATTTTGGAGTATAACACAACACTGCAGTCACTTGAAGTCCATTTCTTTTTCATATTATTGTTTATCTATTTCAGACCAAAGTGCACTTACTTTTCTTACTGCTTATTATCTGTTTCTGCTCTGTACCCACTAGTCAAAGTTTGTCCACCCTGACGGTCATCGAGGACTTCTTAGCAAAGAGACCCATGCCGGTGGGCATCGCCTCTGACACCCAGAACCCCCACTGGGTTCGCAACCTCAATTACTACAGTGAGTCCTCCAATCTGTGCTCTCTCTTCTCTCTTTCTAACCAGCAACTCTGCAGAAAGTGTGATCATCACAACTCTTAAGCCTCACAGTTGTGATGGTCTTTATTGATTTAGTATCGCTGGCTGCTGCTCCTCAAGTTCTCCCCATTTCATCATTTGTTTTTGGCAAATTTACACTGTTCTCTGGAAACACGTTTAGGAGCTATCTATTTGCAATTTCACAAAGACATTTGAATTTTTTTTTTTATATGTAATGTGCGTATATCCGCCAGGGATAGTTATACAATAGATTCCTCCGGTCTTTTTACTCTTCTGCCAAGATGATAAAGGACTTCGCCCATAACAATTCAATAGCATTTTCCCAGTATTCAATGAAACGTATTACCATGATACACTCTGCGAGGAAAAGTGTGTTCAGGTGCTTCAATGCTTCAGTGTTGAGAGATGATGCTTGTCTGTCTACAGGACTGGATGGGAGCACATCTGCCTCAGAAAGAGAGCGACTTATAAATCAGTTTAATGACCCGGAAAACACCTCAACATGGGTCTTCCTACTTTCTACAAGGTGTGTGCCTCTGCTCTCTATTCCCAAATCATTTGTCATGCTTCCTGTATACGCTGGCAGACGTTTCATCAGTAATCTTCTGTGTTTCTTCCAGAGCGGGCTGCTTGGGGGTTAATCTGATTGGGGCCAACCGTGTGGTCGTGTTTGATGCCTCCTGGAACCCGTGTCACGATGCTCAGGCGGTGTGTAGGGTTTACCGCTACGGTCAGAAGAAACCCTGCTTCATTTATCGCCTTGTCTGTGATTTCACCTTGGAGAAAAAGATCTACGACAGACAAGTCTCCAAACAGGGAATGTCTGGTAAGAGATTTTTTTTTAACTGGTTATGAAACAGTCTCAATTTAATACTGATGCCTCTATATGACCTACATAAGTAAATGAGACCATCGGCAAGAAGATTGGCTGTTTCTATATAGTTATGCTTAACACCTGTCATCGGCCAGCGGGGTTGGATTCTGGCAAATTCAGACCAAGTCATGCAGGTTCATCAGAAACTCCTTCAGCTCAGACTCTAGCAGCAACCAGCCCGCCGCGGACAGACCCAGATCCAGCTTCTCTGCCGCCTTCGACCTGCAGTCGGAGCTCCACGACCAGCACTAGCGACTCCTCCTCCGTCCAGGAGCAGAGCTTCGCCTCGCTGCTCTGCTGGTCCCTGCTGGGAGCTAACACCGGCACCACTCTGCTGGAGGCCCAGGCCATATTGCTGGACCCGCTGGAGGGAAGGGAGGCACGGGAGAACCAGGACTGTGCGCAGCAGACGTTCAGACCCTGCTGCAGTCAAATGAGAGATTTTCTAAAGGGGACTCTGGTGCTCGAAAAACACTAACGCTTTTATACACAGGGATCACCAAAATCAACACAAAATTCCTCGTAGCAGCTTTAACCAGATCTAATGTGGTGCAATTACTAAGCTCTACCTAAATAATATCCAGTCTTAAAATGTTGTGTCTGTGTGTTTGTTTAAAGACCGTGTGGTTGACGACCTGAACCCAGTGCTGAACTTCACTCGTAAGGAAGTGGAGTCGCTGCTGCATTTTGTGGAAGAGGAACCTTCCAAAATCGCTCTGGAGTGCCGGGAGGGATTTGAAACAGTGATGTATCAAGCTTGTCAGCTTTACCCACACCTCATCACCAAGGTACAGCTGCATGATAGGCGTTACTTATAAACCTAGACTCTGCAAGTATTGGCCTTTCTGGTAAATAATACTCTGACTCTGTTTTTTAGTACATGTTGACTTTATATCCAGGTCGTCCGATGTTCTTGTGCTGCAAAAGAGTACAAAAACACAAACTTCTGAATGCCTAAGCCCTTACCAAAAAAAACACAAGAAATATGAAAACCACACAGAAATTCTTGTAACAATTACATTTCCCCAGCTTACCTAGTAAAACTAAAATCCTACCTGAGAAGGGCTGAAGTCCGTCTGTGGGGAAATAAGTAACATCAAGCTGCCTCTTGCACGAAAAATCCGATCTGACGGTTGATCTGTAATTCAACTTCCCCTCTTTCCATTTGTCGCCATAGCAACCTTTTCATCACGAGTCTCTGCTGGTGGACCGGAAGGAGTCAAAACTGACCAAAGCAGAGAAGAGAGCCGCCAAGAAGAGCTACGAGGATGAGAAACGAGCCTCGGTTCCCTACTCTCGGCCATCATACGCCCCCTATTACCCAACCAGTGATCAGACGCTCACAAACATACCAGCATTTAACCAACGCGGCTGGTGGGTTTCAGACTTAAAACGTACATTCTCTCCAGCTACAACCAAAAAACTAACCAACAGGGTTCACTGATATTCTGTGCTGCAATGCTTTACAATTTACACTCTGTGCACTTCTATGTGTGTGAGCATGTCATGAGTTCAGCCCTCGTATTTTCAGGCGTCCCATGGCACGGCCGGATGACAAGCCCGTGGCAAGTGTCAGGCCCATCCAGTCGACCCCAATCCCCATGATGCCTCGCCAGGTCGGCATGGGCCTGGCTGGCTCCAGCTCTGCCGGCAGCCTGCCTGTCAACTTCCTGCAGAAAGCCGGAGTTTATGTGCAGAGGATCGTCACCACGACTGGTAATGTATAATACTTTTAAACGCTTAAATCATCGAACCTACCACACCGACCCTGACATGTTACATTTTAAAATTGACCATGTAATCTTTCAAAAGAGTAAAAATGAATTATGTCTTGTCTACAGATATTGTAATCCCAGGAGCCAACAGCACAACAGATGTTCAAGCTCGAATTAGCGCAGGAGAGAGCATCCATGTTATCAGAGGATCAAAAGGTTAGTCGCAACAACGCAATAATTGCTCTCTGCATACAAAGCATTTTGAGTTACTGCCTCCATCACATGATGTTTTTCTCCACCACAGGTACCTACATTAGGACAAATGATGGAAGGATTTTTGCTATTCGATCTGGAAAGATCAGTAGACCAGCAGCCAGGGGCTCTGCTGCTTCAAGAGGTACAACGTCATGTTTATGTTTCGTGGTTCCTGCGACATAGTTTTGCATTACAACCATCCAAACAACTCAAACCACTGGCTCTTGATAGGGCCTTTCATGTTTTCACGTCGGCCACCATAGTTCTCCTACATACTTGGCACACAGGAGAAAAGCTTGTTGCAATCTGCAACCTCAATGCTAGATGCCACCAAATCCTACATACTGCACCTTTAACTCCAAAGTATGTGAATTAAGATGTTTTAGAGGAGAACACACAATAAAGAACCACTGTTGGTTATTAGTTTCTATTAATATTTCTACATTAAAGTTGGCTTCACCATCGTATTTCCAGCCAGGATTGACCTTTCAAGAACAAATTATTCAGAGGCAGAGACACTGTACACGTCTCCTGACATTTCACGAGTGCATTTCTCTCTCTCCTCTCACAGACACCCAGGGTTCCCTGATCCATCCACTCAGTAATGGCTGTTCATCGCCTGTGGATCAACAGCAGGGCTCCCCCAACGGAGATCAGCGGTCCTCCTCTCCCTTAAGCTCTGAGATTCTCCGAGAGCTCAGCCGCTACGCTGCATCCTCTGGCGATGCTGGCATGGGGAACGAACTGCCGTCGCCGACAGAAATGTTGGCTCTACCAGCAGGGGATGAAGGCGGTTCTCAGAACAATCAGACTGGTGATCTCAATAGGCAACTCGCTGACGACCTCATGGGCTCTGCTTTAGAGCTGCGTGGCACCAAGCGCAGGAGTACTGAAAGCCAGGGCAACACACAAAAACGCACCTCTGCTGCATCACGTTTCCCCGGAATGTCCATGGGCTCCGGCGGGCTCAGTTTTCCCTCCGTGGGTCTGAACTCCTCCTCCCTTCTGAGTCACATGAGTCATCCACTTCTGATGGGCGGTAGCGGCGGATCGTCATTCCTTCAGACACCGGGACAAACCCTGGCTGACCTACAGACCATGTTCCCCTCCGCAGGCTCGGACCTACTGAGACAGTCTGCCACAGGGAACGGACACCTCCCCACCCCCTCCTCCGCTTCCACCACCACCATCCCCATGTCATCGACACCCTCGGCAGCAACTTCTTCCTCCCTGGCGTCGGGTTCTCTGCCTCCGTACTTGATGAACCCCAACATGGCTGGCCTGCTTTCATCAGGCTTCCCTCTCAACTACAGCCAGTCGCTGCTCTCCGAGCAGAGGATGTTCCCCGCCCCTCTCCTCTCGGGGTCAGGGGGATTCCCCACGTCTAACTCCAGCTCTACTACGTCCAGTTTCCTCTCCCATTTCAACAATCCCACTTCCAGCCTGCTGGGGGTAGCTCTAACCCAGCCGGACATGCATCAGGAGAACGGCGGCAGCAGCTCCGATGATGACGTTATAGAGGTGACAGGACAGTAGAGACTCAATAAGTCCTGGAGAGGCAGTTTCTCACACACACACACAGTTGTACCAGTCATGGTTGACATAAAGTACATTAGGGATGGGAATGATTACACATTTACTAAATGAACTAAATTGATTCTGTTACAGTATCTACCCTAACCTATAAACTGATGATTGATGGTCAGAAACTGGTCATAACATAATAACACAAGTAAAATGTTTCAGGAACTAAAAAAAATCAATGTTAATCCTGAACACATGCTATGAAGTTGGATGAGTTTAATGTGTTATACTGGCCATTTAAAACAGTTTAAATTATTCACCAGTGAAATTAGCTGCATTCCCATTCCTAATGGTCTCATTGATTTAAACTACACACACTCTCACCTGCAAACGAGAGAATCAACTTGTACCTTAATGACTTTACAAAAGTCAGAGTAACAAATCCGTATGCTGAATATCCCAGACGTTGTTCAGCTGGAGCATCAGAGCAGTGGGAACGGACCGTTTGATCGTTCGGGGGACCAGCTGAATCTTTCTAAGCACAGCATCTCCTCTGCTACACGTTAAAGCAAGGCCCTCGCCGTGCTGTCAGTTTTATTTCCCCCTGATGGAATAATGTGATGAAAACCCGCTTTGTGTCGGGGTCGTCTCATGATATATATATATATATATATATATATTGCTGTGAAACAGTCTAGTTCAAACCAAAATTTGACTACCGTTTCACACCGTCAGCAGCACTCACCTGCTGAACAATAACATTTTCTCTCAGCAGTTTTTTCTAGTAAACAATACTGGAAAGCAAACGTAGTTCAATAAGTAACTCGACTACAAGAACGTGGTGTTATATATTTGTCAAAAATCAACTTGACAACATATTTAGAGAAAAATCCGTCGAGGCTTACCTTTAACGACTTTAGGCTTTCAGAGCATATTTTAGTCTTTAGCGATTTGATAGACATTGTAGCATCCCCTGTTGAAAAAGGACATTATGTGTGATACAATAACTGAACATGTTGATACTTTTTGTAAATAGCAGTCATTATCATTGTTTATATTGCAAGTCAATACTGTGCAGTGTGTAGATTTTTGGTTTGGAGGGAGATGGTTTATTATAACAGTGACTATCATGATGATAAACGTGCTCTCGCATTGATGCTGGGGAAACAAAATCTACTTTATAATTTACCCCCCCCCCCCCCCCCCCCCCCTTTAAAACTAAAGCGAATGTACTTTCATGTTAGCCTTTGATAACACAGGGGCTGGGACATGGATTCGGACTGTGTTCTTTCATTTTTAGCCTTAAATAACACAAAGGGGTCTTGAGCCTTAGCATTTATCTGAGTATATCCTTTTTTTTTACAAATCTGTGGGAAGAACTACTGAGCATTTAGACAGCTGGTGTCAAACTCAAAACACAAGGGATGGGCAGATTCAGCATTGTGATTTTAAAAAGCACCAAGGAGCACAAAGCAAGGTTTTAATGTTGCTGGCCTCTTTTGTTGACTGAAGTGTCCCACCATCAGTCAGACATGTAGTTTTGACTATCCTAATTTTTCTTATTTTCAGAACCTTTACTGAGAACAAATATTACCTAAACTGTAGAAAACATTGCATTCATGCAGCCTGAGTGTATAAAAACCTTGAGTCCATGTAGCCACCAACCATCAAAAACAGATATCAAGACATTTCACTGCGACCACATGTGACTGTGGCAGAACCAGGTCAGGTGGTGTGGTGGCCTTACTGAACTGACAGTGCCATTACGTGGTAGCTTTTCACAGAGGTGCGTCTTTAAAAAAAGCAGTGCAGTGTAAGTAGCTTCTGTCAGTAGTGTCGGTCTGCAGTGCTTTAGGGAGTTTAGGTCTTTGCTGTTCTCTGTAGCCTTGTGTTTTCTGTGTTGTGATGACACCTCAAAGTATGTAGATTTAGGAAAGTCCCTCTCCTCCGTCGGTAAAATAGGCTAGACGCAGTGGTTGTTAGCCTCTAGAAAAACACTGGATAACCTGAGACAACACATCATTCCCTTTCGAAGTTACATTTAGTTGTAGAGACGTTGTTGTGGGGACCTTTTTGCTCCCACTGTTCACTTTTTGTTACTACTGGCTCCTTCGCTGTTGTTGTTCTGGATGCTTCATTTCTATCATCGAGGATGTCTCCAGCTTGTCTTGGGAACTTGTGATGGTTTGTTTCAGATTTGAAGGTGCGTGTGAAGTGTACGAGGTACATCGCATTGACGCTGTGTCTTTATTCTCAGTCTTCTCGATCCGTTACATTTTTGCATTTGAATCATCAGTTTATAAAAACGAAACCTGTCTGCCATTTCTTGTTAGTCACATGCATTTTTATGTTTTCATGGAAATATTTCAATTTTTTATGTTTTTTTATAACTTCGTGATGGCAGTTGTTTCCCTCATTTCAATGTAAGCGTCCAAATTTTATTTATTTATGATGGAAAATACATTCTTTTTTGTAATTACTTTTTTTAACCTTTTGTTCACTTTGACCCATTGACGGCTGATCCAGTAAGAATTTCGTACATGCAGCCTAGATCGAAGCAGAATATGACTGTGTTATCAATGTTATTTTAACAATAAAACACTCTTCTATTGCAGTGTGGATCATTTACAAATGCTTTTAATTTACAATGTATCTTCAGTATAATGTATTGGCTTTTTCTTATTCAAACATATGACAGCACAAGTAATCAAATGCAGCATAAATAGTCAAGAGGCAGGATAATAAACAACCTGAGATACAATAATTCAACATAAATTCAACATATATCCAGAACAGTAGGCAGGATTTTAGAAATACTGAGGTCATGAATCCAAAAAATCCAACTTCAAACATGAATTTTTGACTAGCCACCAAAAAATATCATATTTTATTTATTAATTTAAAGGAACAGTGTGTAATCGGGGGGATCTATTAGAAATTGAATATTAATAATTATATTTTCATTAGTGTATAATCACCTGAAACAAAGTGTTTTTGTTAGCTTAGAATTTATTTTTATTATTTCATTAATTGATTTTGGCACAAAAACTCAGTCACATTTCAAGCAGTTAATCTAAAACATAAGAGTCTACAACCATGCGAGCAGCTCTGTAAGGCTGCACAACGATACTTGATGCTAAAACTAGCATGCTTACATACTGATATTTAGCAGGTTTAGTGTTTACGCACAAGAAGTTTTTGCCGTCAGGGCTTTCTGCCAGAAAGGGTTCATTTTAATCTAAACCGCAATCTTTTCCTAAACCTAAACAAATAGGTTTGTTGCCTAAACCTAAGGAGATTTTCGGCAAAAAGTTAGTTTAGTTTAAGCATGTTAGCATGCTAACATTTACTAATTAGCAGTAAACATACAGTAGAGCTGAGGCTGATGGGAATGTCTTTAACTTTGGAAGGTTTTGGTCTTAAACTAAAGCCCAACGTGTGAAATGTGTTTAAATGTAAAAAAAAAAAAAAAAAAACTCACGTCATTAAACACTAAAGGATGTTAAAACCGAACCGTTGAATGAGATACAAACCGAAATGTTGCACCACTATTAAACACAGGCCTGCTAATCTTCTGATGAGGTGCCAGAGACATAGAAGAGGCATCTATCTGAACATTGGCCTACTTCCTGCCTTATGTCATGTATAAAATCAGTGTTATGGCTTCATATGATATGGAAACATCATTCATTATAATATATGAATATTCATTACTATCAATCTAGCTATGCATCTATTATATATTTTGGAGTTCAAACACATTGGAAATGCTTCTGTTTGTCTTCTCCCTAATGTGCAAAACAAACCGAACCGAAACTGTGACCCAAAAAGCACAATACAAACTGAACCGTGGGCTTGTTGAACCATCGCACCTCTATTGAACACCACCCAAACCCTGAGAAGAGAAATACAAAGACATGATCTCAGTCCTCAATGGTCCTGTGTATACCATGTAAGGAAAAAAGGCAAGAACAGAAATTAATTTCCTTATCCACATTTGGCACTTCATGATATGATAAGACCTTCAAAGAGGCGTG
The DNA here is from genome assembly GCF_015220745.1 of Sebastes umbrosus. Lineage (NCBI taxonomy): Eukaryota > Metazoa > Chordata > Actinopteri > Perciformes > Sebastidae > Sebastes > Sebastes umbrosus. The sequence goes on along the minus strand of NC_051269.1, from coordinate 25,140,165 downwards.
CAGCTGCAGTTCCTTTTTAACTTTCATGCAAATCAAACCGATTGCATGTGATTAATAAAATCTCTGAGGCAAACATTGCATAAATATTCAGTGAGTGTTTCGTTAAAGTGTCAATACCGTGTCTTCCGTCAACTCAGGACTGCAGCCGTTTCTTAGCCGTGTACGCACTGGTGACTTGGCTCATTATGACGAGGGCGCTGAGAGCACAGCAGAGCGCTGACAGGTACCAGGTGAATTCCCCGACAGCTGCAGTAAACCAGGCAGAGCTGATGCCGAGGAGCAGGGTGCCGCTGGCCAGCAAGTATGTGACGAGTCCGGACGCCGCGTGGTAGCGTTTGAGTTTGGCCAAGGACCAGCCTTTGGCCAGAGAGTGGTAGATGAGAGGCACAGCTGCCAAAGACTGCAGCAACACCACGCACACCGTGAGCAGGCCCAGCAGACCGTGCCACGAGGTGAAGTGGGGTTTACCGTTCAGGTGTTTGTTGTAAAAGATGGCTGTCAGGCCCAGGACTGCACAGGACACACAGAGGCACTGCAGGATCCAGTGAACACGGCCTTTTGTCTTGTGTGGGAACCTCCTGATTGGGGAACCATGGGGGGAGAACAGGAGTATGGCTTCTGTCATGAAGAAGGAGAACTAGTGGGAGAGGGGGAAAAAATAATTATAAATGAGGCTGCTACTCATTGTCATTATTGTCACTGTTGATTCATCTTTTGGTCAATAAAATATACAATGTCCATCACAATTTCCCAAAGCCCAAATTGACATATTCAAATTGCACGTTTGAGAAGTTGGAACCAGTGAATTTTTGGCATTTTTTTATTGAAAATGTGGATGCATCGATCCAACTTTTTCAGTCCCGATACTGATAGTGATACCTGGGCTTTGGGTATCGTCCGATACCGAGTACCGATCCGATACCAGTGTTAAATTAATAAGCTGTATGCCTCACTGTGTGGAAGTCACTGGGATCATTCTTTAATATGTAAGGCAACATCTGACTTGATTTAAACATCGCTTTCCGAACTGTGACAAATAAATACATAGATATACATTTACTGAATTGTTATTTATTATTAAAATAATTCTATTAATTATCTAATTATGTATAATGTGTATATTAAAATGAACAGGAATCACACTTCAAGTGTAAACATTTGAATGCAGCAACAAATTGGTCAAAACTTAAACAGGAATAAAAATTCCAGTAAATAATGTATATAGTATATAAACATAGAATTGAATTTAATGGATCGGCCCCATTGTCACTGATATCCGATCCAGCTATTTGAGTCAGTATCGGCCCGATATCTGATCCCCGGTATCGGTATCAGTGCATCCCTAATTGTAAATACCTTAAATAATTCATCAGTTCATTCTCTCTCTTTATTTGTTTTTCCTTATTTACAGCATATGTGTATGTATATATATATATATATATATATATATATATAAATAATATATGTATGTGTATGTATATATGAATATATATATTCTTTCTTCCTTTTCTATTATTTTTTTACTTTCTCCTTTTTTTTTAATTAATTATTTTTTTATTTTCTTGACTTGTATTCGTCACAATTGTGACTACTGTTATTTTGTTATCATATATGCTCAGTGTATTCATGCAATTATCTTACATCAGAGGGGGGATCAATGTGTATTGCTGTCTGTATTGATTGTGTTCTATAGTTTGTGGGGAAAAAAGGGGAAAAAACTCAATATATATATTGTTTTTAAAAAAAAAAAATTCATTCATCAGTTCACAAAATAGTTATCTATTATTTTTATATTGATATACAGCTCTTACAATGAAAATCTGAGGGTTTGAATTAACTTATTTAATGTGTTTACAGCTGAAAAACATATTTATTATGAAAGCTTTCAACTTACAGCTAGTGTCATGAGGAAAGGATGCCAGGAAAACAAACCTAAAATAAAACAAACAGAAATCAAATGAACAAACAGGTAGCCTGTTACAGCATGTTGTGATGGACTGCTGTGTGTGTCTGTCTGTGAGGAACAAACAACACTCACTTGTTCCTGGTCGAGACAGAACAGCGATGAACACAGTGAAGCCCAGACAGAGAAAGTGAGTCAGAACTGCAGAAGAGGTTCTGGTATAAATGTAGATCCGAGGCTCGGACTCAGTCTCTTTGTTGTAAACCATGTTAGAGATGTGGACTTAATGTCACCTGAAGTGAACTCTCAGTTTCAGACCAACAAACAGAACCGGAAGTGAAGCTGTTACCTCCTCGTTGCTGTTAAAACTAGAGGACAGGCCTTTAATAACAGAAGCCTACATTACCAGAGAACCGTCAGTCACACGGCGGTAACTTTACGAGTCATAGATATATAACTTTGTATCTGTGAATGAAGTCCACGTCCCTATTTTCACCGGATAGAAAGAAAAATACAACTTCCGGTTAGTTATTTTCAGAATAAAGGTTTGTGAGTGACGTCACAGACAGCAAGTAGGCCATTTTTGCCATCTGCTGAATGGTTAATTAAATTAAATTTAATTTTTACTGTTTTTATATTATTTTTTTAAAAGATTGTATTTTTTTTTTATTGAACAAATTGAGATACACAAACAACATGGCTCATAGATCATTGCATTTGAGTAAAATGACAAGGTGCATACAGAACAAGAACAGATAAAATATGTAAAATTATACATGAAAATAATAATAAATTAAATTAAGGGCTAGGGCTGTACCTGTAATTCACATTGTTCTATTATGCTAAAAAATCTCAAAGCATTTTTGTTAAATTACATTTTGACTGTTTTTTTGTTTTTTTTTATTTCAAATATTTTTTTTTATTTTAATTTTTTTATTTGAACAAATTCAGATTTACAAACAACATGGCTCATAGATCATTGCATTCGAGTAAAAGGACAAGGTGCATACAGAGCAAGAACAGATAAAATATGTAAAATTATACATGAAAAGAATAATAAATAAAAATTATGGGCTATATGGCTGTACCTGTAATTCATATTCTTCTATTATGCTAAGAAGTTTCAAAGCATTTTTGTTTTTCATGACTTTAAGGGCTTTTATGTAAGAAATAAACTCAGAATGAAACACATTAAACCTAGGTTTCACTTTTTATATACTTGGATTTGTGCAAATAAAATTTTCCAAGAATGAGAATGTTATTCACCAGAAAGTCATCTTTGTTATTGTCCATGACAAGACCATAAACAATGTCCTTTTGAGAGAAGTTTCCCAGATGAGAAACTTTTGGGAAAAGCCAGTCATGTATATCAGAAGCCATAAAGCTCCAGAATACATACAATGAAAAAATAAATGATCAGGAGTTTCAGTATCATCACAATATACACAGTTCCGCTGACTGTTTAATGCAATACTCCAATGAAATACTGCACTTTGAATAAGATTCAAAAGCCGAACTGTAGTATATAATATAGTATACAGTCAACACACAAAGGTACCAGTAGATTAAATATGCAGTATTAGCCGACGTTTTCTTAGTATTCAGTTAGTATAACATTAGCTAGTTTATCTTTGTCTGGATGATTGTGTAGTCAGCATTTGGCTTGTAGATATTAAAGTGGCAGTAGGCAGTATATTTTGCATCACTGGGCAAAAGATCCATAATAACCTTTCAGCATATTGTAATTCAAGTGCTCTGAGAGAAAACTAGACTACTGCACCTCCTCATGGCTCTGTTTTCAGGCTTTAAACAATCTAAAAGGGAGACTAGGGCCAATCACAGGTCATTTCAGAGAGAGCGTTCTTATTGAGCGTTTCTATTGGCTGTGCTCCGGCTGGTGGGCGGTGCTTGGTATTTCTTAAAATGACCTCAACATGGCTGCCGGGTCTCAAACCTTCTCATTTTACAGCTAAACAGTACACGACAGCAGAAGGACAGTAAATAACGCTCCAAAGTTAGGTTACATTTTGGTGAGGGAAAACTGGCGTGGCGATTTTCAAATGGGCCCCTTGACCTCTGACCTCAAGATATGTGATTGAAGATGGGTTCTATGGGAACCCCCGAGTAGATCATTGGCTCCCTCTAGTGCCTACAGACGTGCAGCATTTCACTTTGGACATACAGTCAGGAATGGAGGCATTTACCACTCTCCAGTATTCTAGTATATACATGATCATATATATTATCATGCTTCACAGTATCAATATTTGGTATTAGAAATAATTAACATTATGAATCAAACCTAAAGCTGAAAATTGACATGACTGTATAAAATGACCAGTGTTGACACAGAGCTAATTTTATAGTTGTACCCATTAGTTGGTATGTCATTCAAATGGTTAACTCTAAAAATCACAAACCTGTGCAGTCAAACGGCTATAAAAGTAGTAGTTAGTGTAAAACCAGTTTGGGTGCATATTGTTGGTTAAGGATGTGATGTCTCGGACTAATACCACCCATTCCTCATCCACCAGTTAGTGGACACTCACTGGTCAGCTGTTCGTATGTTATTGTGCTCCAATTACTCCCCCAAGAGCTTGTGACTCTGCAGGGCCTCCACACACTGTGCAGACAGAGCATGAAGACAACAACATGCTCATTCAGGACATCCCGCTCTTTGTTTTTCTCTGTCTGTCTTAGACACATGGTTATGCCCACTAACTACAGCACCATATGGTCTCTTCATGCTTAAATATTATACAGATGAAGTCTAATTATAGACTGACAAAGCTGCTATGTTTTTTGCACATTGTGTGCTTGATCATTGTTTATTTTTTCCAGAAGAGCAAGACATGCCATGTGGGTTCCTGTTATGACCCATACTCATTACTCAGGCACTTATGTTGTCCAGATGGTGGCATTAAATGTAACACCAAAATCATAAGTAGTAGGCTATAATAAGTCCTAACTCCCATATTGTGAACTCCAGTTGTTATGAGACTCGGATCGTTATACATCCAGTTTTTACTCTATTGTATTGACTTTTAAACAGTGCTGGACAAATCATTAGTGAATTTAAAGTAACAATACCACATGACAGTATAAAAAGACTTCATTACAAATAAGTCTTTCATTCAAAATGTCACTAAGAGGAATAGTGTTTAACATTTCAGGGGATCTATTTGCAGAAATGGAATATAATATTCATAACTATGTTTCATTAGTGAAACTAATAACCGTTGTGTTTTGTTAGCTTAGAATGAGTCCTTCATATCTACATATAGAGCGGGTCCTCTTCATGGAGTCCGCCATGTTGCTCCACCATGTTTCTACGTTTCTACAGTGGCCCAGAACGGACAAACCAAACACTGGTTCGAGCATTTCGTGTTTCTACGTTACCTGAAGGCCACCTTAGTTCCTCCGATATGCTTGTGAACTTGCGGTAATGTGAGCTGCAGAGTGCAAAACCGCGGTATCATCAGCCGCCGTGTGACTTCTGTTGCTTCTAAAGTAGTGATATTATGGTAGGATGACCTCTGAGCCAGGCAAACGGCGTTATTACAGTTTTGGGCTCACGTTACTGCAGTCTTGGAAAGAGAGGAGTGAGCGGAGGGGTACTCAGTTGGTTGCAATCTGCAACCACACCGCTAGATGCCACCAAATCCTACACACTGTACCTTTAAGTCAAAGTACACAAGTAGCCTATTAGCAAAAAAATTTTCTTAAATTGTGAAAGTAAAAGTAGGTTACTCATAATGCAGAGTGGTCGCCCTCAGTGTTATATTATTATATTATTGGATCATTATTATTGATGTATTAATATGTAAGCCGCACTATAATTTTGCAACTTTGTAGTTGGTCAAGGTGGAGCTAAAAAAGGACATATAGAATACTCATGTAAAGCACAAGTACCTCTAAATTGTATTTAATTACTTGAGTACTTTGTTGATGTATTTACTGTGGTTACTTTCCAGGACTGCTTTTAAACATGTTTTTGTTTTCAAAAAGGCTTTGACAGTGTTTGGGCAGACACAAAAACTGGTGCAGGGCACACTGACTTCACAAGTACATTTTATTAGCAGTCGTAGTAGAGAAAGAGACACACCTCTACTGTATTCTACATTGCCTCTCTGTCACAGTGGGATCTTGCTTTTCTCTCTACAAAGACTGAATGAACTCAGTGAAGAAAATAAAAGAGTAATACTCGACTAAACCTCGTGGTATTCACACATACATGTCTGGCTTGAGAGGGATAAGAAGATCCCTTCTTCATCTGCCTCCATATTTAAGCCTGGAGGCTTTTTCCTCATTGGGTCATTTCCAAATGGCCCTTAATTAAACATTAAACAGACTATTCATTCCAAACTGAAATATCCATCATTTGAGAAAAGTGACTCCCTCTGTTTCAGATTGATCAATCGTGTCATTCATTAGGACATGAAAGCACATTATACGGACTACATCAAAACCCTTCTTGACAAAGATCTAACATTTTACAGACTGTGTGATTTTTACTTTAGGTAGGCTATAAAATAATGAAGTCTTCCGATGTACCACCAAACAATCAATTTTAACTTTAACTTTATTGTCCACAAGGGAAGTTTGTCTTACAGCCCGCTAAAATGTAAACATAATTATAATTTAAAATAAAAATAATTTAAAAATATATCATTATTTTTACATTATTATAATATATTTAGGTATTTTAGCATTTATGTAATGTTATGTAATACATTTGTAAATAATTGTAATACATAAACAAATATGTTCTAATAAACCCTAAAGTCTGCAGTTATACATGTTAATAAAACAGAAGTTGTTTTTATTCATGGGTTATCAATGATCTTTAAACCATTATTTATTAACCATTAATAAAAGCTATTAGTCACAATTTATAGATAATTTATGAAGGGTGCCTTATTAGAAAGTTTTACTAAAAATACTACAATTATATATTATATAATAATATTATAATTATATATTATTATTATATATTATATTATAATTATATATATACAAAAAGTGCCACTTTCTAATCCCTTTATCATGGGTTTATAAATTGTATCTAATGGCTTAATTAACGGTTAATAAACAATTTACTAACTAGCAATAAGAGCAATCGTTGCCAGGTTGGGAAGGTCGTTTCTATTTAATAACACAATAATACATTAGTAAATAATTGTAATGCATAACAAATATTTTCTAATAATCAGAAGTTGTTTTTATTAATGATCTTCAAAGCATTAGAACCTTATTTATTAACCATTAATAAAAAGCTATTAGTCACAATTTATAAATACTTTATAAAGGGTGCCTTATTATTAGAAAGTTTTACCAAAAATACTACAATTATATATTATATAATTATAAATAAATTGTATTATAATTATATACAATTATTATTATATATTATATGATATGATATTATATTGTAATTATATATATATATATATATATATACTACAATGTCTGGAGTGCATGTTAATCTTTGTATTGACCCCTGCTGTAGATTTAATCCAGTATTAGTGCAGTGTGAGAGAGCAGAGAGGTTCATTGCTGTGGTTCCTCCCCTCAGGAGGAGGATGATGATGATGATGATGAAGGGGGTTTAATAGATCCCACTTGCTGCTCTGCTCGGGATTAGACGGTAATCCCTCGCTCACTATGTGCATGCGCAAACTGAAGTGCGTGCGACGGACGAGGGACGGCTCGGTGTTAACACAGACACACCACAAACGAACACCAAATCTCCTCTGCGATGATGCATTAAACAAGGTAAGGTCATTTTCTAACTAAAATAAATCAGAACATTTGTTCTGGGTTTTTTTTTCTGAGTTTTTGTCGTCCCGTTTGGGGACAGGAAGGATTAACCCGGGCTGTCCTGACACAGACTGTCTGTTCTGCTCTCTGCAACAAATGAAGAATAAAAGAAACTTTATAGATCAAACCATGTATGCTTATAGTTGCACAAGGGAAGTGCACGTATGACATATTAAGCATGAGAATATGCATGGCTGGTCCCAGCTATGTGCTCTCTCTCTCTCTCTCTCTCTCTCTCTCTCTCTCTTGTTGCCCTGCTGTGGATAATTGCTCTGTGTGCTGACCCACTTGGCAGACAGAGACCAGGCTTGTTCTTATTCAAGTCACAATGCAGCTCCAAACTCATGAAACAAAAAGTTTCTGATGCACCTGTGAGCATTTTACACTGATTTCCTCTCAGTGACACTCCACAGGAATGGTTTCAGTCATACAGTGTGTTTTGCAATTCCTGCACACGTGGTGGAATAAGTATTTATGAAAGTAGCAGCACCACTCCTCTACAAGTAAAAGTTAGTCTTCCTCAAGTAAAAGCACACAAGTATCAGTTAAGTGTACTTAAAATCTCACAACTAAGTAGGCTACTCTTGATGCAGCAGAATGTCTCCTGTCAGTGTTATATTATCATATCTTTTATTAATTATATTGATTGATTATGATGTAGTGTTTTTAATGTTGAAGGTAATTATAGCCTGCGTAGTTCCTACAACAATGATTCATATTCTATAACATTATTTTATGTTTTCTTTGCAGGCTATAATCTTAATTTACTGCAGCTGTATAATAAACAGCAGAGGAAATGTAGAATATTTCTCCTCTTGAAACACAGTGGTCCACATTCCACCACTATGTGTCACACACTCAGCACCTATATACATGTATACATAACATTATGTACGTTCAGCCGTAGGCTTTTTACCACCATTGTGTTGACAGTTATTTCTGAAATGATGGATTTAATGAATGAAATGGCACTGGCCCACTTTTACACAGTTCATTTTCAGTGTCACGCACTGGAAAAAACAGTATGAGTTGTCCCGGGATTGCAAAGGATTATAGCAGTCATCGTGTCCCACATTTTATATGGATCCTGGCATCAGAGAACAAAGGTTAATCTCTTGTTTTTCCATTTGTGAAGCACATACTGTAATACAGCATAGACATTGATTTTATGTTATTGCCTGAACTGAAACTGATTTTAATATGTCAGATTATTTATACATTAAACTGTAATAACATACATGTATTAATTGTATTGTGTATGATTTTAATCTGTTTTACAGCTCTGAACAACACACTGATCTGGACCTGACTGTGCTTTTTGCCCAACATCCACAACATCCTCATTAAGGATGCGAAGGTGCACATACTAATGCTGTCTGGATGTACACCCACACTAGCTCATGGACAGCCAGTGCTCACTTGACATGTCAGAGTCTGCGTCAGGGACAGGATGTCTAAATGTGAGCTGATTGAGCTGAAGGACCTCAGTGTGAATGATCCCATTGAGCTGGCTGCTCCTGCGGTCCGCACCGCCCAGCCACCTGTCAACCCGGGTCAGCAGAGCCACTTCCATGTCGTCCGTCTGCTCGGAGACAGCGTCAGCATCGAGGCGCCTCGGTGTCAGACAGGAGAGGCCGGAGTGGGTCATGACTTCCAGCCCTACAGTCACACCCATCTCACCTGGTGTGACCTGTGTGGAGAATTCATCTGGGGTCTTTACAAGCAAAGTTTACGCTGCGCCAGTGAGTACGACCTCATGCGTGTGAACTAGTTTGGTAATATTCAGTGTTTTTCCTCTGTGCCATAGACCTCTGTTGTTGTACAAAAGCTCAGCCGATTAGACTGTTATCAGGCTATTAAATAGGCGTTATCGGTTGCTGTAAGCCCCATAGATGTGGGTCAATAGGGGCCTACTGCACCCATTAGTAGGTTTTATCATCTACTCACATGGTAGATCACCGAAAGAAAGTTATAAAAGAAGACGACAGCGACCGTAGTAATCATGACAGGAGCAGAAGCGGAAGTCAGGCGCTGTAGTAAAGACAGTGTGAACCTCCATATGGGACTCCCAGGAGACTGGGGTCACATCCTGTGTGAAACCAACAAAGTTTAGTTGTCTTTATGTTCACAAGCGTTATGTTATATCTCTCTTGTTTGTGTTATTTTAAGCCAAAACACAATGTTTTCCCCCTTAATTTAACCAAGTGTGTTGTGCCTTTTTGTGTGTGTTCAAATGAATGAAACATGTTTTAATTAATTTTTACAACGTGTCAGAACGTGTTGCTTTTAAGTTTCACTTTCACTTTTACTCTGTAGTAGGCGTAGTAGGTCCCTACTGACCCACATCTATGGTCCTTTTTTGTGACCGATAACGGCTATTTAATGGCCTGATAACTGTTGAATCACAGCACTATTAAAAGCACATCAATGAGCCAAAATGTCACTGAGCTGTAACTGTGGTTTATTTTGAGTCCAGCCCTTCTGCTGCACCAAATGTGTATTAATCCACGGCTGAAAATCGTCCCCCAAGAAACTCACCATTTACTCCTGTTTCTAACATTTGCTAAAAATTACAGTGCCCAGCTGTTTAGCAAATTATTGAGCCATATTTAAAAAATATGGGCGTTGGCGCTGAGAGCCACAGACAGGTTGGAAAGTATTAACTAACGGATATTTGATTTTGGCAATAAGAAAAATATAGAAACACACCAGCCTTGTCCTTTATGTTTGGTGTGTACATGATGAGTATGTTTTTTTGCAACCACAGAGATCTTTACTGCGTGAGACACAATGACGTACAGTATTTTAGGCTGCCTTGAATCATCATGTTCATGTTCATTATGTGCTTAATTATAGACGTTCAGAACCATTATGGTTGCTTACTCAAGGTTCATAAAAAACACTGGTATGAAGATAAAACCTTTAGGCTTATTGAGGGCTTGAAATGCCCTCAAATTAAAGCTCTGTAACCCCATAATAACTAAGTTGTGTCTGTCCAAAGCTCATAGTCTTAACTCTCCATTATCACAAGAATGCAGGATGTTCGCGTTATTTTTCCAGTCATGAGAAACTTTATCACAGTTTGTCCTAATCTGTAGGAAGCTCTGGCAAGCTTCATGTTGGTGCAGATAGTTCCTGGGAATATAGTTATATAGTTTGTCTATATAATTTGACTTCAGGCATTTCTGTCCCAGTTCAACAAAGACATGAACTGCTGTAGCACTTAGAAACAAACAGTGATAACGGCCTATAATTAACGTCCCATTAAATATCAAACATGAGCAAAGTTTTATTTTGGAAATACAAACATTTTGGCATTTAAAGTTACCATATTAAAAAGTGAGTTTTTTAATATAAAGCTGTATAAATACTGTGAAAGTATAGAAACGCTCAATCCATGGAGGAAATATACACAGCCCGTATTCAGAAACTGTGCTTTTGAAACAAGCTGTCTGCACATTTGTGATGTCACAAATATACAATATAGGTCGGTGGTTCGATCCCTGGCCCCTCCAGTCCACTTGTCGAAGTAGCAAAGATACTGAACCCCAAATTACTCCTGATGGCTGAGCCATCGGTGTGTGAATGAGTATTTAGATTAGATCCTGATTGGCAGGTTGGCACCTTGCATGGCAGCCTCCACCATCAGTGTGTGAATGTGTGTGTGAATGGGTGAATGCTGACATGTAGTGTAAAGAACTTTGAGTGGTCGGAAGACTAGAACGGCACTTTATAAATGCAAGTCCATTTACCATTAACCATACGGGACCTTTAACATAGATAATGCATCTAGTTAGTGTGTTTTGGGTGACGTTTTTCAGCACTGGGACAGATTACTGAACAAAGTCCACACCAGAGGGCTCTACACAACAAGCGCTGACCGCTAGCCAAGGATAACTAACTAACTCTCTCTCTCTCTGTCTCTCTCTCTCTCTCTCTCTCTCTCTCTCTCTCTCTGTCTCTCTCTCTCTCTCTCTCAGACTGCAGTTACACTTGTCACTACCGCTGCCGACCATTCATCCAGCTGGACTGCAGCACAGACGGAAGTTTGTTAACAGACGAGGACGATTTCTCTGTCGACTCCCTCGAGACAGACACAAATGTGGTGAGGAACAAAGCTACAATACAATCGCATATTTTATCAATAGTACATTTGAATAGAAAGCAGTCTTCATTGGATTGTTTTAGGTGAGTATAAGTCAAAGCAGCTGGAGGCTACCAGATTGTCCACTGCTGTCCACTGAGTATCAGTGTGCCATATGTCCTCAAGGATGCTGGTTTTATTACCTCCAATGCATCTATACTGAGAGGAGGGGGGTGACTTAACAACTTCACAATAAAACAGCTGCCTTTATTTCAGAACCACAGAAAAACATCTAGGACCAGCACAAGTTATCAGATAATTAAAGGAACCGTTTTTCAGCTCACTCAGACCATATTAATATGAAATCTGTATCCAATGGGACATTCAACAAAATCCAGAAAAGTTGATTCATCATGATTTGTGAAGCCCTAAACTAGACTAGACTGCCCAACTAGACTATGTTAAAACGCAAAATGAAGGTGTGGCAAAATAGGGAATTTCTCAAAAAATAAAGCTGTTGGTGGAGTTGTGATATAGTGAATTATATATGATAAGAAACTACATTTTAATATTAATATTGTACACACACATCTTGGGTGAAAGTTTTGCTCTCAGGATAATATAAGCAGATCTCCTCTGGGAGTGGGCCGGCCCTTCAGACACCTTTGTGATGTTTTATTGTCTGGGAGGAGCAAATGGAAATGCTGATTTCAAAAGAGCTGTTAGCAGAATCACATCTCTCCAGATGAAAGAGAGAGAGAGACGGAGGAACGCTGAGAAAATTCTGACACACAGCTCCAGAAATCGGTTTTATCAATTTTGACGATGACAAAAATCTAATAAAGTTCACCTGAACTTCGGAGATGAACCGGGGAAGCACAGCAAGTGACACATTTTGCAGCCAGGAGGACAGTAGCTCAGAGCTGGAGCTGTATTTTACTGCACGTACGTCTTTCTTTCACAAGGTCAGAAGATCAGCAGTGAGGCTCAGTCCTGTAGGCACAAAGCTGTTTTCACTTTCTGCTTAACTATCTACTGTACATATATCTCTATTTTCTAACCACAGACAGAAAGCTTGTTTTACTTTTATTTCCATGCATCTGTTCTCTTTCGCTTTCTACTCACTAGTGAGGACAAGCTTTCTGCTGACATTATATTTGCTGTACTGATCCTGCTCTTTTCTTTTTAGGATGAACAGATCGACTGGGGTAAACAGGAGTTGACTGTTAGTGAGATTCAACAGAAGGTTAAGGAGTATAATGCACAGATCAACAGCAATCTCTACATGGTGGTCGTGAGTGACTAATGAACATTTCATCCCTGCATTTAAGCACAAATGTGTACTTGAGCTGCATTTTAATATTAGTATTGAATAGTTTGCAGACCATTTCACTCCCATTCTTACCGTCTATCTGTCTACCTTGCAGAATAAAGACGGGTCCTACACTGGTTTCATCAAGGTCCACTTTCAGTTAGTCCGCCCCATCTCCCTGCCTCCCCCTCAGGAGGAAGATCAGCAGGGCAGGCGGATGAAACGGCGGACATCTTTCTACCTCCCCAAAGACGCTGCCAAGCACCTGCATTTAAGCTCCCAAACGCGGGTGCGAGAAGTCATCGAGGCGTTGCTCAACAAGTTCACCGTGGTGGACAACCCGGCCAAGTTTGCCCTTTTTGAACGCGCTGAGAGACATAGTCAAGGTAGGAGACCCTCAATGATACGCAGTTACTGTAAAACAAAACAGAAGCAAGTATTAAGTTGTAAGTGCTGAGTTGTATTTCCTCTAGTGTACATGCGTAAACTGCCTGATGATGAGCGCCCTCTCCACCTGCGCTTGTGTGCTGGCCCCAGTGAAAAAGCCTTGAGTCTGGTGTTGAAAGAGAATGAGACGGGGGAAGTAAATGTAAGTTTCCATTTGGCTCTGAGCATCAATTCATATGATAAATGTGTCAATATTCGCTGATAAAGTCTAATGTATATACAACAGATTCTAATGTGAAGTCTCTCTCCTCCACAGTGGGATGCATTTAGTTTTCCTGAGCTGTGCAACTTTCTGCGAATCCTGAAGCGGGAGGAAGAAGAGCATGTGCGTCAGATTGTGAGGCGCTACGCTCTCACTAGAGACACGGTGAAGCAGGCCATGGCGAGGATCACCACTCCTGGTTGACTTTGAGCGATTCAATTGATCTTCATATTTAAACATGAGGAAGAACGTTGTGCCACTTTGAATAGTATTGTTGATTAGCAATATAAAAAGGGAAGAAAAGAGCTCAGACAATGGCATTGTTTTGAATAAATGTTGTTGATGAAGCTGCTGTTATATTTAATGTGAACTACTTAAAGGCTTAGGCCCTGCTAATGTTGTGAACTGAATGGGGGGAAATAATAGAATATCTTGGATTTAATTGGATGCAGTTCTTTCCTGAAAGACCATGCTGCTTGACTGGATTATTTATAGTGGTATTAAAAAACACAATTTTAGTCTTTCCGGTCATTTATCATGTGATATTTAGTTTCATTTATATATTCTGTGAAGCTGTTTTTAAACATTTTGGCACTTTACTGAACCTGTGAAATGGATTTGGGCAAGTTACAATGTGAAACACTGTGTTTACATTCTAACTATCTAATAAACTGATGATGATAAATCATTTTGATGTCATTGTTTAAATTATACATGAAGTACTACGTTTGATAGACCGTGTGTTACAAGTGTAGTCCACATCCTAGTTTGATGAGCCAAAGCTGAAGTACACTATTTGGATAAAATGTGGACAATATGTTACAGTTGAACATCTCATTGAAAACCTCCATGGGCATTAATATGCTGTTTTAACAGCCTCCACTGTTTTGGGAGGCTTTCCATAAGATTTTGGGCGACTGAGTCAGTATATAACAGTGAAATATCTGTAGTGTAAAGTGTTTGGCCGAAGGAACAGAAAGGTTGGCTAACATAGAAGTATGCCCTGTGTATAAATGCCCCTATTTCTGCTGAGACTTGGAATATCACCCTTTAGCAGCGGCAACAGACAGAAAATGAAAGAATGAGTTAAGTACAGAAAGAAGGAGTATTTTATTTAGTAACAATCTTTATTCACAACATCTGAAATTAAATGAAGATGCTTCAGTAATACAAAATAACAGGCAGCATCTTTAGTGCTGAATCATTCTACTTGTGTATCTGATTTCTGAGATAATTAAATAAACAATTGTTAAATGAAGCAACTTATCAAGACGCACAGTCACATATGATTGTATCCCAGATACCCATTTACTACCAGATGCTTAAGAAAGGTAAGGTATTGTTGAAACTGTGCAGGAAACAATAATATGCATGTAAAAAATGTGGAAATAAAGTGATCTCAATAATCACCAGCCTTTAATGCAAATGTGTACTTTGTCTCCATCTTGTGGAGCTAAATAATTAAATTCTACTTGCACATCAACACCATCAACTGTATATTTAGTATGCTCACTCTGAAAACGTTTGTTCAAAATGATATAAAACAAATATAATGTAATTCTGCAAAGCATAAATCATTGTTGAACATCACTGCTAAACTGCTTTGTTTGCACATAAAACAACTGAAGGAACTGAACCATTTATTTACGTAAATAACCAGTTAAAACACAATGAAGTAATTGGTAAGATCAGGCATTCTGCGCTTACATGATTTAAAATTACAGTTTTTTAATGCAAACTAAAGGTTGTTTCTCATCCTTTGAAAATAAAAAAAAAATCAGACGATAAAAGTAAAAATAAAATTAGATAATCTACTCATCCCAGTTTTTGCAGCATATTTACACTATTTTGGCAAGAATGCTTCACACACTAATTCTGCCAACATGTATGCTTTAGTTTCTCATTCTGTGCTGTGGAAATATATTTTACAACAACTAAGTAATTTGTTCCATCATGTCATTTGCTGAAAGAGATCAAAATTATTTTATTCTTTAACCTGTATCTCTACATTTTCTTTGAGTACTTTGAAATAACACGATTCTCACCTATAAATAATTAAAGGAACAGCGTGTTATTAATATAACAATAAATCACCAACCTCCCCGAACAGTTGGACAGATTTTGATATCAGCGGTTTGAGCATCGCCAGCCGGTCCGATGCTGAACCACGGGAAGAGTTTCTCAGTGAAAGTGTCTCTGTGAGTGCAGACGTGAGTCATGTCTTCAGGGTCGTAGAAGGACACCTCCCCTCTGTCGTAGTCCAGCTGGACTCCGATCCTCTGGAGACTCTTCTTCACTCTGATTGTCTCACCAACAACATCAGTGTAATTTCCACTGAGAAGTGTTACACACCAGATTCCATCATCTGGTAAAGGCTTTGCCTTCCCCTTCCTGTCAACCGACTCTTTAGCCAAACCCACGTTCCAGTGTGGATGGTCCCCCACCTCCACCTCCCAGCGGTGTGTCCCCGAGCTGATACCCTCCGAGCCCAGGACATTAACAAACGCGGCGTTGCTCTCTGGATTGTAAGGAAGCTGCTGGTTTGAGTCACCGTTTCTCATGCTGGTCAGATCATCAGACAGATAGAGATCGGTGGATGCAGTGTTTGGGTCCAGAATGACAGGACTGAAGCGGACCTTGTCCTTCATCTTCTCCCAGACTCTGAAGGACAGGTTGCCCAGGTGTTTGGCCACGTCTATCAGCGCTCCTGAGACCAGATGTGGATCTGGCGGTGAGCACTGGACTCTGGTCTGAGTGTGTTTCTGCAGGTCTTCTTCAACAGCAGCGATACTGTCTGACAGAGAGGAGATCTGCTCCTGAATCCTCTTCATCTCTCTGCTGATAGTCTTCCCCTTCTCCTCCTCTTCCTCCCTCAGAGCTGCCAGTCTGGACTCCTCTTCCTCTTTCAGGAACTGGTGGAGCTTGTTGAACTCTGATCTGATCTGCCTCTCTGTGGTCAACAGCTGCTTCATGCAGTGTTTAACCATTTCCTCGTATGTTTTCTCCACTTGTTTGTATTTGTCCCTCTTGTCATATAGAGACTTCAGCTGGTCCTGCAGGTCACCGACTGCTTGTTCTACAGGAACCACAGCTCGACACACCGTCTTCTTTCCTTTTTCTGTCTCAGGTGATCCAGCTTTCTGTCCCTCAGCAAAGGAGTCAGCCAGTTCCTTCAATGCAAAGTTCACCCCAGGATCGTCTTTTGAGCCTTTTCTTTTACAAATGGGACAGTTTTTGCTTTTAGCTTGTTCCCAGAATTTCTTCAGGCAGCTTGAACAGAAGCTGTGGTGGCAGCCCAGAGACACAGGATCTCTGAACGTCTCTGAACACACATTGCAGCTCAGGAAACTTTCAAAAAGAGCGGTGTTCTCAGCCATTCCTCTTGGTGTCTAAATTATCTTTCAATAGCAAGACTCACCGAGTTACCGTCCCTTCTCTTGATTGCTTCAAAATAATCTAAATGTGTATCTTCCTGTGTGTTATCACACCCTGTGTGTCAGCTGACTGATTAAACCAGTTTCACAGCATATTGTTTTTCAGCCAACATGATGTAACAGGAACCGCCTCCTGCTAACACGCCAGTATGACTGTTTCTTGCCTATACAACTATAGCATTCAATTAAATACAGGTACATGGTCTGTTCTTAATTCAACCCTCATTTAACCTTTCTAGTATTTTACAGCTTGCTGTGTTTTTCTCCCACATGTTCTCATTTATTCACTCATTCATTCACTCTCTCTGTCTCATACTTTTTACTCTCTTCGTCCTGCTTAGAGTCACAGGAGGACTTGAGTTCATCCCATCATGCATTGCTGGAATGATTATCATTATCTGCAAAACAAAATCACATTTATTTGGAAAAGAATCCATAAATGTTCCGTCAGTGTCTTTATAATCTTTTGATCATAACTTCAGGTTTCATCTATCAAAGTAAAGCATGAAGTAAAACCTGACCAGATGTACTTCTTTCTTATTATTTCTTTATTTCTTGTAGCAGTTATTCTTCCAACAGTCCTGAGGCCTGTTTCAGAAAGCGGGATTAGTGAAAACTCTGAGTTAGTGAAGCAGCTCAGAGACACAGGATCTCTGAATGTCTCTGAACACACATGGCAGTTCAGGACACTTTCAAAATGAGAGGTTTGCTCAGCCATTTGTCTTGGTGTTTAAATTATCTTTCAATAGCAAGACTTAGAAAGTTACTTTCCCTTCTCTTGATTGCTTCAAATAATCCAAACATGCATTTTCCAGCAAGAGATCCCACACCCTGTGATGACTCTCAGCTCTGTTCAACAATGTCTTCTTTCAGTTTCAGTGTGCTATGTCACCAGCAGATGGTGTCAGCAGATCCGTAGGCAAATAAAATAAAAAGAACATGCAACATCTCTGTCGTTTCTTAAAGAATTTTATTCCTACAGCTCATAAAAAAACAATAAACTTGAACAAAGGAGATGTTTTTTCTTTACCCCTCCATTGAGGACTGATTTCAACAGGCTGACACTAAACCAGTTTACAACATTTTGTATTTCTCAGCCAACATGAACTTGTAACAGGAAACATGATCTGCAAACACCTCAGTATTGACTGTGTTTATCACATCCAGTTCAAATACAAGTTTGGCTTTCAATTAAAGTAAAATCACATGGTGAGTTTTTAATTCAACCCTCATTTGACCTTTATAGTATTTTACAGCTTGCTGTGTTTTTCTCCTCATATGCTCTCATTTATTTACTCATTTATTCATTCACTCACTCATCATCTGTATCTTCTTTTTCCTGGTCACAGGAGGACTTGAGTCTATTATCATTATATTAACAAATACAATACAAAATAGGATAACAAATTAAATGTGTACTTTGTCTCCATCTTGTGGAACTAAATAATTAAATTATACTCGCACATCAACACCATCAACTGTATATTTAGTATGCTCACTCTGAAAACGTTTGTTCAAAATGATATAAAACAAATATAATGTAATTCTGCAAAGCATAAATCATTGTTTTACATCACAGCTAAACTGCTTTGTTTGCAGATAAAACAACTGAAGGAACTGAACCATTTATTTACGTAAATAATCAGTTAAAACACAATGAAGTAATTGGAAAGATCAGGCATTCTGTGCTTACATGATTTAAAATTACAGTTTTTTAATGCAAACTAAAGGTTGTTTCTCATCCTTTGAAAATAAAAAAAAATACGTAATAAAATTAGACAGTAAATCTACTCGTCCCAGTTCTTGCAACATATTTACACCACAAACACCATTTTGGTAAGAATGCTTCACACACTAATTCTGTCAACATGTATGCTTTAGTTTCTCATTCTGTGCTGTGGAAATATATTTCACAACAACTAAATAATTTGTTCCATCATGTAATTTGCTGAAAGAGATCAAAATAATTTTATTCTTTAACCTGGATCTCTACATTTTCTTTGAGTACTTTGAAATTACACGATTCTCACCTATAAAGAATTAAAGGAACAGTGTGTAGGATTTAGGGAGATCTCTTAGCAGACATGGAATATAATATTCATAAGTATGTTTACATTAGTGTATAATCACCTGAATCATCAACACCTTCTCATCCCAACTCCGCTTTGTCACGCCACTTTATTTTTATAGTTACCCTTAATGTCAGTTAGGATTATAGGCAACAGAACCACTATAGTTAGGTTTAGGGAAGAAATACATGGTGGGGCTTCAAACTACCAAGTTTGTACAATGAAAATGACACTGAATGTTGTGAACACGATACACGAACAAACAGCTGATTGAAACATGACGCACGGGACACTCAGGACGCTCAGATACGGTTGATTCCTCTTTACTGATTTATCTTAACACAACAGCACAGTTTTACCACCACAGAGGCTTATAACTATATATTATAACCACACAGGCTTAAAAGGCTTAAAAATACAAATTACAGAGCAAGTAAGTAGTCTTCTATTTTTCATCATTTTTTCCCTCCCACCCCCAACAATAAAGGAAATAATCAATATAACACTAATGGAAACAGTTACAAGACTTAGAGCAACAATGATACCAACATTAGAAACCACACCACACCCTGCTGCTGCCGCCTGATCTAATTCTGCCCACGCGAGGCGCGGATCGTCTCAAACAAGCCTGCAAAACAAAATCACATTTATTTGAAAACAGTCCATAAATGTTCTGTCGGTGTGTTTACAATCTTTTGATTATAGCTTCAGGTTTCATCTTTCAAAGTAAAACATGAAGTAAGTAACTGACTTCATTTGCTTCTCTTCTTGCAGCAGTTACTTTTCCAACGGTATAGACAAAAACACAAAGTGGCTTGAAAAAATATATATCCAGACAGTGAGAGAAGTTGTTTAACGCTGTAATGTTCTGTAAATATTCTCATAATATATGACAGGATTATGGTATATCTGATAGCAGAGTCAGGCTCTCTGAGGAGCAGGGGCGAAACATATAAAAAAGGACTTGTTTGTATTTGTTTGTATTTGTCCCTCTTGTCCTGTGGAGACTTCAGCTGGTCCTCCAGGTCAATGGCTGCTTGTTCGATGGGAAACACCTTTTGAGTCTGGAGAGAAAACTCACAGACAGGACACACAGCTCCATCTTCATCCTCACAGAACAGTTAGTCACTTCTTGATGTTTACGACACACCTCCTCCACCTTCTTCCCTCCTTTTTCTGTCTCAGGTGATCCAGCTTTCTGTCCCCCAGCAAAGGAGTCAGCCAGTTCCTCCAGTCCAAAGTTCACCCCAAGATCTTCTTTTGAGGTTGGTCTTTTAAGAGTGAGACCTTTTTTGAGTCTATATGACACAGGATCACTGGTTGTCTCTGAATTCTCATGGCAGTTCAGAAAACTTTCAAAATGAGCACTTTTCTCAGCCATTTCTCCAGTACATTTGTGTCGGTGTTTAAATTATCTTTCAATAGCAAGACTCATCAAGCTACTGTCCCTTCTCTTGATTGCTTCAAATAATCCAAACATGCATTTTCCAGCAAGAGATCCCACCCCCTGTGAGGGCTCTCAGCTCTCTTCAACCAAGTGAAACTCTTTCAGTTTCATCTGAGAAAAGGCTCCTCTTACTTAGTCGCCAGCCCACAGAAACTACTAACAGGAAACATCATCTGCAAACACCTCAGTATTGACTGTGTTTATCACATCCAGTTCAAAAAAAAGTTTGGCTTTCAATTAAAGTAAAATCACATGGTGAGTTTTTAATTCAACCCTCATTTGACCTTTATAGTATTTTACAGCTTGCTGTGTTTTTCTCCTCATATGTTCTCATTTATTTACTCATTTATTCACTCACTCATCATTTGTATCTTATTTTTCCTGGTCACAGGAGGACTTGAGTCTATTATCATTATATTAACAAATGCAATACAAAATAGGATAACAAATTAAATGTGTACTTTGTCTCCATCTTGTGGAACTAAATAATTAAATTATACTTCCACATCAACACCATCAACTGTATATTTAGTATGCTCACTCTGAAAATGTTTGTTCAAAATGATATAAAACAAATATAATGTAATTCTGCAAAGCATAAATCATTGTTGAACATCACAGCTAAACTGCTTTGTTTGCAGATAAAACAACTGAAGGAACTGAACCATTTATTTACGTAAATAACTAGTTAAAACACAATGAAGTAATTGGTAAGATCAGGCATTCTGTGCTTACATGATTTAAAATTACAGTTTTTTAATGCAAGCAAAAGGTTGTTTCTCATCCTTTGAAAATAAAAACAAAATACGTAATAAAATTAAACAGTAAATCTACTCGTCCCAGTTTTTGCAGCATATTTACACCACAAACACCATTTTGGCAAGAATGCTTCACACACTAATTCTGCCAACATGTATGCTTTAGTTTCTCATTCTGTGCTGTGGAAATATATTTCACAACAACTAAATAATTTGTTCCATCATGTAATTTGCTGAAAGAGATCAAAATCATTTTATTCTTTAACCTGGATCTCTACATTTTCTTTGAGTACTTTGAAATTACACGATTCTCACCTATAAATAATTAAAGGAACAGTGTGTAGGATTTAGGGAGATCTCTTAGCAGACATGGAATATAATATTCATAAGCATGTTTACATTAGTGTATAATCACCTGAATCATCAACACCTTCTCATCCCAACTCCACTTTGTCACGCCACTTTATTTTTATAGTTACCCTTAATGTCAGTTAGGATTATAGGCAACAGAACCACTATAGTTAGGTTTAGGGAAGAAATACATGGTGGGGCTTCAAACTGCCAAGTTTGTACAATGAAAATGACACTGAATGTTGTGAACACGATACACGAACAAACAGCTGATTGAAACATGACGCACGGGACACTCAGGACGCTCAGATACGGTTGATTCCTCTTTACTGATTTATCTTAACACAACAGCACAGTTTTACCACCACAGAGGCTTATAACTATATATTATAACCACACAGGCTTAAAAGGCTTAAAAATACAAATTACAGAGCAAGTAAGTAGTCTTCTATTTTTCATCATTTTTTCCCTCCCACCCCCAACAATAAAGGAAATAATCAATATAACACTAATGGAAACAGTTACAAGACTTAGTGTGAGGGCTTTGGTTTAGGACCCAGAAGCAGACACAGACACAGCTGGATGGTGGTTGAAAGTCAGGTGGATTTATTGTAATAAAGGTGGTGAGGGCGCTGGAGAAGGCAGGGGACAGGCAGGCTGTTGAGCAGGGTGGAGTAGCTGGAGGAATGAGCTGCGGCGGCGTGAGGATGGCTCGATAGGAGGCTGGCACTGGAATCCAGAAGACAGGAGAACACAATGTTAGATAACAGAAGCACTAGGAAACACAGGAATAACTCTGGTAATTATCATACAGAGCGGCCGAGAAAATACCAACTGGTAGGCAGAACAATCTGGCGAGGACTGGCAGGAAAGCTGGTGTTCTTGTACTGTGGGTTGATTAGGTGATTGTTGACAGGTGCAGAGTGCAGAGTGGAGAGTGAGACCAGGTGCTTGATGAGGAAGCCGCGCCCCTGCCACATCCACAGGCAGGGGAGGGGGAGACCCAGGGGAAGCAGAACACTGAAAAACTACTGGAGTCAAGGCCAGAGACGTGACAGGACCCCCCCCTCAACGGGCGCCTCCGGGCGCCCCCTGAACCTTTGCTGGGTCCGTCTTCACCTGCCCCTGCTCGATGATGAAGCCCAGAAAACTCACAGAAGTCACGTGGAAGTCACATTTTTCAGCTTTTACAAACAGCTTGTTTTCCAGAAGACGACGGAGCACTAACCTCACATGTTGAACATGTTCTTCCATGTTCCGGGAGAAGATGAGTATATCATCTAGATAAACAAAAATGAAGTGGTTCAGCATGTCACGGAGGATGTCATTAACCAAGGCCTGGAAAACTGCAGGGGCGTTGGTGAGGCCAAAGGGCATGACTTGATACTCAAAATGGCCCAGGGGAGTGTTAAATGCAGTCTTCCACTCATCTCCTTCTCTGACTCGGATCAGATGGTAAGCGTTCCGGAGGTCCAGCTTTGAGAAAACAGTGGCCTTGTGCAGGGGCTCGAAAGAGGGGTCGATGAGGGGTAGTGGATACTTGTTTTTAATGGTTATGTCGTTGAGGCCACGGAAATCAATACAGGGGCGTAGGGTGTGATCTTTCTTTGCAACAAAGAAGAAGCCAGCACCAACAGGAGAAGAGGAGGGTCGAATAAAACCAGCAACTAGTGAGTCGTTGATGTACTTCTCCATAGCCTCCCTTTCGGGACGGGAGAGTTTATAGAGACGGCTCGAGGGAAGGGGGGCACCATGGTGCAGGTCTATAGCACAATCATAGGGCCTATGTGGGGGCAAGGTTTGGGCCCGCTGCTTACTAAACACCTCACCTAAGTCATGGTACACAGGAGGGACTGAAGAGAGGTCAGGAGGCTCAAAAGTAGGAGCAGCAGTTAACTGAGAGGGAGCTAGGGCTGACTGGAGACAGTGGGAGTGGCAAAAGGTGCTCCAACTAGCAATAGATGCGGTGGACCAATCAATATGGGGGTTATGGAGTTTAAGCCAGGGCTGACCTAGGACCACAGGAGCATGAGGTGAGGGAATAACTAGCAGTTTTATAGATTCGTGATGATTACCTGACAGGATGAGACTCAGGGGAACAGTGTGATGAGTAATGCGGGCCAGGAGCCTTCCATCCAGCGCATTGACATCCTTAGGAGCAGGAAGGGCTTCAACAGGGATCCCAGCTTGGGTAACGAGGGTGGAGTCAATGAAATTATCATCAGCCCCAGAATCAACCAGAGCAAGAAGGGGGATAGAGTCACCCTGGCACACAAGGGATGCATTAAATTGCATACGGGGGTGAGGGGCTGATGGAGAGGTGGAGGTGTGGCTCATCAGGGCCTCTCCAGTTCCGGATGAGCCTAATCTTTTGGCAGGTGAGGACAAGAAGCGAGGAAGTGGCCAGCCTTGCCACAATAGACACACACACCAGCCTTGACTCGCCGTTGGCGCTCTGAGGGTGAGAGACGAGCTCGTCCCAACTGCATGGGCTCCTCCATTGAGGGTGATGCTGAGGAATTGAGGGGCTGGCTGGTGAAGAACTGGCTGTCAGGGATCACCCGGGGGGCAGGTTTGGACTGGAAAGGAGAAGTGGAGGCATGCGGGCGGCTGGCTCTCTCCCTACGGCGTTCACGAAGACGGTTGTCTAAGCGTATGGACAGGGAAATAAGGGAGTCTAAACTATCAGTCTCATCCCTTGCAGCCAACTCATCCTTAATATTCTCAGCTAACCCATGAACAAACACTCCTTGTAAAGACACTTCATCCCACCCACTCTCTGCTGCCAGGATCCTAAACTCAACTGCATACTCTGCAACTGATCCAGAGCCCTGACGGAGGGAGAGGAGACGGTTAGCAGCCTCTTTACCCTGAACAGGATGATCAAAAACTTTTCTCAATTCAGCTATGAATACCGGGTAAGAATTACAAATAGGAGACTGCCTCTCCCACAAAGCTGTAGCCCACTGAGAAGCTTTACCAGTAAGTAAACCCAAAATAAATGCTATGCGTGACTTATCTGAAACATAGGTGGTAGGTTGCTGCTGGAACACGAGAGAACACTGGAGAAGGAACCGCCCACAAGCCCCCAAATCCCCAGAGTAGCGTTCTGGAGTCGGAATGAAAGGCTCACGGGCTAGTGGGGCTGGGGTGGCATGCCCTTGTGGAGGCGTTGGGAGCGCTGGTGGGGGGTCAGCTGGTGAAGCTGCTGTGGCAGATGAAGCTGTGAGATGGGCGTTGACCTGGTCCATTTGGCTGCCGAGTTGGATGACATTGGAGGAAAGGGCTCGCAGATTCTCCACCAATTCACGGAGGATCTTGTCATGTTGTCCAACCAGCGAACCCTGGGAGGCTAAAGCATGGCGGAGTGAATCTGTGTCTGCTGGGTCCATGGTGGCCAGATTGTTCTGTGAGGGCTTTGGTTTAGGACCCAGAAGCAGACACAGACACAGCTGGATGGTGGTTGAAAGTCAGGTGGATTTATTGTAATAAAGGTGGTGAGGGCGCTGGAGAAGGCAGGGGACAGGCAGGCTGTTGAGCAGGGTGGAGTAGCTGGAGGAATGAGCTGCGGCGGCGTGAGGATGGCTCGATAGGAGGCTGGCACTGGAATCCAGAAGACAGGAGAACACAATGTTAGATAACAGAAGCACTAGGAAACACAGGAATAACTCTGGTAATTATCATACAGAGCGGCCGAGAAAATACCAACTGGTAGGCAGAACAATCTGGCGAGGACTGGCAGGAAAGCTGGTGTTCTTGTACTGTGGGTTGATTAGGTGATTGTTGACAGGTGCAGAGTGCAGAGTGGAGAGTGAGACCAGGTGCTTGATGAGGAAGCCGCGCCCCTGCCACATCCACAGGCAGGGGAGGGGGAGACCCAGGGGAAGCAGAACACTGAAAAACTACTGGAGTCAAGGCCAGAGACGTGACACTTAGAGCAACAATGATACCAACATTAGAAACCACACCACACCCTGCCGCCTGATCTAATTCTGCCCACGCGAGGCGCGGATCGTCTCAAACAAGCCTGCAAAACAAAATCACATTCATTTGAAAACAGTCCATAAATGTTCTGTCGGTGTCTTTACAATCTTTTGATTATAACTTCAGGTTTCATCTTTCAAAGTAAAACATGAAGTAAGTAACTGACTTCATTTGCTTCTCTTCTTGCAGCAGTTACTTTTCCAACGGTATAGACAAAAACACAAAGTGGCTTGAAAAAATATATATCCAGACAGTGAGAGAAGTTGTTTAACGCTGTAATGTTCTGTAAATATTCTCATAATATATGACAGGATTATGGTATATCTGATAGCAGAGTCAGGCTCTCTGAGGAGCAAGGGCGAAACATATAAAAAAGGACTTGTTTGTATTTGTTTGTATTTGTCCCTCTTGTCCTGTGGAGACTTCAGCTGGTCCTCTAGGTCAATGGCTGCTTGTTCGATGGGAAACACCTTTTGAGTCTGGAGAGAAAACTCACAGACAGGACACACAGCTCCATCTTCATCCTCACAGAACAGTTAGTCACTTCTTGATGTTTACGACACACCTCCTCCACCTTCTTCCCTCCTTTTTCTGTCTCAGGTGATCCAGCTTTCTGTCCCCCAGCAAAGGAGTCAGCCAGTTCCTCCAGTCCAAAGTTCACCCCAAGATCTTCTTTTGAGGTTGGTCTTTTAAGAGTGAGACCTTTTTTGAGTCTATATGACACAGGATCACTGGTTGTCTCTGAATTCTCATGGCAGTTCAGAAAACTTTCAAAATGAGCACTTTTCTCAGCCATTTCTCCAGTACATTTGTGTTGGTGTCTAAATTATCTTTCAATAGCAAGACTCATCAAGCTACTGTCCCTTCTCTTGATTGCTTCAAATAATCCAAACATGCATTTTCCAGCAAGAGATCCCACCCCCTGTGAGGGCTCTCAGCTCTCTTCAACCAAGTGAAACTCTTTCAGTTTCATCTGAGAAAAGGCTCCTCTTACTTAGTCGCCAGCCCACAGAAACTAGTAACAGGAAACATCATCTGCAAACACCTCAGTATTGACTGTGTTTATCACATCCAGTTCAAATAAAAGTTTGGCTTTCAATTAAAGTAAAATCACATGGTGAGTTTTTAATTCAACCCTCATTTGACCTTTATAGTATTTTACAGCTTGCTGTGTTTTTCTCCTCATATGTTCTCATTTATTTACTCATTTATTCATTCACTCACTCATCATTTGTATCTTATTTTTCCTGGTCACAGGAGGACTTGAGTCTATTATCATTATATTAACAAATGCAATACAAAATAGGATAACAAATTAAATGTGTACTTTGTCTCCATCTTGTGGAACTAAATAATTAAATTATACTTCCACATCAACACCATCAACTGTATATTTAGTATGCTCACTCTGAAAATGTTTGTTCAAAATGATATAAAACAAATATAATGTAATTCTGCAAAGCATAAATCATTGTTGAACATCACAGCTAAACTGCTTTGTTTGCAGATAAAACAACTGAAGGAACTGAACCATTTATTTACGTAAATAACTAGTTAAAACACAATGAAGTAATTGGTAAGATCAGGCATTCTGTGCTTAAATGATTTAAAATTACAGTTTTTTAATGCAAGCAAAAGGTTGTTTCTCATCCTTTGAAAATAAAAACAAAATACGTAATAAAATTAGACAGTAAATCTACTCGTCCCAGTTTTTGCAGCATATTTACACCACAAACAGCATTTTGGCAAGAATGCTTCACACACTAATTCTGCCAACATGTATGCTTTAGTTTCTCATTCTGTGCTGTGGAAATATATTTTACAACAACTAAATAATTTGTTCCATCATGTAATTTGCTGAAAGAGATCAAAATATTTTTATTCTTTAACCTGGATCTCTACATTTTCTTTGAGTACTTTGAAATTGCATGATCCTCACCTATAAAGAATTAAAGGAACAGTGTGTAGGATTTAGGGAGATCTCTTAGCAGACATGGAATATAATATTCATAAGCATGTTTTCATTAGTGTATAATCACCTGAATCATCAACACCTTCTCATCCCAACTCCGCTTTGTCACGCCACTTTATTTTTATAGTTACCCTTAATGTCAGTTAGGATTATAGGCAACAGAACCACTATAGTTAGGTTTAGGGAAGAAATACATGGTGGGGCTTCAAACTACCAAGTTTGTACAATGAAAATGACACTGAATGTTGTGAACACGATACACGAACAAACAGCTGATTGAAACATGACGCACGGGACACTCAGGACGCTCAGATACGGTTGATTCCTTTTTACTGATTTATCTTAACACAACAGCACAGTTTTACCACCACAGAGCTTATAACTATATATTATAACCACACAGGCTTAAAAGGCTTAAAAATACAAATTAAAGAGCAAGTAAGTAGTCTTCTATTTTTCATCATTTTTTCCCTCCCACCCCCAACAATAAAGGAAATAATCAATATAACACTAATGGAAACAGTTACAAGACTTAGAGCAACAATGATACCAACATTAGAAACCACACCACACCCTGCTGCTGCCGCCTGATCTAATTCTGCCCACGCGAGGCGCGGATCGTCTCAAACAAGCCTGCAAAACAAAATCACATTTATTTGAAAACAGTCCATAAATGTTCTGTCGGTGTGTTTACAATCTTTTGATTACAACTTCAGGTTTCATCTTTCAAAGTAAAACATGAAGTAAGTAACTGACTTCATTTGCTTCTCTTCTTGCAGCAGTTACTTTTCCAACGGTATAGACAAAAACACAAAGAGGCTTGAAAAAATATATATCCAGACAGTGAGAGAAGTTGTTTAACGCTGTAATGTTCTGTAAATATTCTCATAATATATGACAGGATTATGGTATATCTGATAGCAGAGTCAGGCTCTCTGAGGAGCAGGGGCGAAACATATAAAAAAGGACTTGTTTGTATTTGTTTGTATTTGTCCCTCTTGTCCTGTGGAGACTTCAGCTGGTCCTCTAGGTCAATGGCTGCTTGTTCGATGGGAAACACCTTTTGAGTCTGGAGAGAAAATTCACAGACAGGACACACAGCTCCATCTTCATCCTCACAGAACAGTTAGTCACTTCTTGATGTTTACGACACACCTCCTCCACCTTCTTCCCTCCTTTTTCTGTCTCAGGTGATCCAGCTTTCTGTCCCCCAGCAAAGGAGTCAGCCAGTTCCTCCAGTCCAAAGTTCACCCCAAGATCTTCTTTTGAGGCTTTTCTTTTACAAATGGGACAGAATGTCTTCAGGCAGCTTGAACAGAAGCTGTGGTGGCAGCCCAGAGACACAGGATCTCTGACCGTCTCTGAACACACGTGGCAGCTCAGGGGACTTTCACAATGAGAGGTTAGCTCAGCCATTTGTGTCGGTGTTTAAATTATCTTTCAATAGCAAGACTCACCGAGTTACTGTCCCTTCTCTTGATTGCTTCAAATAATCCAAACATGTATTTTCCAGCAAGAGATCCCACACCCTGTGATGACTCTCAGCTCTGTTCAAAATCTACTTTCAGTTTCAGTGTGCTATGTCACCAGCAGATGGTGTCAGCATATCCGTAGGCAAATAAAATAAAAAGAACATGCAACATCTCTTTTGTTTCTTAAAGAAATGTATTCCTACAGCTCATAAAAACACAATAAACTTGAACAAAGGAGATGTTTTTTCTTTACCCCTCCATTGAGGACTGATTTCAACAGGCTGACACTAAACCAGTTTATAACATTTTGTATTTTCCAGCCAACATGAACTTGTAACAGGAAACATGATCCGCAAACACCTCAGTATTGACTGTGTTTATCACATTCAGTTCAAATAAAATTTGTCATTCAATTAAAGTAAAGGCACATGGTGAGTTTTTAATTCAACCCTCATTTTACCTTTATAGTATTTTACAGCTTGCTGTGTTTTTCTCCTCATATGCTCTCATTTATTTACTCATTCATTCACTCACTCATCATTTTTATCTTCTTTTTCCTGATCACAGGAGGACTTGAGTTTATTATCATTATATTAACAAATGCAATACAAAATAGGATATCAAATCAAATGTGTACTTTGTCTCCATCTTGTGGAACTAAACAATTAAATTATACTCGCACATCAACACCATCAACTGTATATTTAGTATGCTCACTCTGAAAACGTTTGTTTAAACTGCTTTGTTTGCAGATAAAACAACTGAGGGAACTGAACCATTTACATTAACATTTACTATTTATTTACATAAATAACCAGTTAAAACACAATGAAGTAATTGGTAAGATCAGGCATTCTGTGCTTAAATTATTTAAAATTACAGTTTTGTAATGCAAACAAAAGGTTGTTTCTCATCCTTTGAAAATAATAAAGCAAATCAGTCGATAAAAGTACAAATAAAATTAGACAGTAAATCTACTCGTCACAGTTTTTGCAGCATATTTACACCACAAACACCATTTTGGCAAGAATGCTTCACACACTAATTCTGTCAACATGTATGCTTTAGTTTCTCATTCTGTGCTGTGGAAATATATTTTACAACAACTAAATAATTTGTTCCATCATGTAATTTGCTGAAAGAGATCCAAAATTATTTTTTTCTTTAACCTGGATCTCTACATTTTCTTTGAGTACTTTGAAATTACATGATTCTCACCTATAAAAAATTAAAGGAACAGTGTGTAGGATTTAAGAAGGTCTCTTAGCAGACATGGAATATAATATTCATAAGCATGTTTTCATTAGTGTATAATCACCTGAATCATCAACAAGTTCTCATCCCAACTCCGCTTTGTCACGCCACTTTATTTTTATAGTTACCCTTAATGTCAGTTAGGATTATAGGCAACAGAACCACTATAGTTAGGTTTAGGGAAGATGGTAAGCATGGTCTCTGATCGAGCTGAACAGCGTTACCAGCGGAGTGGTAATCAGTCGGTTGCAATCTGAAACCACACCACTAGATGTCGCCAAATCCTACACACTGTACCTTTAACTGACAAAAAATCACCACCATTATTAATATAACAATAAATCACCAACCTCCCTGAACAGTTGGACAGATTTTGATATCAGTGGTTTGAGCATCACCAGCCGGTCCGATGCTGAACCACGGGAAGAGTTTCTCAGTGAAAATGTCTCTGTGAGTGCAGACGCGAGTCATGTCTTCAGGATCGTAGAAGGACACCTCCCCTCTGTCGTAGTCCAGATGGACTCCGATCCTCTGGAGACTCTTCTTCACTCTGATTGTCTCACCAACAACATCAATGTAATTTCCACTGAGAAGTGTTACACACCAGATTCCATCATCTGGTGAAGGCTTTACCTTCCCCTTCCTGTCAACCGACTCTTTAGCCAAACCCACGTTCCAGTGTGGATGGTCCCCCACCTCCACCTCCCAGCGGTGTGTCCCCGAGCTGATACCCTCCGAGCCCAGGACATTGGCAAACGCGGCGTTTCTCTCTGGATTGTCAGGAAGCTGCTGGTTTGAGTCACCGTTTCTCACGCTGGTCAGATCATCAGACAGATAGAGATCAGTGCATGCAGTGTTTGGGTCCAGAATGACAGGACTGAAGCGGACCTTGTTCTTCATCTTCTCCCAGACTCTGAAGGACAGGTTGCCCAGGTGTTTGGCCACGTCTATCAGCGCTCCTGAGACCAGCTGTGGATCTGGCGGTGAGCACTGGACTCTGGTCTGAGTGTGTTTCTGCAGGTCTTCTTCAACAGCAGTGATACTGTCTGACAGAGAGGAGATCTGCTCCTGAATCCTCTTCATCTCTCTGCTGATAGTCTTCCCCTTCTGCTCCTCTTCCTCCCTCAGAGCTGCCAGTCTGGACTCCTCTTCCTCTCTCAGGAACTGGTAGAGCTTGTTGAACTCTGATCTGATCTGCCTCTCTGTGGACAACAGCTGCTTCGTGCAGTGTTTAACCATTTCCTCGTATGTTTTCTCCACTTGTTTGTATTTGTCCCTCTTGTCCTGTAGAGACTTCAGCTGGTCCTCCAGGTCACCGACTGCTTGTTCTACAGGAACCAACCTGTGACTCTGGTGGAGAGGAAACGCACAGACAGGAACCACAGCTCTATATTCATATTTACAGAACAATTTAGTCTCTTCTTGATGTTTACGACACACCGTCTTCTCTCCTTTTTCTGTCTCAGGTGATCCAGCTTTCTGTCCCTCAGCAAAGGAGTCAGCCAGTTCCTTCAATGCGTAGTTCACCCCAGGATCGTCTTTTGAGGCTTTTCTTTTACAAATGGGACAGTTTTTGCTTTTAGCTTGTTCCCAGAATTTCTTCAGGCAGCTTGAACAGAAGTTGTGGTGGCAGCCCAGAGACACAGGATCTCTGAACGTCTCTGAACACACATGGCAGCTCAGGAAACTTTCAAAAAGAGCGGTTATCTCAGCCATTCCTCTTGGTGTCCAAATTATCTTTCAATAGTAAGACTCACCGAGTTACTGTCCCTTCTCTTGATTGCTTCAAAATAATCTAAACGTGTATTTTCCTGCAGAGATGTCACACTCTGTGTCAACAGCAGTTGTGAAACATGTTGTGAAACTTGTCTAGACCAGTTTCACAACATATTTATTTTCAGCCAACAGGAACAGGTAACAGGAACAGTGTCCTGCTAACACGCCAATATGACTGTTTACTGCCTATACAACTATAGCATTCAATTAAATACAGGTACATGGTCAGGTTTTAATTCAACCCTCATTTAACCTTTCTAGTATTTTACAGCTTGCTGTGTTTTTCTCCCACATGTTCGCATTCATTCACTCATTCATTCACTCTCTCTGTCTCATACTTTTTACTCTCTTTGTCCTGCTCAGAGTCACAGGAGGACTTGAGTTCATCCCATCATGCATTGCTGGAATGATTATCATTATCTGCAAAACAAAATCACATTTATTTGGAAAAGAATCCATAAATGTTCCGTCAGTGTCTTTATAATCTTTTGATCATAACTTCAGGTTTCATCTATCAAAGTAAAGCATGAAGTAAAACCTGACCAGATGTACTTCTTTCTTATTATTTCTTTATTTCTTGTAGCAGTTATTCTTCCAACAGTCCTGAGGCCTGTTTCAGAAAGCGGGATGAGTGAAAACTCTGAGTTAGTGAAGCAGCTCAGAGACACAGGATCTCTGAACGTCTCTGAACACACATGGCAGTTAAAGGGACTGTTTGTAACTTTTTACACGTATAAATCACCCGGGTCGGTTTTCCAGGCGCGCTCGTGTGTGGCTACGCTGTTCAGACAAGACTCCAACACAAACTGCACGGAAGCACCAAAACCGCAAAGTTCTATCTAGTGAAGCCCGTCTTTTAAATAGTGTTGGCCGCGGTCGGAGGACGCGGGGGAGACCGTAGCTTTGGTCTCCAGGGCCGGAGTCTCTGCTGTACTCTGCTCCTCTGCTCCTCTGCCTACCTGCTTGCCTCCACTCAGCTCGCTCCACCTCACGTGCATGTGCGCTCACTACACACTGCAGAAGACTTCGTAGCTCTGAGAATATCTAGTGAATGTACAGTGGACGTTTGTGCAGAAATAACTGCTGCAGCTCCTCCAGACCAACAGAGGTTTTCCGTGTCTTGGGAAGTGACGGGGCTCCGCAGCGAGAAACGTTATCGTCTCCGACCGGGTGCCGGTGTCTCCCCTGTTCCTGGTCGGGATGCTGAAGCAGGAAAAGCCAACACTAGGATCAGCAGTGATTCATGGAGAGACCTTCGTCTGGTCAGCTAACATTACTGCCAAGCAGCTGAAATATAGAGTGATATTGTGGTTTTAGCTGACGTGTGTCGCCTCACTGTTTTGAGCGATGCTCGTTCATGGCTATTTAGAGCGAGCAAGCGCGAGCCTGACGCTGACTTTCGTTGACTTAACGGCCACAGGTGTCGCTGTTAACAAGCAAATCTGATTCTTACAAACAGCCCCTTTAAGGAAACTTTCAAAATGAGAGGTTTGCTCAGCCATTTGTCTTGCTGTCTAAATTATCTTCCAATATCAAGGGTCACCAAGTTACTGTCTCTTCTCTTGATTGCTTCAAATAATCCAAACATGCATTTTTCCATCAAGAGATCCCATACCCTGTGATGACTCTCAGCTCTGTTCAAAATCTTCTTTCAGTTTCAGTTTGCTATGTCACCAGCAGATGGTGTCAGCAGATCCGTAGGCAAATAAAATAAAAAGAACATGCAACATCTCTGTCGTTTCTTAAAGAAATTTATTCCTACAGCTCATAAAAACACAATAAACTTGAACAAAGGAGATGTTTTTTCTTTACCCCTCCATTGAGGACTGGTTTCAACAGGCTGACACTAAACCAGTTTACAACATTTTGTATTTTTCAGCCAACATGAACTTAATCTGCAAACAGTAACAGGAAACATGATCTGCAACACCTCAGTATTGACTGTGTTTATCACATACAGTTCAAATAAAAGTTTGGCATTCAATTAAAGTAAAATCACATGGTGAGTTTTTAATTCAACCCTCATTTGACCTTTATAGTATTTTACAGCTTGCTGTGTTTTTCTCTTCATATGTTCTCATTTATTTACTCATTCATTCACTCACTCATCATTTTTATCTTATTTGTCCTTGTCACAGGAGGACTTGAGTCTATTATCATTATATTAACAAATGCAATACAAAATAGGATAACAAATCAAATGTGTACTTTGTCTCCATCTTGTGGAACTAAACAATTAAATTGTACGTGTACATCAACACCATCAACTGTATATTTAGTATGCTCACTCTGAAAACGTTTGTTCAAAATGATATAAAACAAGTATAATGTAATTCTGCAAAGCATAAATCATTGTTGAACATCACAGCTAAACTGCTTTGTTTGCACATAAAACAACTGAAGGAACTGAACCATTTATTTACGTAAATAACCAGTTAAAACACAATGAAGTAATTGGAAAGATCAGGCATTCTGTGCTTACATGATTTAAAATTACAGTTTTTTTAATGCAAACAAAAGGTTGTTTCTCATCCTTTGAAAATAAAAAAAAAATCAGACGATAAAAGAAAAAAGAAAATTAGATAATCTACTCGTCCCAGTTTTTGCAGCATATTTACACCACAAACAGCATTTTGGCAAGAATGCTTCACACACTAATTCTGCCAACATGTATGCTTTAGTTTCTCATTCTGTGCTGTGGAAATATATTTTACAACAACTAAGTAATTTGTTCCATCATGTAATTTGCTGAAAGAGATCAAAATCATTTTATTCTTTAACCTGCATCTCTACATTTTCTTTGTATACTTTGAAATAACACGATTCTCACCTATAAAGAATTAAAGGAACAGTGTGTAGGATTAAGGGAGATCTCTTAGCAGACATGGAATATAATATTCATAAGCATGTTTTCATTAGTGTATAATCACCTGAATCATCAACACCTTCTCATCCCAACTCCGCTTTGTCACGCCACTTTATTTTTATAGTTACCCTTAATGTCAGTTAGGATTATAGGCAACAGAACCACTATAGTTAGGTTTAGGGAAGATGGTAAGCATGGTCTCTGATCGAGCTGAACAGCGTTACCAGCGGAGTGGTAATCAGTCGGTTGCAATCTGAAACCACACCACTAGATGTCGCCAAATCCTACACACTGTACCTTTAACTGGAATTGTCTGTAACTGACAAAAAATCACCACCATTATTAATATAACAATAAATCACCAACCTCCCCGAACAGTTTGACAGATTTTGATATCAGCGGTTTGAGCATCACCAGCCGGTCCGATGCTGAACCACGGGAAGAGTTTCTCACTGAAAATGTCTCTGTGAGTGCAGACGCGAGTCATGTCTTCAGGGTCGTAGAAGGACACCTCTCCCCTGTCGTAGTCCAGATGGACTCCGATCCTCTGGAGACTCTTCTTCACTCTGATTGTCTCACCAACAACATCAATGTAATTTCCACTGAGAAGTGTTACACACCAGATTCCATCATCTGGTGAAGGCTTTACCTTCCCCTTCCTGTCAACCGACTCTTTAGCCAAACCCACGTTCCAGTGTGGATGGTCCCCCACCTCCACCTCCCAGCGGTGTGTCCCCGAGCTGATACCCTCCGAGCCCAGGACATTGACAAACGCGGTGTTTCTCTCTGGATTGTCAGGAAGCTGCTGGTTTGAGTCTCCGTTTCTCACGCTGGTCAGATCATCAGACAGATAAAGATCGGTGGATGCAGTGTTTGGGTCCAGAATGACAGGACTGAAGCGGACCATGTCCTTCATCTTCTCCCAGACTCTGAAGGACAGGTTGCCCAGGTGTTTGGCCACGTCTATCAGCGCTCCTGAGACCAGCTGTGGATCTGGCGGTGAGCACTGGACTCTGGTCTGAGTGTGTTTCTGCAGGTCTTCTTCAACAGCAGCGATACTGTCTGACAGAGAGGAGATGTGCTCCTGAATCCTCTTCATCTCTCTGCTGATAGTCTTCCCCTTCTGCTCCTCTTCCTCCCTCAGAGCTGCCAGTCTGGACTCCTCTTCCTCTTTCAGGAACTGGTAGAGCTTGTTGAACTCTGATCTGATCTGCCTCTCTGTGGTCAACAGCTGCTTCTTGGAGTGTTTAACCATTTCCTCGTACATTTTGTCCACTTGTTTGTATTTGTCCCTCTTGTCCTGTAGAGACTTCAGCTGGTCCTGCAGGTCACCGACTGCTTGTTCTACAGGAACCACAGCTTGATACACCGTCTTCTCTCCTTTTTCTGTCTCAGGTGATCCAGCTTTCTGTCCCTCAGCAAAGGAGTCAGCCAGTTCCTTCAATGCATAGTTCACCCCAGGATCGTCTTTTGAGGCTTTTCTTTTACAAATGGGACAGTTTTTGCTTTTAGCTTGTTCCCAGAATTTCTTCAGGCAGCTTGAACAGAAGCTGTGGTGGCAGCCCAGAGACACAGGATCTCTGAACGTCTCTGAACACACATGGCAGTTCAGGAAACTTTCAAAAAGAGCGGTGTTCTTAGCCATTCCTCTTGATGTCCAAATTATCTTTCAATAGCAAGACTCACCGAGTTACTGTCCCTTCTCTTGATAGCTTCAAAATAATCTAAACCTGTATCTTCCTGTGTGTTATCACACCCTGTGTGTCAGCTGACTGATTAAACCAGTTTCACAGCATATTTATTTTCAGCCAAGAGGAACATGTAACAGGAACCGTGTCCTGCTGACACGCAGACTGTTTGTTGCCTATACAACTATGGCATTCAATGAAAATACAGGTACATGGTCTGTTTTTAACTCAACCCTCATTTGACCTTTCTAATATTGTACAGCTTGCTGTGTTTTTCTGTGTTCAGGGTCACAGGAGGTATTGAATATTCACTCATATATATCATATATATATTCCATATTCACTTAGGATAGGATGAATAGGTGTTGGTTGAAGAGTAGCTATACGTTGCCTTGGTTTGTCAGTAATAACACTCAGATACGGTTGATTCCTCTTTACTGATTTATCTTAACATAACAGCACAGTTTTACCACCACAGAGCTTATAACTATATATTATAACCACACAGGCTTAAAAAGCTTAAGAACACAAATTAAAGAGCAAGTAAGTAGTCTTTTATTTTTCATCAATTTTCCCTCCCACCCCCAACAATAAAGGAAATAAACAATATAACACTAATGGAAACAGTTACAAGACTTAGAGCAACAATGATACCAAAATTAGAAACCACCCACACCCTGCTGCTGCCGCCTGATCTATTATTTCCCAGGCGAGGGGGCGGATCGTCTCAAACAAGCCTGCAAAACAAAATCACATTCATTTGAAAACAGTCCATAAATGTTCTGTCGGTGTCTTTACAATCTTTTGATTATAACTTCAGGTTTCATCTTTCAAAGTAAAACATGAAGTAAGTAACTGACCTTCATTTGCTTCTCTTCTTGCAGCAGTTATTTTTCCAACGGTATAGACAAAAACACAAAGTGGCTTGAAAAAATATATATCCAGACAGTGAGAGAAGTTGTTTAACGGTGTAATGTTCTGTAAATATTCTCATAATATATGACAGGATTATTGGTATATCCAGTAGCAGAGTCAGGCTCTCTGAGGAGCAGGGGTGAAACATATAAAAAAGGACTTCATGAAGTATTTAACCATTTCCTCGCATGTTTTCTCCACTTGTTTGTATTTGTCCCTCTTGTCCTGTGGAGACTTCAGCTGGTCCTCCAGGTCAATGGCTGCTCATTCTATGGGAAACACCTTTTGAGTCTGGAGAGAAAACTCACAGACAGGACACACAGCTCCATCTTCATCCTCACAGAACAGTTAGTCACTTCTTGATGTTTACGACACACCTCCTCCACCTTCTTCTCTCCTTATTCTGTCTCAGGTGATCCAGCTTTCTGTCCCCCAGCAAAGGAGTCAGCCAGTTCCTCCAGTCCAAAGTTCAACCCAGGATCGTCTTTTGAGGTTGTTCTTTTAAGAGTGAGACCTTTTTTGAGTCTATATGACACAGGATCACTGGTTGTCTCTGAATTCTCATGGCAGTTCAGGAAACTTTCAAAATGAGCACTTTTCTCAGCCATTTCTCCAGTACATTTGTGTCGGTGTCTAAATTATCTTTCAATAGCAAGACTCACCAAGTTACTGTCCCTTCTCTTGATTGCTTCAAATAATCTAAAAGTGTATATTCCTGTGTGTTATCACACCCTGTGTGTCAGCTGACTGATTAAATCAGTTTCACAGCATATTTATTTTCAGCCAAGAGGAACATGTAACAGGAACCGTGTCCTGCTAACACGCCAGTATGACTGTTTGTTGCCTATACAACTATAGCATTCAATGAAAATACAGGTACATGGTCAGTTTTTAATTCAACCCTCATTTAACCTTTCTAGTATTTTACAGCTTGCTGTGTTTTTCTCCCACATGTTCTCATTTATTCACTCATTCATTCACTCTCTCTGTCTCATACTTTTTACCCTCTTTGTCCTGTTCAGAGTCACAGGAGGACTTGAGTTCATCCCATCATGCATTGCTGGAATGATTATCATTATCTGCAAAACAAAATCACATTTATTTGGAAAAGAATCCATAAATGTTCTGTCAGTGTCTTTATAATCTTTTGATCATAACTTCAGGTTTCATCTATCAAAGTAAAGCATGAAGTAAAACCTGACCAGATGTACTTCTTTCTTATTATTTCTTTATTTCTTGTAGCAGTTATTCTTCCAACAGTCCTGAGGCCTGTTTCGGAAAGCGGGATTAGTGAAAACTCGGAGTTAGTGAAGCAGCTCAGAGAGACAGGATCTCTGAATGTCTCTGAACACACATGGCAGTTCAGGACACTTTCAAAATGAGAGGTTTGCTCAGCCATTTGTCTTGGTGTCTAAATTATCTTCCAATAGCAAGAGTCAGCAAGTTACTGTTCCTTCTCTTGATTGCTTTAAATAATCCCCTGGTTTCCCAGCAGAGATGTCACACTCTGTAATAGCATCTCAGCTCTGTTCAACAATGTCAAACTCTTCTTTTAGTTTCAGTTTGACTCATCAGAGTGAATGGGAACAAAGGCTTCTCTCTAGAGTTTTTGGCTGGAACGCAGGGGGCCAGCCCTACAAATGCAAAAGTCTGTCACTGAGTGAGTGAGTGACTGAGTGATGAAGTTACAGGATTGGTCGGTCGACTGTTGGAGTTTCCACACGTCGCTATTGCGGTATGAACCCAAAATAAACCGACTGTGCTGTGATTTAATTGCAATAAACGATCAAAATGATGCCAAAAACAACGACATTATGATGTTGATTTGAAAAAAAGACCGAATTCATGCTTTGTCAGGTCTGTCCGCCAGACGACAAGCAAACAACTTTTAAAATGCTTGTTTTCTGAATTCGGAGTTCGGATCGATCAGTGCCAGGATATGCAGCTGCTCCATTAACACTCCATCTAGGAATAAATACTCTAACCACAACGTCAGTGATGACATAAACTTTCTCGAAGTATGTATATATTGTGACACACCACTTATATGATGAATGCTTTTGATACACATGCTTTAATAAAAAACTGAAATACTTTTAACCTTGGTTACATCTGTTAACAAACACATCTCATGTGGTTGATAATAATAAAAATAATAATAATAATAATAATAATGGTTATTTATAAAGCACTTATCAAAAATGCGTGCTCATGACAAAGTGCTTTACAGGGCAGACATAAAAAATAATAAAGGATAGAATACAGTGCCAGATATATGTACATTTCCACATACATTTACAAACAAATCTACAGATAGGATCTAACAGTAACTCTCTCTGTGACTTCTTGTAAATTCTCTGAAGGCTTCTGGAAACTGTCTGACTTGACAGCAGCTTAGTTTCATTTTCAGTTAGTCACCCACCCTCATAGTATATGAAAGGATTATGGTATATCCAGTAGCAGAGTCAGGCTCTCTTTGGTGAAACATATAAAAAAGGACTTCATAGAGTATTTAACCAGTTCCTCACATGTTTTCTCCACTTGTTTGTATTTGTCCCTCTTGTCCTGTGGCGACTTCAGCTGGTCCTCCAGGTCAATGACTGCTTGTTCTATGGGAAACACCTTTTGAGTCTGGAGAGAAAACTCACAGACAGGACACACAGCTCCATCTTCATCCTCACAGAACAGTTAGTCACTTCTTGATGTTTACGACACAACTCCTCCACCTTCTTCCCTCCTTTTTCTGTCTCAGGTCATCCAGCTTTCTGTCCCCCAGCAAAGGAGTCAGCCAGTTCCTCCAGTCCAAAGTTCAACCCAGGATCGTCTTTTGAGGTTGTTCTTTTAAGAGTGAGACCTTTTTTGAGTCTATATGACACAGGATCACTGGTTGTCTCTGAATTCTCATGGCAGTTCGGAAAACTTTCAAAATGAGCACTTTTCTCAGCCATTTCTCCAGTACATTTGTGTCGGTGTCTAAATTATCTTTCAATAGCAAGACTCACCAAGTTACTGTCTCTTCTCTTGATTGCTTCAAAATAATCCAAACACGCATTTTCCAGCAAGAGATCTCATACCCTGTGATGGCTCTCAGCTCTGTCAACAAAGTCAAACTCTTTCAGTTTCATCTGAGTGAAGGTCTCCAGCCCACAGAAACATAAAACAGGAAACATGATTTGCATCTGCAACACCTCAGTATTGACTGTGTTTATCACATGCAGTTAAAATAAAAGTTTGGCTTTCAATTAAAGT
Organism: Sebastes umbrosus; assembly: GCF_015220745.1. Lineage (NCBI taxonomy): Eukaryota > Metazoa > Chordata > Actinopteri > Perciformes > Sebastidae > Sebastes > Sebastes umbrosus. The sequence goes on along the minus strand of NC_051269.1, from coordinate 25,099,162 downwards.
ACAGAGACATGGTGAGGTTTTAATTCAACCCTCATTTGACCTTTATAGTATTTTACAGCTTGCTGTGTTTTTCTCCTCATATGTTCTCATTTATTTACTCATTTATTCATTCACTCACTCATTATTTGTATCTTCTTTTTCCTGGTCACAGGAGGACTTGAGTCTATCCCATCATGCATTGCTGGAATGATTATCGTAATATTAACAAATGCAAAAAGAAATAGGCTAACAAATCATCACGTTTTGTTGAATACAATCCATGAATGTCAGCGTCTTTACAATCTTTTGAAGGTACCGTAACTCATATTTCAAAGTAAAACGTGAAGTAAAACCTGACCAGATGAACTTCTTTCGTTGTTTATTTAGATCTTATAGTGAATGAATGATTAATTTTCGTGTCTGGTCATTTACATAACCCATCCCTCATGGGATTATTCAGACATATTAACCAACAACAAATCATACCTTCCTGCATGTTAGCCCACCATCATCTAACAGCACAATACACCAGCATCATCTGAACATACAAATAAACATCATCCAGACATAATCGTGAACATGAACCTCCCTAAAATAATGCCCCAGGATATATATCCCACAATGGAAATACAACAAATAAACAGTCACAGATATACAATCACAGCCCCCTAAACACAAGACACAAACACAAATCTAATCATGACAAAAAGGCATAAGAGCCTGAGGAATTTATCTATCGTATGTTACTTTTCTCCTCCTATCCCATACTTTAGAAAGATATTCAGAAAATACAAAAAATGATCAAAAAGATATTCAATTAAGGCTTAATAGTATTTGTAGTAAATCATGATATACAGGACAAAATAAAATGAAATGAATTTCGTTCTCAACCACATTTAATTCACAGTATTGACAGTCTTGTGTCTTCAGTTACACATCTGTATCTTCCTGTTTCAATATGTAGTGGTAATATACCAGATCTTATCTGTGCCCACAGACACCTCTGACTTTTAGGGCAATTATATTTACCATATCTTTTCACAAGTTTCACAGGAGTCCCACCGCATATCACCATTTCCTGCCAAAACAGGTGCATATTTATGAAGAACCAAAAATAGTAACGTTGCAGTGTGGTTGTGGTTGTGGTATCAACATAGGCCATCCGTCTTTAATAGGGCAGGCAAACAGTAAGTTTAAAGGTCCCACATTATGCTCACTTTCAGGTTCATACTTGTATTTTGTGTTTCTACTAGAACATGTTAACATGCTGTAATGTTCAAAAAAACTTTATTTTCCTCACACTGTCTGCCTGAATATGCCTGTATTTACCCTCTGTCTGAAACGCTCCATTTTAGCGCATTTTGACGGAATTGCAACAGAACTGCGTTGCTAGGCAACAGCCTGGGTCCATGTGTACTTCCTGTCAGCTGATGTCATTCACATACACTGCAACAGGAATAAACATTTAGAATGCTTACGTTTAAATTTGTGTCAAGTATCTAAATATTGTATATTTGTGTCATCACGAATGGGCGGAAATCCTGACAGTTTGTTTCAGGCTGCTGCTCCCTCAGGAAATCCTTTGTCCCCCCGAGACATCAAACTGTACAACACCTCTCCAGGGAGGTTGGGGGACAAAGGAGGACGGTCTGCAGGACAGATAATAATGCACTATACTCACTTTTAACAGTCTCTTCTGCACTATATTCATTTTTAACAGTCTCTTTTGCACTATATTCACTGTTTTAATAGTCGTGTATCACAGCTGTTACCCTGCACTATATTCAGTTTTAACAGTTTTCTTCATCTCCTTGTATTTCTATATCTGGTATATTTTTTTGTACTTTGTACTTTGCACTACTAACTTTTTTACTGCCTTTTTACTAACATGTTTGCACTATGGAACTGTGATGCTGGAAACTTGAATTTCCCTCGGTATCAGTAACGTTACTATCTATCTATCTATCAAATGCAGAGTTTCTGAATCGGGGCTATGTGTATTTCCCTGTGGATTGAGCGTTTCCATACTTTCACAGTATTTATATAGGACTTAAAGGGACAGTTTGTAACTTTTTAAGCGTATAAATGTACCTGCGCTGAAGCAGGAAAAGCCAACACTAGGATCAGCATTGATTCATGGAGAGACCTTCATCTGGTCAGCTAACATTACTGCCAAGCAGGTGAAATATAGAGTGATATTGTGGTTTTAGCTGACATGTGTCGCCTCATTGTTTCGAGCGATGCTCGTTCATGTGTATTTAGAGCGAGCACAAGCGCGAGCCCGACGCTGACTTTCGTTGACTTAACGGCCACAGGTGTCGCTGTTAACAAGCATTTCTGAAAGTTACAAACAGTCCCTTTAAAGGGACTATATGAACTTTCAGAAATGCTTCGAGACGATAACGTTACTAGCTGACACGGGAAACCTCTGTTGGTCTGGAGGAGCTGCAGCATTTTTTTTCTGCACAAACATTCACTGAACATTCACTAGATATTCTCAGAGCTAAACTAACTCTTCTGCAGTGTGGAGTGAGCGCGCGTTCACGTCTAGAGGTGGAACGAGCTGAGAACGCGCGCGCTCTCTGAGCGAAGGCAGGCAGTCAGAGTTGGAGAGGCAGCGGCCACACGCGAACGCGCATATGTGAGCGTGCATGTGTGGCGACACGCTACATTTATACACTTAAAAAGTTACAAATAGTCCCTCTAAGGCACATATGTCAAACTCAAGGCCCGCGGGCCAAACCCGGCCCGCGGTGGTATTATCTTTGGCCCGCAGGATAATATCGAATTACTATTAGAGCTGGCCCGCCGGTATATTGCACGCACCACTAATACCACAAATCCCACAATGCACTGCCAGATTGACCCCAAACATTGATGAACTTGCATCCAAGATGAGATGCCAAGTATCTGGCTTAGACTAGTGTGCATCACAGAGCAGCAAACTGAGCTTTAATGTATGTTTCCTTTTTGCACTTTTTTTCTTGTACCACAGGGCATGTTTGGTTTTTCTTTGGAGGAAATTATTTTTTGGCTGTTGTTGGCCTGTGGAAAAATGTCTTCATTAGAAATGACTCTGGAAAAGTTGCAGATAGAGCCATAAGAAATTAATGCAACAGATTTTTCATTTATTTAATGTTTAATGTTGTTTTTATAGGCAATAACTTAAGCTTTGTTAGTTCCAGGTTCAATATGTGCAATAAGTTCATTTCAATAAGTTTTGCAATAAACATTGAACCAGTTCGGCCCTCGACTTGTACCAATTTTTTAATTTGGCCCACTGTGTATTTGAGTTTGACACCCCTGCTCTAAGGGCAACAGGAATAATGGAGAGAATGTAATTATTATTAGTTTCATTATTATTGTTATTTTTATTAATAATTATTCATTTTTATTTTGTTGTTTGTTTGTTTGTTTTATTTGTTTTTTCCCTACCAATCTACTGCTCCACACTCCAGTCCAGTAGGAGGCGGTAATGCACCTATAAGCTGGTTTTGAACAACGTGCTGTCCATGTGGTGGCGCTGTAGCTCACCATCATCTCTACCAGAGAAAAAGACGTAGAAGAAGAAGAAGCAGAACGTGTGACGTCAGGTAGCATAAACAGCTAACGTGCAGTAGCTGTGTTATCTCGTAGATTTATCAAGAAACAAATCATCAAAGGATATTTCACACCTGCGACACATCAAACCTCACGTTAGGTATGTTGTTACCAGCTCAGCGGAGGCGACAAACGACAGTTATTAAAGCCAGCTAACGTTATCTGAGCTCAGCCTTATATTAGACATCATCATGTTGACCTGCTAACAGAGCTAGCGGCTAACTGCCTGAGCTAATGGAGATGTTAGTGTTAGCAGACAGGACATGAAGTGACATAACAGACTCTGCAGGGACACTTTATTAAGGTCCTGTCGGTCACAGCGAGCGAGACATGTTAGATAACCTAGTCCAGATAACCGAGATGCTAATGGTACCAGGTCCTCTGGACTCCCAGCTGAGATGATCAACGTTATGCAGGATTTATTAATGTAACATGATAATATAGGACACAGAAAGGTGGGCAGGTTTGCGACGTTGCCAGGCTTTTGTGTTGTACTATAATATATATATATATAATGGTTCATTGTTTGGTTGCACTATCATGTCACTGGCCTGCTATATCCTGGCATATCATCAGTCTGGGCCTATTCTTCTCTGTTAGCTATAAACAATATATAATAACTGGCTAAAGAGTAATGACATGTAACTTATAATTTTATTTTTAATATTTAAGAATATTTATTGTCCCTGTCTGTGGTATCACTTTTCTTGTGTTCCCAGCATCAGCAGAAAAATAGGATGTTAATTGAAGTTTTTTTTTTTTTGACTCCAAACAAAGATGATCAACGTTATGTTGCCCAGGCTTTTGTGTTGTATTATAATATATATATAATGGTTCATTGTTTGGTTGCACTATCATGTAACTGGCCTGCTATATATGACTCGAATTATAACCATCAGTCTGGGCCTATTCTTCTCTGTTAGCTATAAGCAATATATAATAACTGGCTATAGAGTAATGACCAATTTGTTTTCTTTTTAATATTTAAGGAATATTTATTGTCCCTGTCTGTGGTATCACTTTTCTTGTCCACAGAAAACTGTGTTCCCAGCATCAGCTGAAAGAGGATGTTAATTGAAGCTTTTTTTTCTTTTTTACTTGTGTCAAAATATATTGTCTTGTATTATATGTATTATATGTATTATTTATATATATATATATATATATATATATATATATATATATATATATATATATATATATATATATATATATATTTCATTGTTTGGTTGCACTATCATGTAACTGGCCTGCTATATTCTGGCATATGACAATTATAACTCGACATCAGTCTGGGCCTTGTCTTCTCTGTTAGCTATGAGCAATATATAATAACTGGCTATAGAGTAATGACATCTACTTTATAATTTCTCTTTTTAATATTTAAGGAATATTTATTGTCCCAGTCTGTGGTATCACTTTTCTTGTGTTCCCAGCATCAGCTGAAAAAATAAGATGTTAATTGAAGTTTTTTTTTTTTTTTACTCCAAGCAAAGATGATCAACGTTATGCAGGATTTATTGTTTGTCAAATACCAATTTAACCTGATAATAATAGGACATAGAAGGGTGGTCAGGTTTGCGACGTTGCCCAGGCTTTGTGTTGTATTATAATCTATATATATCATGGTTCATTGTTTGGTTGCACTATCATGTAACTGGCCTGCTATATATGACTCGAATTATAACCATCAGTCTGGGCCTATTCTTCTCTGTTAGCTATAAGCAATGTATAATAACTGGCTATAGAGTAATGACCAATTTGTTTTCTTTTTAATATTTAAGGAATATTTATTGTCCCTGTCTGTGGTATCACTTTTCTTGTCCACAGAAAACTGTGTTCCCAGCATCAGCTGAAAGAGGATGTTAATTGAAGCTTTTTTTTCTTTTTTACTTGTGTCAAAATATATTGTCTTGTATTATATGTATTATATATATATATATATATATTTCATTGTTTGGTTGCACTATCATGTAACTGGCCTGCTATATTCTGGCATAAGACAATTATAACTCGACATCAGTCTGGGCCTTGTCTTCTCTGTTAGCTATAAGTAATATAGAATAACTGGCTATAGAGTAATGACATCTACTTTATAATTTCTCTTTTTAATATTTAAGGAATATTTATTGTCCCAGTCTGTGGTATCACTTTTCTTGTGTTCCCAGCATCAGCTGAAAAAATAAGATGTTAATTGAAGTTTTTTTTTTTTTTACTCCAAGCAAAGATGATCAACGTTATGCAGGATTTATTGTTTGTCAAATACCAATTTAACCTGATAATAATAGGACATAGAAGGGTGGTCAGGTTTGCGACGTTGCCCAGGCTTTGTGTTGTATTATAATCTATATATATCATGGTTCATTGTTTGGTTGCACTATCATGTAACTGGCCTGCTATATCCTGGCTGATATGACTCTTATTATAACTTAACTCGACATCAGTCTGGGCCTTGTCTTCTCTGTTAGCTATAAGTAATATAGAATAACTGGCTATAGAGTAATGACATATACCTTATAATTTTTCTTTTTAATATTTAAGGAATATTTTTTGTCCCTGTCTGTGGTATCACTTTTCTTGTCCACATAAAAAACTGTGCTCCCAGCATCAGCTGAAAAATAGGATGTTAATTGAAGTTTTTTTTTTACTTGTGTCAAAATATATTGCCTCAAATAATTTAACTCTTCCCTTTTTTGTGTGTCACTTTTCACAGGTTTCATATTCTGAAGGTCACGTTTCCATCTGGTACAGTAACACTGTAACACCACTGGCAGTCCTGTGACCCAAGAAAATAATGTGCTGCAGCTGAAGATGGGTGGCAGCGGCTCCAAATCCAAAGGATTTTGGCCTTTTTCTGGCTCAGGTAGTACGGACGATCAAACCAAAGATGGAAACGAGCCGTCGATGGCGAGAGCTCGAAGTTTCGCAACTGCAACACCTTTTGTGTTTACTAGACGAAGGTAAATATAGCCTCAGCAGCATGTGGCCTTCATTTGACTTTTTTCAGGTATCAAAGCAGACTGATATAGACTCATATACTGATCTGTTCCAGTAATCATATTGCCTTACAACAACACCAACACCCATGTTGATATTCGTCTTAGTTTCTAGTAAAAGCAGTAGGGCTGTCCCGAATACCATTTTTGGAGCTTGGAAGTTTCGGTAAGAAATATTCAAAGGTATTCGAAGCTTCGCGGAGCGGCGCAGTCTGGCAGGCTGACATGTTCTTCTGTTGTCTGTCTTCATCTCCTCCGTTTCAGTGCCCGGTGCCAAAATCATGATCACGATTAATATTCGATTAATTGTGCAGCCCTAATATATATACTATATATCTATATATATTTTCTTAAGTTCAAAAAAGAAGCGTTCGAATAGTGATTTGGAGGTCAAATACCATAGCAACGGTCAAAGCATTCGGGTCAGCCCTAAAAAGCAGACTCTTTTTGTGTACAGTATTCGGTTATTAATTTAGAGTTTATAGATTAATTTGAGGTCGTGGTCCACTTTGTGTCCAGAATTTTCCACAGAAAAATAGCTCCATATTGATGTGATGGTTTCGCTCAGTACTTGCCAATGTGGCACTGCATACATGCTTTAAACATCCCGTCCAACCTCAGGTGTACTATTGGGCTGAAATGTGGGTATGAAGGCTGTTGGAGGTCAGCCAATGATTTACCATATTTTTTCACATTTGTAATCTAAGTTCCACATGAGTCCCACCTCATATCACCATTTCCTGCCAAAACAGGTGCATATTTATGAAGTACCAAAATAATAACGTTGCAGTGAGGATGTGGTTGTGGTATGAGGTATCAACATAGGCTGTCCGTCTTTAATAGGACAGGCAGAAAGTAGGTTTAAAGGTCCCACATTATTCTCATCTTCAGGTTCATACTTGTATTTTGTGTTTCTACTAGAACATGTTTACATGCTGTAATGTTAAAAAAAACTTTATTTTCCTCACACTGTCTGCCTGAATATGCCTGTATTTACCCTTTGTCTTAAACGCTCCGTTTTAGCGCATTTTGACGGAATTGCAAAATTGTCCTCTGTATTTGTGGGCTCGACACACTAAAACCAAATTTTTTGTTTTTATCATGACTGATGATGATTTTTTTAGTGGCTTTCTCATTGACAAACTCTCTTTTTGTAACACCAAATACAGTATATGCAAGAATTATGTTTGATACTCACATCATCATATGTTGTATAATTAAAAAAAAAAAAAAACTGATAAAATTACCCTTGTAAATATTTTGTAGTATGTCTTGTTATATTGTCGACAACCTGTAGTTTTAGTATCTTCTGAAGATTTGGGTGCACACAGACATATTATGGATGTACGGATAATTATTTGAGTCTCTCTGCTGCAGCTCCATGTACTTTGATGAAGACGGCGACTTGGCCCATGAGTTCTATGAAGAGACAATTGTGACAAAAAATGGACGTAAAAAAGCCAAACTGAAGAGGATTCACAAAAACCTAACACCTCAGGTGAGGAAATTACTATCCTTAAACTGGGGCTTTACTTGTCATCAGCAGCTCTCTGTATTGTCAGTCCAAATAATTTGAATCTCTTTTTGTGTCCTTCCAGGGAATTATAAAGCTGGACATCCCTTGCATCCATGTAGATTTCCCAGTCGTCCTCTGTGAAGCCTGATGATGTCTGAGCGGCGTCTCAGACTAGCCACTGTGTCAACTCCGTCCTGTGGTTTCCCCTACAGCTGGAAGCCTGAACCACCTTTTAAAATAACATGATCTCTTGATATATTTGACGCCGTTGTGTGGGACAGGCTGATGCGATTTGTGCTGAGCCTCTGCATGTGATCTGTTTTGGCTTGTGTGCAGTTAGACACAGAATAGGTCACCAGTGGCGATCTAGAAGGATGCCAAGTTTGGCAAAACTGACTCAGTTTACAGATCATGGTTTGTGTGCATGTAAGTGTGACTGTGTGTGCAGACACGGGATGAAAATGTGACAGAGTCCCGAATTTACTGCTGCAGATTGTTTTCTGGTATGATTCATTGAACTCTAGGAGTTTGAGGAGAATGTCACGGTCATATCTAGATGCGGGAAAAGTTTTATGTGCACAGTTTAGTTTTTTTTGACACCACGACTCGCTTTATTATGCATGGAACAGGTTCTGCTTATCGGTAATAGCCTATAGGGAGTTGACAATCAGTGGCCCACAAAATCTCAAGTGGATTAATGTCATATTGTAATGTCGGATGGACTGGCTTCAATGACCTCAGAGCCACACACCGTACACAGCAGCAGCGAGTCCAGTAAGAGATCCTGTTGTTTTCGTCTGCTGCTTTGGCATACTACGTCTCACTTTTAATTTATTATAATTGTTTTTTTAATTACAATATCAAATGCTACACTGTGTGTCATGGTCCTTTTTTATATAAATACATTATAGTTGAACGGCATATTAAAGTGCATTTACTTCCTCACAAGCTGTCAAGATCAAAGGGGAAAAGAATATGCATGGATATATTTTATAATCATTGCTTATATAAACTCCATTCTACAACTGAAAAGTTACATGTGGTGGGTATTTAATTGCTTAGATCTATTCTATCCCCCATCATATGACTATCTGTAATGACACAACCCAAGAACCGTACTTTGCTTTTTTTTTCCCTTGGAGGGCCAAAACTGAAATTTAATGTTAAAGCAAACACCTATTGTATTGTTAATGTAAAATGGTACTAGGATGGATCCCAAGTTCCCTTCATTGAAATGCCTTTTGTCTGTGTGCCACTGTCTCTGCCTCCATTTGATTTTGTACATCACTTGCGCAAAAAAAAATTGACTTCCTGTGAAAAATGTCACTCTGCCCGCCATGCTCAGATTAAGACAAATAATTGTAATATGCAAGAATGGTGTAATATGCAAGAATTAACTAAAAAACAATGTGTAGACATATACAAAAATAATCCCTCTAAATCATCACTTACGTGGCGGTGTCTGTATCTACAGAGACCCTGCAGCTCTCTGCCTGTATTTTCTCTTTTTCTTATTGTTTGGCTTTACTCAGGATGCTTCTGAGTTTCAGCAAACAGCCTTTAGGCCCCACGTGGAGGTGTAACCCCCCAGCCAATAACAGCGCACAGGATCTGCAGCCCGTTCAGGTGGTCAAATACTGCTGCTGTGTCACGCCACTCGGCTTCTGATACCGTGGCAAAAGTCTCCTCATACAAAGCGGCTGTATTTCACAGATGATAACGGGTTGTGTTATGTGCATGTGTTCCAGTGATCCCCCCCCCTGCTCCTCTCTGTGCTGTTAGTGCAGCTATGATCGGTGTGTGTCTCAGTAGTTTAACGAGAGCAGCGCTGAGCCACAGCCAGCCGACAGAAAATCTGCATTCATTCAAAATCCAGCAACTCGGCAACGTCCCGCAGGCTTATGCGAAGTTGTGCGGAGATATTTGTGTGTTTTTAGAACGTAATCGGCGGGAAAAAAAATCCGAACATAACATTTTATATATATGATTCGCTGCTTTGTTCCCACTAACGCCGCTCTCTCTCTTCAGTCACTCTACAGCTCGCTCGAACATTGCTGCTCTCTCTCCCTCACTTGTTAGTTTTGCCGAAGAGGAGTGGCCAACTTTAAATGCTGTGTGTTTACAAACAGCATCCAACAACGGTTACATATTATACCTAAAAAGAGCATTTTTACCTCACATAAAATAAAAGAGCATAAACAGCTATTTAGATTATAATTTTTTTTATTTTATTTTTTTCACTAGAAACATCTGGCGGGGCAACTTTGGCCCACGGGCCCCACATTGGGCAGCCCTGCTTTAAAGGAACTAAAATCCCGATACTCATCATATTCTGCTGAGTAAAACTGAAATGTTATGAATATGAAGGAAGTTACAGGAGGAAATCTCATTTCATCAGCATCATATGAGTCTTGCTAGGTTGAGTAACAATTATTTGGTAAACTTATAATAGCTATTTGTCGTATAACCAACACACAGAATTCAGCTTTTTGGTTGTAAACACTAAAATGAACTGACAGGACCCATGTAGTGGAAATAATCCTCCTGACCTCAGCCTGTGATGAAATTATTGCATAGGAAATTGCAAAGGCAATCCACCGTGTGTGTGTACAGGTATGTGTCTGCTAATGAGGGCTGGTATGAGAGAAGTGAAAGGCACTAATGCAGTCTTCATGGGAAAGGGTTTTCCACAAAGCTGTCTGTGATATTGTTCTCGTCAGAGGATAAAGAAGGCTTTGCCAAAAGCCACTCCACTTTATTGCTTCCATGAAATGATTTTACTCTACACAAATCTTGGTGCTTGTTTACCTCTGGGTATCTTTTTCAGCTGAGTCTGGGGGAGACATGGCCGTAGAAAAACTTTCGGTTGTTGACAAAGCTGTAATAATATGCAAGGCACCGAGCTGAATTGCGGTATTGAGGTTAAAAGAAAGGATTAGACTCAGCAAGCCACCCATCCTCTGGCTTTGCTGACAAAAGTCTGAGCACATTTTTAAGACAACAAACAAAAGTAAGCTATTATACAAAGAAAGCAGTTCCTTTATTATCTATCTCCATATTATATTTTACCTTGTCATTAAAAAACAGTGAGTGAATTATTATTCTTTCTTACAAAGCTGTATGTTTCAGACATGCCATGCCACTTTTTTATTTTGAAAACAACATCAGATAAATCATGAATAACTTCACTGATTTACTCTGGAGGAACTTTCTGTTAGTCATGAGGTCTCAATGTGTATTTGAAAAAGGTAATAATGAGGTCAATTGTGTGAAAATACAGGCTTTGTCAATATTTATTTGCTATAGGTGCAAACAGATCTCACAAAAGGTCTTTCTGAAGTCATTCATTAACTCTCGGAGGTACAATGACCAGTTTCAGTTCAACAAAAGGTTGAAATGGAATTTTTTATGACGCATGAGTCTCTAAAATATATGGTGAAGTCACTTTTAGCTTTCACTCCCTCATCTTACTGTACATGCCTGTGGTAATAACTCTTAGAGACAATTTGATGGTCGTCATGTAAGATCTTTACACACAACACATAACAGACAACCTAGTGTTTAAAAAAAACTCAACATGCAGTACCATTCATCACTTTTTAGCTGTTAAGCTGCTAAACTTGTGTTCACAAACAGTCCACAGTGAGAACCTGACACCATGTACTAATGGTATAAAATTGGCTAACGAAGCAGCACTAGATGTGTCTATAACTGTACCAGTAAACCTGTTGATGTGACATTACTCACCAAACTCACCACAAGCATTACTCACCACGAGCACGTAGCTGTAATGATGAGAAAAATGTTACATGTTTTAACTAGTGCTGTCAAAGTTAACGTGATAATGCGTTAACGCAAAATCGTCATTTTAACGCCACTATTTCTTTAACACATTAACACAATCGATCTTTCGGAGGTCAAAGCGGGCTCAGTTTTAAAGTTAGAGAGAAGATACTTTTATCATATGAAACTAGAAGACCTGAGGAATCCATTGATAACGCTCCAAACTAACGCTAAATTTTGGTGAGGAAAAACTGTTATGGCCATTTTCAAAGGGGTCCCTTAACCTCTGACTTCAAGATATGTGAATGAAAATGGGTTCTATGGGTACCCACGAGTCTCCCCTTTACAGACATGCCCACTTAATGATAATCACATGCAGTTTGGGCAAGTCATAGTCAAGTCAGCACACTGACACACTGACAGCTGTTGCTGCCTGATGGGCTTCAGTTTGCCATGTTATGATTTGAGCACATTTTTTATGCTAAATGCAGTACCTGTGAGGGTTTCTAAACAATATTTGTCATTGTTTTGTGTCAATTGATTTCCAATAATAAATATATACATACATTTGCTTAAAGCCAGCATATTTGCCCACTCCCATGTTGATAATAGTATGAAATACTTGACAAATCTCCCTTTAAGATAAATTTTGAATGGATAAAAAAAAGTGTGATTAATCGCAATTGATCATGTTCAATCATGCGATTAATCGGGATTAAATATTTGAATCGATTGACAGCCGTGGTTTTAACATATCAACTACTCTCAGAAATTTGCTCTAGAGAGCCAAAATCTTCATAATGAATTCTAAAGCCTTTATTGCATATCCCAAACGTCACACTGAGGATCATGAGTGAGCCATAACTCGCAGAAACTTTGTCTCAGTTTTGAATTAGTTTCACATTCTTTCAGTTGAGTCATTATGGTAAAACCTTTTTACTGTTTTCTACTGTTTTGGCGCTTTCAAAGGCTTGATTTGAACATACAACTAGTAAAACGGCTACAAAGCCTAATACTGTACTTGAAAAAAATGTTTTGTGTGCCCTGTCAATGGCATCCAAACAATGTACACAAGTATTGATTTGAATCTGACTCAACTGGATGATGTCAGAGAAGCAGGCAAAAAAAGTTCCCCTTTTGAAACAGAGGAGGAGCCTGCTGGGTATTTAACTGCCAGTTGGTGGTTTATTTCATCACAGGATGAGCAACTGGGTTTGTCTGTTGTGTTGAGGGGAATTTACAGACTATGATAATGGAGCATAACAAGAAGCTTGAGCTGTATGTATCCCGATCCAGTCAACTAAAACAGCTTGATTGAACTACTTTCATCCGGAGATTTGAGAAGAAAGGTTACTGGTAAGACAAATTGTTTGAACACATAATGAAATTAATGTATTGATGATAATTGTGTTGTATCAACATAAAAAAATATGGGACTACCATTCAGAGCAAGCTCAAGCTAAAATGTATAGAAAATTTAGACAGCTTTTAAGACAAAGTGACTCTCCTCAGAACAGATGCAAGATATACATCTATTAGTTAGATGCGAGTGGTCTGGAGACTTCAAGATTCAAGATTCAATATGTTTATTGTCATGCCGGTTATACAAGTACAATTGTGTGAAATGCTTTTTGCTGGGAAGCTCCATTAAAAATAATAAGTTATATTACAATTATAAAAGGAAATACTTTGTACAAGGCATATTAAGAACATATACAGTATATACAGTATAAGATATATGATTGAGTTCTTTGTAAACTATGGTCTAAAGCTTCTGCTAAGTAGCAACGTTATTCAATTCAGTGTATGAGATACTTATGGTCACAGAAAACACAAATAAAATGTGGTTTAAAATATGTGTTCCACCTGCTTTAGCTGAATATAAAAAATTAAACAAAAGAAACTAACTATGGCTAAGTGTTCATTCATTCATTCATTCAGGTTAGATAGTCTTATTTTCCCCCGTAGCAACTTAAACTTAGCTGAAATAGACTTCATAGTAGGAACAAAATACAGCAAACATTATAATGTGAAGGAATCTGTTTCCTATTTGGTCCTATGAAACTCTGATGAAACTTGCCTCTACAGTCAATTTACAGCATAATTTAGAACATACTACTTTGGTCTTTATTCAAGGAGGGGTGAGCGGCACTGTTATGTAATTTTATCCTCAAATTAATGCCAAACAGGGTTATGATCATGCTTAAGTATTCAATAATACCATTTTTTTAATTAAAACCCCATGCTGTTTTTAATAAAATCGGCAAAACAAGATAAATTGTGTCTTTCATAAATTCAATCTCCCCCTCTACTCAGGAGCTCAATGCACTGAACTAGTGATGTGTCAGTCACGAACGAGTCGACTCAAAGAGCCGGCTCTTTTAAGTGAACGATAAGGAAGATAGGACAATTTTCTCCACGCCACAGGCACTCCATGCACTGACTGTGACTGAATGTTGTGTTAATGACGTCCGTGCAACCAATCAGGTGATGACAGACAAGGATCATACCATCAAGCAGGGAGGGGCGGGGTTGTGTGGGGCGCTGACGGTCTACAGTTACAGAGCAGGAGGGAGAGGAGGAGAGAAAGAGAGAGAGGAGTGTGGTGCGCGAATAGCAGACAAGATGAGTGACAGTCGGAAACGAAGCAGCATGTAAAATTATGGTATTCTGGAAATTATAAGGTTTAGTATAATTATATTGAATATTATTTTTTAAATAAACACGCATAAATCTACGGGGTCGGTGTCCCATGCGCGCTCGCATATCACGCTCGCATATTCACGCTCGCGTGTGGCCGGAGTCTCTGCTCCTCTGCCTGCTTGCCTTCACTCACACACCGCGTGCGTTCTCGCTGTCTCGCTCCACCTCCACAAGTGCATGCGCGCTCACTCCACACTGCAGAAGAGTTAGTTTAGCTCTGAGATTATCTAGTGAATGTACAGTGGACATTTGTGCAGAAATAACTGCTGCAGCTCCTCCAGACCAACAGAAGTTTTCAGTGTCTTGTGAAGTGGCGGGGCTCCGCAGGGAGCCGTTGTCTCCCTCCCGGCGCAGTCGGAGATGATAGCGTTTCTGTTCCTGCTTCAACATCCAGGGCTGAAGCAGGAAAAGCCAACACTAGGATCAGCATTGATTCATGGAGAGACCTTCGTCTGGTCTGCTAACATTACTGCCAAGCAGGTGAAATATAGTGATGTTGTGATTTTGAATGACGTGTGTCGCCTCACTGTTTTGAGCGATGCTCGTTCATGTCTATTTAGAGCGAGCAAGCGCAAACCCGACGCTGACTTTCATTGACTTAATGGCCACAGGTGTCGCTGTTAACAAGCATTTCTGAAAGTTACAAACAGTCCCTTTAAGTGATATATATATGTGCACACATACTAATCATAGGTCAAAACAGCGCTAAATTTGGCTGAATTATAAAAAGGCAGAAGTGGTAAAAACGAAGAGCCGTTTGGGAGCCAAAAGAGCCGGCTCTTCTTGGTGAGCTGAGCCAAATGATCTGGCTCATTAAAAAGAGCCGGAATTCCCATCACTACTCTGAACTGTTGTTGCTCAACGTCATCACCTGCTAGCCTTTAGCTAGCCAGCAGATCTGTAAATCATCAACATGGACTGAAGGGAGGCTCTGACTTTGTCTGTCTTTCACACACATGGCAGGCTGGTGGAAAAGCAACTTATCTGACGGTTACATGAGTGTGATCAGCTGCTGTCCTCAGCTTCAGCAGGAGAACAGGTCAGACTGGAGAGCAAGAAGCTAACAACATGTGAGCTAACTAACTCAGTTTGTCAGTTTCTATTAAACTTGGGAGCTAATGTGGTATAAAGTTAGCTGAGTTTGTGTACGGAAGAAGCACAAAAGTAGTCCGAGAGAACTTAAATGTGGAGTTGAATGTTAAAAGTAGATGTTTTCATTGTTTTTGTTGCTTTACATCTCGCTCTGATCAAAGTTATTTGACTCAACTGAAGCAAGATGATTCATGTAAATCAAACCGGAAGTTGACTGCTATTAATCATAATTACATGATCATATTGGTAATAAGCCATTTCTTATAATTTACCCTGGACGTGTTAACACTACAAGGCAAGGCAAGGCAGCTTTATTTGTATAACACATTTTTATTTAATATTTATTTATTTGTTTACTTATTTATTTATTTATTCATTTACTTATTTACTTATTTATTTGTTTACTTATTTATTTATTTATTCATTTACTTATTTACTTATTTATTTGTTTACTTATTTATGTATTTGTTTGTTTACTTATTTGTTTATTATTTAAATATTTTCTTTATACATTTTCAATTTAATAAACAAGTGATTACTACAAAGGAGCAACCCCCCACCCTGAGGGATAAAATAAATAAATAATAAATACAATAAAAACAAAAAATACAAACATGCTCCTGTAGGCAAGGCAAGGCAGCTTTATTTGTATAGCACATTTCAGCAACAGGGCAATTCAAAGTGCTTTACATAAACATTCAAGAACATTGCGACAAAGTGCAAAAGAACATTAAGACACAATTAAAACAGTTATAAAAACATTAAAGATTAGAAAATAAAAACAAGCTAAAAATAAAAGCTATAGGATAAAAGCTATAAAATAGAGTATAACACACAAGAATAAAAGCTCTAGTGCAGTATAAGATCATTATCTGGTTTAATAAAAGGCAGCAGCAAACAGGAACGTTTTAAGCTTTGATTTAAAAGAACTCAGAGTTGGAGTTGGTCCTGCAGGTTTCTGGGAACCTGTTCCAGATATTTGGTGCATAAAAACTGAACGCTGCTTCTACATGTTTAGTTGTGACTCTAGGGGACACTAAACAGACCTGATCCAGATGACCTGAGAGGTCTGGATGGTTCATAACATAGCAGAAGATCAGAAATGTATTTTGGCCCTAAACCATTTAGTGCTTTGTAAACCAGCAGAAGTATTTTGAAATCATGTCTCTGAGAGACAGGGAGCCAGTGTAGAGACCTCAGAACTGGACTGATATGATCCACTTTCATGGTCTTAGTGAGGACTCTAGCAGCAGGTTCTGAATCAGTTGCAGCTGTCTGATCCATTTTTTTAGGAAGACCAACACTATAACGTTAATCTAACAATATTTATTCCTCTATGTTGGAGATGCTCATTGAAACTCAAGTCTACCTAAACAAATATTACCAGGAAGTCAACATAAAGATTTTCATTCATGTAATATTGGTGACATCTTTACAAAAGTGTTAAGTTACCTGGATCACCTCATAATAATTTGTTTGTTTGTTTATTTAGATGCCCATTAGCTTTTGTATAGCAGCAGCTATTCTTCCTGGGGTCCACATATAGTTTACATGGTGACAATACAAAAATACACATTCACACTACTCATCATAAAATAACATAACACATCGTAATACACGTCAACTGTTAAATAAAACAATAACAACTGACACAGTTTAAATAACAAAAATCACAAAGAAAATAGAAAGGCTCCGACTGAATCCATCATGATCTAACAGATAAATAAGTAAAACAACCTGCAGCAGCAGCATGCCTTGTGGAATAATTGTGTGTATCTGTACTAAAGGATAGTTTTTTATAAAAAATAATTGAAGTCTTTGTTTGGAAGAATTGGAATTGTTTTGGTTACATTTTTATTATTGTCTGAATTTTTACTAAACTGCTTTATTTTTTCTTCTCAAGAGAAAGAGGAGAGAAGGCGAGCAGTGACCATGGAGGCTGTATTTCACTCTCTCTTCACTAGCCAGCTGCCTTGGTTGCTTCTGGCTCTGTTAACATCGTGGACAGTCCTGTGTTCAGCAGATACAAAGCAGACAAGATGGCCATTATATTCCCAGAAGCCTGTTCTTCTTGCGTGGAATGCCCCAACACAGGAGTGTGTCCCGCGACATCGCGTAACTTTATCTTTGGACCAGTTTGACATTGTGGCATCCCCCAATGAGGGCTTTGTCCGGCAGAACCTCACAATTTTCTACAAGGAGCGCCTTGGGTTGTATCCCTATTATGAGCGTGGTGGCACTGCACTGAACGGAGGCCTTCCACAGCTTGCCAGCCTCACTCAGCACTACGAAAAGATGCCTGAAGGTGTGCAAAAATACATACGTGAGCCAGAGGCAAAAGGTTTGGCTGTAATTGACTGGGAGGAGTGGCGCCCATTGTGGATCCGAAATTGGGATATTAAAGATATCTATCGAAATAAATCCCGTGAAATGGTGGCCAAAAAGAACCCCAAGTGGACCCCAGAACAAGTGGGGAAAGTTGCACAGCAGGAATTTGAGCTATCGGCTCGCAAATACATGCTGGAGACTCTGAAACTTGCCAAGAGTTTGAGGCCCAATACACTGTGGGGCTTCTACCTGTTTCCAGATTGTTACAACCATGACTACAGGAGTAGCGGGAAGAACTATACAGGCCGCTGTCCTGCTGTGGAGATGGCCCGCAATGATCAACTGAACTGGTTGTGGATGGAGTGTACAGCGTTCTTCCCGTCTATATATTTGGGTTCTGGTCTAGCCTCTACGAATGAAGGACGCCTCTTTGTCCGAAACAGGGTGAAGGAGGCGATGCGCCTGGCATCTGTTGGGGATGGATTAGCACGGCCTGTTTTTGTTTATGCCCGCCCTACTTACATGAATCAGATGACCCTTCTAACTCAGGTTAGTTGACTAGAGCAACAATTCATCAAGTACAGGATGCTCATATATTCATAATGTTATGTCGAAGCCCAGTCATCATATTTCCCCATTGGATGCAGGGATGCAGTTGCTAAGAGACCACACATCGCTGTTGGATTGAAAATGTCTGTGTAGTGTGTATATTTATGGGTAGCAGTCAATGATATCACTGAAATAAACAACATTAAAGGTGCAGTGTGTAGGAGTTGGTGGCATCTCAGTGTGGTTGCAGATTGCAACCAACTGAGTACCCCTGAGTAACGCCTTTCGCCTCGCTCAGAGGTCATTCTTACCATAATAACACTACTTTAGGAGCAACAGAAATCAGACTCCGGTTGGCGAAGTTTGACAAGCGTGTCTGAGAGCTATGGTGGCCTTCAGGTAACGTAAAAACGTGAAAGGCTCTCTCTAGAGCCATTGTTTGGTTTGTCTGTTGTAGAAACATGACGGAGCAACATGAAGAGGACCCGCTCCCTATGTAGATATGAAGGGCTCATTCTAAGCTAACGAAAACATTCTTAGATTCAGGTTTTTATACACTAATGAAAACATAGTTCTGAATATTATATTCCATTTCGGCTAATGGATCCCCTGAAATGTTACACACTGTTCCTTTAAGTTTTGTTTCAGCTTGGGCTGTGCGTGACACTCCAATAACCTCGCTGCCATGAGAAGGGGTTAACATTATACTTTGTTAAACGTGTATTAGCTTAGTGAATATTTAAAATATTGACTTCAGTCAAATGTATCAAAAATAATTTTCTATGTGATGCTTTCACTGAACTGTTTGTGTGAATGTTTTGTAGAAAGATCTGGTCTCCACCATTGGGGAGAGTGTTGCACTTGGAGCTGCAGGTGTGATCTTCTGGGGGGACACCTCCTATGCAAGCAGCAGTGTAAGTGTCATACCCTCTCTGCTCATTTGATGCCAAGTCGCCTAGTGTTCATTGGTTTTGGGGGGTTAACATCCTTTTCTTTTTTGCCTGCAGGCCAGCTGCTCCAGCCTAAATGAGTATCTTCAGGGAGAGCTGGGCCGGTACCTCCTCAATGTTTCTACAGCAGCAGAACAGTGCAGTCAGGCGGTGTGCAAATCCCACGGCCGCTGTCTGCGCAAAATACCCGACACTGACGTGTACCTGCATCTCAGCCCCTCAACGCACAGCATCACCAGTCAGGGTGGCCAGCTGAAGGTTACAGGCGCACCTGGCCAAGCCGAGCTGGCGCTTCTCCGCACGCACTTCCAGTGCCAATGCTACAGTGGGTACAGGGGTGAGGCCTGTGCTCAGAAAGAAAAAGGGCAGAATAGAGGCTCCTCTGTCTTAGGGACCTGGCCTCTTTGCCTTTTACTCCCACTAGCACTCCTCACTCTGATACACTGAGGAAACCGAGAAGCCCAAACTATTCACTGCCTCTGCCAGCCCTGAAAAGGACAGGTCAGACTTTTCAACATGAAGGTGGTAAGTAATGGTACACTAGTGATGCTGAGGCATTGACAACAGCAGACTCCTGCCATCACTAGATCTCCCAGTACGACACAAGATTTTTTTTATCAAGCACACAGACCCATCTGACTGGAACATTTGTGTCTGGCAGAGCTCCAGCCTCGTACCGCCTCCTGGAACTAATCTCCATCCATCAGTATTGCAACTGGTCATTAACTTAATATCAATTTATGTAAAAAAAAATCAGACCTCAGTCATGCTCCATCCTCCTCCAAATGAGGTAATTGTGGGGCAGTTCCCTCAGATGATACAATGCCTTATGAAAAAAAACGGCTTAACCTTACATTTCTTTTTATTATTTATCTTTTTTTTTTTACGATGGACACAACAATAGAACATCATGAGGCTTAAACAAAAAAGTGGAAGAAAGGTACATTTGATGCCCAGTGGCACACTGGACATCATATATGTACAGTATGTCTTATACAGTCTTATACCCTCTCATGTCACTTCTGGTTGCTAAAAGCGAAGATGGTGATGGCCAAAAGTATCGTAGAAGTTGCAGGAAAGTAGAGACAAACAACTACCTTTGACTACACAAAGGCATGTGTCTTTTATTTCAGTACAGTTAACAGTAAAAACCAAGACCTGTTACGCCGAACACACTGTGTTACCATGGTTACACACTGCCACACTGCCAAAGTTGTTGTTGCAGCACACAGAACAACTTTTAGGTGTTCTTCTGCCCACTTCAAACATTATAGTTTCTATCTGTCGATGGATCATGATGTTAAGCGTTAGCCTTATGAATAATATGTAAATAGTTCATTATGCCAGACGGTGATAAATTATGAGAAATGGAGCCTTAAAGCTGTTTGGTTATATTTGGTTTATAGAAACAATGTGGCTGGACCTGCCTGTTTCAGTTCAAAATTGTGCCTTAACTGCGCTTAAGTGCTCTTTTTTAATGGTTGCCTTTGTTTACAAGTTGTGACTATTGAGGTTTTTACAGCAGTGTTTATCTCAGCCCTCTGCTGGGCCCTGTGCTTTATACTGATATGAACTCCATATGCCTTCCAGTTTTCATTTTAATCAACAAAGACTATGTATGTATAAAGGAAAGGGTGCACAGACCTGTAAAGACAGAAAAGATTACAATTTACTTGCAAAAGGTGTCTTCTAATTTACATGGATATCACTGTGAAAACAAGTTATGATTTTCATGTCAAAAAAGTTACATTTCAGCATCCAGGTAATACAACTTTTGCCAAATTCTGTTAATTTCCCTGAAAACAGTCAGGTACTAGCAGCGTGTATAGCTATGGCTGATAATTATAAAGAAACTTTAGGACATAAATGCCAAGAATATGTTTATTTTTCAATTATAAGATGGTACATTCAGTATATGTCTTGTCCACAATTCTCTTAATACATAAGGGATCCTTTTGAACATGTTTGTGTTTATGTTAAAAAAAATAATCCAGCATTGCTCGGGCTCTATACAGTACATGACTGTTGTCAGTTTTGATTTTATAGCGTGTAGTTTGCCAGTGACACTGTGTTGATAGCAACAACTGTACATCTTCATATTGGTTTATTACCAAGTACATATATTTTCTAGACTGAAGCTAGCTGAGCAGTTTCATATTTATACAGTAGGTTCTGTATTTATTCTCAATGGCACTGCTCAGAAAAGTATTTAGCTACCTGAAGTTAGTTATGATACCAGTGGGCAGGTGGTAGATTGTGCTGTTTTTCACAAACTGAAAAATAGAGAAACTCACAAATAGTATTGCAATAGAACCTTTTATGTACGCTGCAAAAACATTTTAAAATACTGCACTTTAACTCCTTTTTTTGTTGAGGTGGATCTGGCTTTATTTCATATTGATACTTATAATACTTTTCCATCCAATGTTTCGTGTCAAGATTTGTTCCACTGTGAATTTTGTCTAAAAAGAAATGCTTCTATGATTGTTAAACCACATTGTGAGAATATAAGGTTTTAAATATGATATGGATCAAAGACTCCTAAACATATTAATCAGATTTAGAAAAAACAGGTCTGACACAGTAAAACTGGTTCATGGTACAGAAAGGGAAGATTTCACCCATGTATAATGCAGATTTTTGCAAATAATTTCAGATTTGACTATTTAGGTGTCAATAGTAAGCTGTAAAAAAGGACATATACTGCCAACCATTTTCAAAGGCATACAATAATATTTTATTTTTCTCATCTTTTAGGCAGCCATTGCTTTTAATTTATTGTACAACAGTATGACTAACAACATGAGACTTGGAAGTTGTTTGAGATGAGTAATTATCTATTATTATTATTATTATTATTATTATTATCAGTGATAGTCAAATCTGAACTCTTATACCTATATATTACAATGCATAGATAACCCAACTTAAATTCACACCACTATATAGTATGATGTGTGCTGACATGGATTATTTTACTCAAGCAAGTTCCCAGTCTCAGTGAAATTCAGTGGCTGCCTGGAGGGTAAAATTGTAAAAATCTAAAACTATGAATCGATAATTTAAGTTATCTTATAACTTCACATTGGTACCACTTCCCTTTTAGAAGCAGCTTCAGTGTTAAGGGAAATTACCTTAAAGCCTTATGTTGTCCTACATGTATTGATGTTATTGTTTGAAACCAAACCTGAACAAATCTTAAGTGTTTTGTATTTGAAAACATTTCATATTCACCCTTTACATCAGATAATTTAATTATTTAAAGAGGAATTTTAATGTATTTTTTCTGTTTCTGTTATTTTCTGGGGACTATATAGTCTACTGGGATTCCATCCATTTAACAATACATGTTTTTTGTGCAAAAGCATTAATATAAACAATGGAAATAAAACAGTGGACGTGCTGTATCTGTATCGAATGTTCTTTTTTTACAACGAAAATACAGAGAAAAACGGATATAAGATATTCAAAGTTGATATCAAAGCAAGTGAATATAAAAAAAAGAGCGAAGACTATAAAAAAAAAAAAAAAAAAAAGTCATGATACTCAAGTGTTGAACTTGTACTGTGTGTGAGACAGTGTTTTGACTAATCGATACATATTATTTGGCCTTGCAATTGAAGTCTAAAATGTCAAGGTATCCAGATAGATACTAAAAATACCTAGAAGTTTGGTTTGATGAATGTGATACTTTACAAAAATCAAGTTAATAACGGACACCACACATCCCCACAACAGCCTGTTCTCCCTCCTGCCCTCTGGTAGAAGATACAGGACCCCCAGGACTCACCAGCAGACTGAGAAACAGGCCATCAGACTCTTATACAGATAAATCATACAACACTCTCTCCCTCACAAAAAGTGCAATAAACAAGTGCAACACTTCAATCAATGCAATATGTGCAATATATATACATATCTATATACATATATATATATGTATATAGATATATATATATATATATATATATGTATATATATATAGATATATATATATATATCTATATATATATATATATATATAAAAAAAAATGTGCAATATGTTTATAGTATGCAACCTCTACTGCTATATATATATATATTTATATATATTTATATATATTGCTTTTATAGTTACCATATACCAAGTACTTCCTTTATTATACTGTATATTATTTGTAAATATATTATTATTCTATTATTTTATTATTCTTTTGCTACTTAACTTACTGTTTTCTTAATGGAGCTTCCCAGCAAAAAGTATTTCATACCATTGTACTTGTATAACCGTTGTGACAATAAACATCTTGAATCTTGAAACTTTAATAATGTAGAGGATATCATATCCATCACAACAAGAAGCACACATGTGCCTTATAAATCAACAGATAAACTACTTTGAGGAAAAATATTTTACTGTAGTTGCAGAGTGTAAGTTTTTCCATATTTTTTTATTTTATTTTTTTTTACAAAAAAACACACAAAGTACCCAAATCCAACTAACTATCACCAGAGGCTGCTGTTATTCTCTGACAGATGTTTTATTCTGATAAGCCTCAGCAGGAAATGACGTTGTAGCGTTTAGTGTTGTTATGTGCAGCTCATAATCCGCTCCGACGAGGAACAGACGATTTAAACCGTGTGTAATATGTAACAGACATATTCATCCTGTGCATTGCTCGACTCTCGTGTGACAGTTTCTACCCAGTTTTTTTACTCGATGATAGAAAGGACATTTTCTATCGAAGGGACGCTGAACGTACAGGTAGTTTGTTGTCAGTAAAACCCCTCTCAGTGTGAGAAGCTAGCTACCACCAAGCACCGACCTGAAGGCTTTCTGCAACACCTCTCATCTCTGGCAACC
Organism: Sebastes umbrosus; assembly: GCF_015220745.1. Taxonomy (NCBI): domain Eukaryota; kingdom Metazoa; phylum Chordata; class Actinopteri; order Perciformes; family Sebastidae; genus Sebastes; species Sebastes umbrosus. The sequence goes on along the minus strand of NC_051269.1, from coordinate 25,074,823 downwards.
AGCAATGCAGAAGACATGAAGACATGGCCATGAAGCAGACAGCCTCGTCCACCTGTCAGTGAACGTGTGTAGCAGTATCTCCTCTGTGTTGGTATGTTTTCCTTTTTAATGTCTGCTACTGTAACGTTACAGAGACTCAGCTAGGAGAAGAGCGACACATCCAGCTAATGGTAGCTGATCTGCATATTTTGGCTAAATTAGATGTGAGATTTCCTTTATTGTTTTACAATACTTCAGATTTTTAAGATTTCTTTGTGTTACTGCAGAGTAACATCTAGTCCTCACTTTTAAAATATATTAACCTGGTTAACATAACTTTAAAGTGCACTGTTTCAACCATTGTTAGCAGGAATCATTGTAAGTCTGTGATTGGATTGGGATAAGGATTCACCTTATTTGCCAAGGATCAAATTGTCAAGTGAAGTGTTAACCTTTTGGGCAAATATACCTTTTCTAAGCTTCAGTCTATTACAAAATACTACAAAATGTAATACCTGCCTGCCCACATGCAGTAAGGAAAAACAAAGGGGTTTTTAAAGTATTTTTTTTTATAGTTTTGGCCATCATTCCTATTTGTTGTGCTAAAATTTTACTCAAGTCAAGCATCTGCAGATGTGGAAACATTAGTGTACAATCTTGTTTTCTTGTTCCTCCAGTTGGTGGGTATGTTGGTAGGAATGATGGTTAAAACTTTCCTTTATTGCTCTACAATACTTCAGATTTTTCAGATTTCTTTCATCCTGGAGGGTTCATTTTTCTTTGTTTTACTGCAGAGTCACCTCTAGTCCTATAACTGTTGAAATGTTTATTAGTTTTTATTTTCCTTTATTTAACTAGATAAGTCTCATTGAGATCAACGATTTCTTTTTACAAGGGACACCTGGCCAAGATAGCAGCAAGACAGTTACAGTAAAAGTAACAGACAAAACATGAATTAACAACATTATAAAACTTGCTCATACAAAACACTTGACACACAGACAACCTGGACTGCAGCGATTTCACCAGAGCTTTAAACTCATTCAAGGTAACTAAGTTTTGAAGTTGAAGATCAGATTGTACATTATTCCAAGCAGTAGGTGCCCGAAAACCTAAAAAGCTTTCTTTCAACAAACAACAACATTGCAAAATGTCAATAGTACGAAGATTATGACTTCCAGTTTTCCTTTTTAAAAGTGAAGACAAGTAAGAAGGAACTAAACCCAAAATGCTTAACACATACCAATGACTGAGGTATCGAGCACATAAGGATGACCAATTCACTTTAGAGTAGAGTACACAATGGTGAGTCAAAGAATAACATATATTAACCTGGTTAACATAACTTTAAAGTGAACTGTTTCAACCATTGTTCGCAGGAATCATTGCAAGTCTGTGATTTGGATTTGGATGATACGTGGAAATTTGAAGGATTCACCTTATTTGCTAATGAGGATCAAATTGTGAAAAGTGAAGAGTTAACCTTTTAGGCAAATATATCTTTCTAAGCTTCAGACTATTACAAAATACTACAAAATTGAATACCTGCCTGCCCACATAATCAAGGTAGAACTGCCTATCAGTAAGGAAACAAAGGGGTTTTAAAGTATTTTTTATAGTTTTGGCCATCATTCCTATGTGTTGTGCTAAAATTTTACTCAAGTTAAGCATCTGCAGATGTGGAAACATTAGTGTACAAATCTTGTGTTCTTGTTCCTCCAGTTGGTGAGTATGTTGATAGGAATGATGGTTAAAACTAGGGCTGTGATAATGGTTGGCTCAACGGTGCGATATGCGCTATTATTGCCTTTTTTTTTGCAAATGACTTAATTTATCCTGATTTTAGTGCTAATAAATAAGCTTTATTGTTAGGCTATTATTAGGTATATTGTTTCTTTTTAAATTACAAAGATGACAACTTTAAAACTAATGAAATGTATTGTTAAATGCAGAACACAGAAGGGCATTAAGGGGCAGCATTTTCTTTTCAGCTGAAAAGGTTTGGTTGTGTCTGGTTGTTATGATAATGAATATCTGCAGAAGTAAGAATCTCTGCACAAGGTGTAGAGTACTTGCTCTGGATATATGCAAAATATGCAGCACTCCCATTGCAAAGGATTTAAAAAGAAAAAAACGTGAACATAGCGGTTGTGGCAGTTGCTTGCCATCCCCTGCGGTTGGCTTGTCGATAGTGCGGTATTCCAATATTGCGGTTCTTTTAAGAGCCCTAGTTAAAACTATGAAAATAAATTTAGAAAGCAAAGATTGTGAAGACAAAGCCATAGGTTGAGCCACAATGGTCTTGATGTATGGGGATGGCAATTTCTATATACACTGTCAAATAATTGTATTGTACAGTATTGTTCTTCGAATCTTTAATCAACTTCAACTTCAACTTCTATTTCTTCCGTACGTTTTTTTTTTTTTTTTTTTACTTTTTTTAAGGACATTAGTGCTATGCCTTTTCTTGTTTCAACTATTTATACTTTTTAAAATATTAAGCTTTTTCCACATTTCTTTTACAATGTAACTCAATAGAGAAAATCTTCAAATCCTCTTAAACATACTTATGTCTAATGACTTGTAGTTTTAAAGGTTTATTTCACCCAAATACTACTCTCTCTCTCCCTCTCTCTGTCTCTCTTTATATTTAGCAATGCAGTTCATCTGTCTGATATACATACAAAGCATTTCTTCTCTCCGCCTATTCATTTCCCTCAGACTGTCTACTGCACTGTCTACCACTTTTCCTAGATCTTTCATCGTGACGAAATGAATTTCTTGCGTAATCGTCTTGTTGTTCTTGGCCTGGTGTTGTTGGCCACGTTGCTGTTGTACCTGCTGCTGCCATCCATTCGCCAGGGCAGCATGGAGCCGTCCCTAGAAGCTCAAAGAATGATGGCCACCCCTCCTCCTCCAATACCAACCATCAATGTGTCCATTCGCACCGGGCAGCTACCCGGGGACCCTCCACTGTTCTTCAGAGAAGCTCTACCTATTGATGGAGCTGGACGACAGATATTGCCAAGGTGAGGTGACAAGTGGAGAGACCTGTTTAAAACATCTGAGCAGACAATATGCTTTGTCCTTGTAATCATCACCATAATGAACAAACCAGACAGTGCGGATGATAAACATTTTTAAGAAGTGCATACAAACACAGATAGCACTGCTAACCTACAGCTGGAACATATGGTAATTGTCTGGCCTGTGATAAAAATCCTGAGAAACTAAATGATTTATCTGTGCAGGCTGCAGGTGGTTCTTCTGCACGGCCAGGCCTTCACATCCAAAACCTGGGAGGAGCTCGGTACGATGGCCCTGCTGGCAACTAATGGATACCAGGCCTTAGCGATGGACCTTCCAGGTAGACTTATTACACATAATCTGCACTAATGTTAGTGACTGTAATGATGATATCACTTTAAACTGGATTACACACATTGTTTTATAATGATATGTAAAATCTGATACACTAATGAGCTAGATTTAGAGAGCTGCAGAGACATGCAATCAATTTTCATCACAATGAATCAGAATATACTTCAAAATGAATAAGTCTTAAAGTAACATGAGTATATTAACACACTCATCCTGAAATAAAGACTGCAAGGTCGCTGTTGGTATTTTATATAGAAAATATCATTGAATTTTTTTTTTTTTTTTAGTTGTGTTGGTTTAGCTGGTTTGGGTTTCATGAGCTGATAGTGCACTCTTGTGGTCAAAAATCTGGGAATGTTTTATTTGCCTAATCTGAATGTAGTCTTTCCTTACATAGATGAGGTCAACAGGGCACATGGGACGCTAGTTTCCTATCGCTGCGATGAAAAAATTACCAAATTACGTATTCTTAAAGTTGGCAATATATGAAAACTGACTTGTGTTATCATCATTGTGTGGGGTCTAAACACTGGGTTTCCTTTTCACTTGCTGGGTTGCCATATGTGTTGGTAAACGTGGCATTTTCTTTACTTGCAGCACAAGGCTTACATTTAGTTTGACATAAGCAGCAGAATTCTGCTGCGTTTCAGACAACTCGGAGGTCAGATTTTCCCCGTTGAAATTTCCAGCTTCTGACCTCCAAGCGTTCCAGGTGCACAATGCCAAACGTAAACAAAAACCACGGCTGACTGTGACAAACTGATGTTTCTTTGTGAAGTGTACACCAGGTGTACACACAATTGAACTTCTCCACATTATTCTTGTATTTTTAACGTTTTACTGAATAACTTTTGTGCAGAGAAGATTATTTTCAGAGATTGTTTACTGTAACCTGCTACACAATAACATGGCGTCATATCTTGAGACCAATTTACATGCAGAAGAGATTTTACTATATAATAGTATGTATTATTTTAATTAAATATAGACAAATATACATTGCCTGTTAGTTGCTGATTTACCATTTACATTGTTGTGTGACATCTGACAGAACTGCTCCTTCATGAAGGCAGGGTAAATGGATGTGCCTCGAGTTCACAAGTAGAAACTCCGACTTTGAGTGGCGATCCAATTTACTTTTTCCAGTAGGAGGTCAGACATTTTCCAGTTCCGAGTTGTCTGGAACGCAGCATTAGTTTACATGAAGTTGGGTAACCTCAGAGAATTCCCAGCACGGCTCCACCCCACATCAATCTAAGGTAGTCTAATCAGCTAGGATAACTAACCTGCGTTGGTGTGGAGGGCTTTTAAATGAAGTCTGTCACATATAAATATGTTCTTCTTGAAGGTTATGGAAAATCGCCGGACTCCCCGGAGGCTTTGAAGACTGATCAGAATCGAGTGGACCTCCTTTCAAGGTTCATGGAGTCTTTGGGTGTCCGGGCAGCTGTGCTCTTGAGCCCCTCCATGAGTGGACATTACTCCATCCCCTTCCTCATGAAGAACAGCGCTCAGCTACAAGGCTTCATCCCCATAGCGCCGGTCGGCACCCGAAGTTACACTCCACAGCAGTACCAAACTATTGAGGTGTGTAGTGTGTATTAACACATTCAAACCGAAACAACAGACCTCATGGAATTATACCATTAGTTGTGTCTTATGTGAGAAAACAAACTTGGCTGGTGACATTAGGGTTAACTTTTCAGTTTTGGGTGAACTGTGCCTTTTAATGGGGAATACATAACACTGAGGCACGACCAGTTAGTTTGTTATTCTAATTAAGAACAACTTTATTTCGGTATATGTACCATAAAAAGCACAATATTATGGATGAAGGTCTTAAAACTTGATTTGACACAGGCCCCTCCACAAGACAGGGTCTCAAGATCACCACCATCCCAGTTGATGCTGTGCTTTAGTGGTGCAACAAACCAGTTGACACACAACTATAATCTGGCTTTTGGGGTCTCATACGGGTCTGGGCCTTGGGGCGGTTGTACATTTTGTCCAATCAATGACTGTTTTTTATGTCTTTTTAAAAGACCAGTGTGTAACAATTAGGGGAATCTATTCGCAGAAATGGAATGTAGTCTTTAGTGTATAATCACCTGGAAATAAGAATCATGTTTTTGTTATCTTAGAATGAGCCCTTCATATCTACATAGGGAGACGGTCCTCTTCACGGAGTCTGCCATGTTTCTACAGTAGCCCAGAACGGACTGTGTTAACTTTTCCTACTTGAGCCGGAGTCAATAACGTTACTCGCTCTGGAGTTAACCCCCGTCACTCCGCTCAGCCGCCGGGAAACAAGACATGGGATTGGTCTTGGTCTTGAGGAGCTGCAGCATTTATTTCTGCACAAACTGCAACTTCCAATGTACATTCAATATATGATATTCTCAGAGCTAAAATAACTCACTAAAATAACTCTCTCACACATTTGCCGCCGATCTCTCTCTCTCTCTCTCTCTCTCGCTTCACCACTCACTTCCCATGTACACACACACTCTACCACTGACTCTGCTCCAAATGACCTACGCTACTCTTACAACAGCTCTAGAGAGGGCCATTCCGTTTTCACGTTGGCCACCGTAGTTCTTCTACACGCTTGGCAACCTCACCGCTAGATGTCACAAGATCTTACACACTGGACCTTGAAAAAGTGCTGAAAAACGACTCACTTTAGGGCTGCAACTAACAATTATTTTCATTATTGATTAGTCTGCCATTTATTTTCTTGATTCATTGTTTGGTCAACGAAATGTCAGAAAACATGCCACGTTGCTTGTTTTGTCTACGAACATAGAAAAATCAGTTTACTATGTAACATAAGACATCCAGAAAGCATCACGTTTATTAGGTAAAAGGTATACAAGAGCCACCAACAAGTATTCCAGAGGGCTTTGTGTATCTTTACACAGCTGTATGCTGATATTGGTGTGAAAAACTCTAATGTAGTCTAGTTTTCTCACTCGTGTGTGTGTTTTTTTTTTCTTCCTAGATTCCCACTCTCATTGTGTTTGGAGCCCTGGACACAAATCTGGGTGCCCAGTCCCACAAGAACCTCATACAACTTCCAAATCACTCTGTGCTGAAGTTAGAAGGAGCTCGCCACGCCTGCTACATGGACAAACCCAGAGAATTTCACCAAGGGTTGATCGACTTCCTCAGCAAACTGAAGTGAGATGTGTGGCGGAGGAAGAGGAAGAGGAGGATGGCGAGGTAGAAAGATGGAAACAAAAGAAAGAAGAGGAAACAGTCAGAGGAACACTAGTCCCCTAATCAACGGTTTAGTGAGGTGACAATTTAGCTAAAAGGTTCTACATTATTCTCATATTCTCACTCATCACCTGAAGCAAAGAACACTGGCATGGGAGTAGGTTTTCATACATGGAAAACGGCATGTACGACCTTGTAGTGACATTTAACAATACAGTATTTCAGATGTTTTCATGTTAAAGTCTAATTTTTTTGTTTTCAATTTTCCAGTGTCACCCAACAATAACTAGTTCAGCTCCGCTTTGTTGTAAAAATAGCTTCAAATGTGTATAGTGGTGCGTTTTGTTTCATGCGTTTCATGTCTTTCTCTGCATGTAAAAACATGGAATGTATTTGCTTCACTGTTACCATTTTTGTAGGTGACATGTAGGTTGCTGTAAATATGCAAATGTAGCAGGTGCCTGTGTCTGAATATCTTCCGTTAGCTTCACATTTGACAAACAGATTTGTATATTAAGATCTGGTAACCATTCCAGCTTCCAAGGAACAAATGTGCTCAACAAAAGCAAACAGAATTGATACACACTGTAATAAAAAAAAAGTAGAATATGGACCATATAAAATGATGAAAAAAAAAAGCTCACATTTATTTATATAAGGATGATAAAGTTATATGTAATATATTTGCAATAAGTTTGGACAATCATGCAAAAATACAAACTTACAATAAGAGATGTGCATAGCTTAAAATAAAAACAAATATGGTGTAATTTGTATGTTTCAGTTGATAAAATCCCATGTTTTTGGAACTGGAGGTTATTTTCTTTTTTAATGTATTTATATTATATTATATTATTTATTATATTATATAATTGTCAATATCACAGGAAAGGCAATATTTGTTAAAGGCGAACTGTGTTTCAAAATTCTATTTTAAATGAAATATTGTCATGCTGCTGAGATGTCCTGGCCAACACAACATATTCTGCAGACTTAAGAAAACATCTTTGTTTGCTACAGATCCCCACAATAATCACACCATAATCATTTTAATATTTTTCAATGAAAATGAGAATAATTATGTAAACATGATCATTCCCTCTAATATCACAAATCATTTTGCATTGCAATATGTCAAAAATAATTGCAATTAAATATTTTTTTTCAAAATTGTTCAGCCCTAAATTATATAACTTGAAGGTTATTATACTGCTGGCTGGGCTGCCCTTGCGTTGAAGTGAGAAAACACAACCAAATACAGAAACGCTGCGTAGCACAGACGTGGCTGTATATTCTCACTTTGCAGCATTTCTTTCTAAATGTGGGTTGTCAAATTGGAGACAAATTTCTTTTTATTTTATAAATATGCTCGTGTTTTATCTATTTGCATGTTTTTTTCTAAAGTTGCAGTGCGTTGAGCTCTAAGGGCTACTGTATATTTAACTCTTTTAGTGCAATGTATGGCAAAAATAAATACTTAAAAAGAAGAAGAGAGCACATAAAAGAGGGAAGGTAATAAGGAAAAAAAAACATTTAAATAAGTCACAAGTATTTACATGCAAAAAAAACAAAAACTTTCACACTTTGACATTCAAGAAGTTGTTGTTGGAGCAGGTGGCCAGCAGGAGGCGTAGAGTCATATTGGTAAACTTGACCTGCTCTTCATGCTCCATCTCAAAGACCCTTAGCAGCATGACTCACTCCACCTTCCACACCTGCAGTAAGAGACACACACTGTTTTATGATCACTGCATTTTGTGTGTATTTTACTTGCTTGTTTGTTGCTGTAATCAAGTTGGTCACAGTGGGTGAGTGGACCGTTATCCTACTTACCTTGACTTTCCTGTCACTGGAAGCAGGTTGCTAGGAGACGGTCGTCAGGGGAGATGGTCCAGCAGAGCACCTCGTCATCTTTGGACCCAGAGCTTCTCACCTGAGGTGCTTTTAAAGACCCGACCCTGAAGTTATGCTGACAACAGTTACACAACAATATGTATATTCAGTAAAAGTGTTGTATCATCCATTAGGAACACAACGACTTTGACTCTTTGAGGACTTTCAAAGGTCTTCTGAGTATGTCCACTATATAACTGGATAACTTTAGAGTGAATGACCTCTTAATGTGGGTTTGAATTGAGTTTATAGCTCCAACTTGAGATGTAGCATCTCATTTTTGAGGAGGTCCTATAGACAGAAATTATAAACGCATACATACAGCATTTCATAACATAACATACACTGCAATTACACAGACACAACCAGCTCCACATCCCCAGCCCTCAGCTGTTGTACAAGAAAACAATGACAAAGACCTGGATAATAAATCAATTACATCAGCATTAAGAGCAATTGAAGCAGTTTGGCGTCAGTTTGATTGAAAGTCTGCACAAGTTAAAAGCATAAACAGGATTAAGATGAAAAAATAGAGATGTCCTGAAGCAGCGGAAAGAAAAAGGAAGGAAGATTATTCCAATCAAAAGGAGCTTTGTATTGGATTAACCTGCGTCTGACTTCATTGAAAAGTTTTGTTATTATTTGTTATACAGTGACGTGATTTCCTCTGTGAGGTAAAATAGACTCATGTCCTCACAATACCTTTTCTGGAAATGGCTATATATGCCCAGAACAACTTAAAACCTTGACACCCAAACCTACAGTGTTTTGGCCACACAAGTATAAATTAAACAGTATACATGTATACAGTGTATTTCAAGTGAATGCTGACATAAATGTTGCAATTTCATGTTTTTTTTATAACATCATGCAGCAATAAAAGTGGATCGTCCTCCATATTTTCCAGTATTTGGTCTCCATGGAAACTATTTGCCCTTGATGATTTTATCACACACACCTATACACGAATACACTCAAAGAAACATGTCTGCTGTGATTCCTGGGGTTGTCTTGCTGGCTCTACTGGAGGCGATGAGAAGCGGGTGGAGTAGATGGAGCCTCTACACTGCCAAAGGTGTTTTAAGGGTCTGAATACATATGTCATTATGGAGTATATTAAGTGTAGATTGATAGGGAAAAAAATAATTTAAAGGATTTTAGCCTAATCAGAATTAGAAATACTTTATTGATCCCTAAGGGGAAATTTGGGCGTTACAGTTGCTCTTATGTAAACATAAAGAAATGTAAGAAAATAGAAATAAAGGAGCAGGTAACGTAAATTATGTACATAATGCTACAATGCTAAAGAAATATAAGTACTGAAATTAAAAATTTAAAAAATGAGAATATTAGAAATATGTACAAATATTTGCATTAAGACGTGCAATTTTTAACAAATAACCACAGCGCAAATAAGTAAATACAAAGTGCTGAGGAGAGTCTATTAAGTGTGTTAATATAAATGCCAGAATGGTATAAATAAGAAATTAATAAGAATATACTGTATAAGGCTGCCACATACATAACAAAGTGTGCAAAAAGTGAAGGGGTCTGAATACTTTCTGAATGCACTGTACATGTTTTGGTCCACCAGGACGCCTCAAGTAAGGAACATGTTAATGCTACAGCATACCAAGGATATTTTAGACAACAGTGTTCTTCCAAATATGTGGCAATGTTTTTGGTTTCTGGTTTAGCTTGAAAGTGACCCTCAAAGTGAGCACACTGGTTTTCCCAGTTTGGTGTGGAAGAACTTGATACTGTCAAAAAGTAGAGTTACTCCAAAAAAAAAAAAGAAGACAGGCATATTTGCTGCAGAAAAGAAGAATTTTTTTTTTTTCCCCCATAATTTGTATACTTTTCAAGTATTAAAGGGCCCATATAGTAAAAAGTGAGATTTCCATGTCTTTTATATTATAAAGCAGGTTTAAGTGCTATATAAATACTGTTAAACTATCAAAACGCTCAATATACGGAGAAATACACACAGCCCGTATTCAGAGATTAGGATTTAGATTTAGTTAGGATTTCTGTCAGTTGTGATGTCACAAATATACAATATTTAGACCATTACATGGTTTACTCAACATAAACATTCTAAATGTAGTGCAATTGCAGTGTATGTATATAATAACGTCAGCTGACAGGAAGTAAAAATGGACCCAAGCTGTTGCCTATAGCAACGCAATTCCATTGAAATGCACTAAAAAAAACGAGCGTTTCAGATAGAGGGTGAATACAGGCATATTCAGGCAGACAGTATGAGGAAAACAAAGTTTTTTGTTTTTTTAACATTACAGCATGTAAACATGTTCTAGTAGGAACACAAAATACCATAAGTATGAACCTGACAATAATGAGCACGATATGGGACCTTTAATTTAAAGTCAAATACACCATACATCGAGAGAAACTGAACCCGTACAAAAACAATGCTGTAAAAAAAAAAAGACACAACTTTTTTATTTTTTTTTTATTTATTTGCACATATATAAAACTGCACAAAATCCAGTCAATGAAAAAAAAAACAAAACAAGAAATGTGTCAGGGGAGGTCAAGAAGCCACAGGCTTATACAAAGGACCCCCCCCTCCAACCCCAGAAGAAAAAAAACAATAACAAAAAAGGAAGAAGGATCTAAACCAGGGGTCAGCAACCTTTACTATTAAAAGAGCCATTTTAGGCAAAATAAAAAAAATAAAAAAATCTGTCTGGAGCCACAAAACATTTGAGCATTTTGATGAAGTTAACACAGCTTATAGTCTAAGTATATAGTATATGAGTCTAATGCAGTGAGGGCCCAAGAGCAAATGTACAATGGAGTATTAGGGCCACATTGAGGGAAAAATAATCAGAGATTTACAGAATAAAGTCATAATATTATGAGAAAAAAGTCGTAATATTACAAGAAAAAGTCGTAACTTACTAACTACGAGAAAAAAAGAAAATAATAAAATTACTATTTTATAATATTGACTTTATTCTCATAATACTATGACTTTTTTCTCTTAAACTTATGACTTTATTCTCCTAATATTACAACTTCTTTTCACATAAACTTGTGACTTTATTCTTGTAATATTATGACTTTATTGTCATAATATATTATGACTTTATTTGTCATAATATATTATGACTTTATTTGTCATATTACGACTTTTTTTCAAATAAATTTGTGACTTTATTCTTGAAATATTATGACTTTATTGTCATAATATTAAACCTTTTTTTCTCATAAACTTGTGACTTTATTCTTGTAATATTATGACTTTATTCTCCTAATATTACAACTTTTTTTCACATAAACTTGTGACTTTATTCTTGTAATATTATGACTTTATTGTCATAATATATTATGACTTTATTTGTCATAATATATTATGACTTTATTGTCATAATATTACAACTTTTTTTCTCATAGATTTGTGACTTTATTCTTGAAATATTACGACTTTATTGTCATAATATTACAACTTTTATTGTCATAATATTACAACTTTTTTCTCATAGATTTGTGACTTTATTCTTGAAATATTACGACTTTATTGTCATAATATTACAACTTTTATTGTCATAATATTACAACTTTTTTCTCATAGATTTGTGACTTTATTCTTGAAATATTACGACTTTATTGTCATAATATTACAACTTTTATTGTCATAATATTACAACTTTTTTTCTCATAAATTTGTGACTTTATTCTTGTAGTATTATGACTTTATTGTCATAATATTACAACTTTTTTTCTCATAAACTTTTGACTTTATTCTCATAATATTATGACTTTATTTTTTCGAAATCTCAGATTTATATTTTTACCTCAATGTGGCCCTAATACTCCATCGTACCATAGACCTACAACAATGATAAACAAAAATGAAAATGTAAATAATAAACAGTTACTCATTTCCATTTTTATAAATCCACAGGGAGCCACTGGAGAGTAGCTAAAGAGCCGCTTGAGGCAGGTTGCAGACCCCTGATCTAAACTAACATAACTAACAAAAAAAAAAAAAAAAAACACATAATTCCGGAGAGGTGTTTTATTTTGAAGGGCTGGAACAGCCCTGTCAGCAGTGATCAGCTGACACACTGAGAGGCTGCTTCACCTGACCAGTCAGAGCTGACTGCACAGCACAGGGTGAGTACTGAGACAACTCCAGCTGACATAATGAACTAAATACACACTGTTCACAGTCCTGTTGTCCCTGTTTTACCACAAGTTAACCAAGGTTACGTTATCGGCTTTAAGACGCAGCTTCCTCTCCAACTTCAGAGAGAATGATTAGTTGACTAGCTAACAGGCCAGCTAGCTATTAATAGCATGAAACTGTTCCTCCTGCAGCCTTTAAGCAGGTTACAACAGCTGATGGTACCGTTGCAGGCTGCTGGCCTGGTCTAAGTGGAGCCACATGATTAGATTAGATATATTCTCACTCGATCCTGGCATGACATGTGGTTTTAATGTTGTTATATGTGTGTTTGTGTCCTCAGAGTGAGCAGATAAATCACACCATGCTGCCTGATAAAGATGGTCCAGGTGTTGGAGGAGGACAGAGCTGTCCTGAGGGAGAGGATGTCTCTGTGAGTCTGTTCAGAGAGTACCTCCGTCTCAAGACTGTCCACCCAGAGCCTGACTATGGTGAGATCTCTACATCATCCAAACACACATTGATAATATCAAAGCCATGCCCTTTGGAAAATGTCATAGTTTGATTTTTTTGGCATTTATTTAACCCATTTATTTTGGGGGATCAGAGTCAAAACATCAGTAGGACTCCCTTCTCCGTTTACAGTATTTTAAAGGTCCCATATCGTGCTCATTTTCAGGTTCATACTTGTATGTTGTGTTTCTACTAGAACATGTTTACATGCTGTAATGTTAAAAAAAACTTTATTTTCCTCATACTGTCTGCCTGAATATACCTGTATTTACCCTCTGTCTGAAACGCTCCGTTTTAGCGTATTTTGACAGAATTGCAACAGAATTGCAACAGAATTGCGTTGCTAGGCAACAGCTTGGGTCCATGTGTACTTCCTGTCAGCTTATGACATTCACATACACTGCAACCAGGAATAAACTGGGACACATTTAGAATGTTTACGTTTAAAATTGTGTCAAGGGTCTAAATATTGTATATTTGTGACATCACGAATGGGCAGAAATCCTGACAGCTTGTTTCAAATGCAGAGTTTCTGAATACGGGCTTTGTGTATTTCCCTGTGGATTGAGTGTTTCGATACTTTCACAGTATTTATATAGGACTTAAACCTGCTTTATAATAAAAAAACATGAAAATCACACTTTTTTATAATATTGGACCTTTAAATGTTATTTTACTTCAAATATTATCACTCTCAGATCATATCACTTAACACAGCCACAGATATATATATTATTTTTTAGATATATGTTTAAAAGTAAACCCTCTAAAGTCCAGTGTGAAATGTATTTGCATTTATCACTTGTATCATTCAATGATTTATCATAGTCCAACTCTTATCTGCGTCAGTTAGACATGAAATACTTTCACATAGTGGTGTGGAAAAGAAAGCTGAGTATGGAAGTTTTTATTGGACTTTATTAGTTGTAACCCACAGAAGACATTCCACAAATGTGTACCATGATCTGCAAATATTTCACTATCCACAAACATGTATTTTTGTATATGTGTGTTGTGTAAAGTCACATCCACAAAAATACAGGGCGATTTGCAAATACGCATAACTTACTCTCTAAATATGTATTTTAAGGTTTACATGTAAAGTGATATTTACGCATTTGTGCATCTATTTCTACACATGGAATGATATTTGCGCATTTGCAGATCGCTTCCTGTGGATTTATTGGCCATGTGACATTTGTAACTTTCCTCCTGTTTGTTCACAGACTTTTGTCTGATTGGTACCGCAGCAGATCTTTAGATATTAGTTGTAATCCACAGAAGACAATTCACAAATATGTACCATGATCTGCAAATATTTCACTATCCACAAACATGTATTTTTGTATATGTGTGTTGTGTTAAGTCACATCCATAAAAATACAGGGCGATTTGCAAATACGCATAACTTACTCTGTAAATACGTATTTTAAGGTTTACATGTAAAGTGATATCTACACATTTTTTTGCATCTATTTCGCATTTGCAGATCGCTTCCTGTGCATTTGTGGATCATGGTACACATTTGTGGAATGTCTTCTGTGGATCAGAGTCAAAACAGCAGTTGGAATCCCTTCTCCATTTACAGTATTTTAAATGTTATTTTACTTCAAATATTGTCACTTTACACAGCCACAGATATTTTTTTTTTTTAGATATACGTTTAAAAGTAAACCCTCTAAGTCCAGTGTGAAATGTGTTCACACATCCCTTGTATCATCTTATGTTCAATGATTTTATCAAAGTCCAACTCTTATCTGCGTCAGTTAGACATTAAATACTTCCACATAGTGGTGTGGAAAAGAAAGCGGAGCTGCTGCTTTCACTTCACAGGTCAAACAAACATTGACTAAAGCAATGGGGTCACACATGGTGACAGCTGAGATTGTTTTGTCTGCAGTATGTTTGGCCTCACTCGTCATGATTGGAGACCTATTAGGCCATTTGTGTTGGTTCAGGTTCATTTTCAGGACCTTGCATGCTGGAGGGACTGTATCTCCCAGTTGGTCTGGGAGCATTTGGTATCCCCAAGTAGTGAGAGATAGGGAAAGTGGCTGGCTTAAAGGTCCCATATTGTAAACAGTGAGATTTGCAGGTCTTTTACGTTATAAAACAGGTATAAGTGCGATATAAATACTGTTAAACTATCAAAACGCTCAATATACGGAGAAATACACACAGCCCGTATTCAGAAATTGTGCGTTTGAAACAAGCCGTTAGAATTTCTGTCCATTTGTGATGTCACAAGTAAACAATGTTTAGACCATTACACGGTTTTAAACGTAAACATTCTAAATGTGTCCCGGTTTATTTCCTGTTGCAGTGTATGTAAATAACATCAGCTGACAGGAAGTAAACATGGACCCAGACTGTTGCCTAGCAACGCAATTCCATCTTACATCTTTGCAATTTCATTGAAATGCACTAAAACAGAGTGTTTCAGACAGAGGGTAAATACAAGTATATTTAGGCAGACAGTACGAGGAAAATAATGTGTTTTTTGAACTTTACAGCATGTAAACATGTTCCATTAGAAACACAAAATACAAGTATGAACCTGAAATGAGCATGATATAGGACCTTTAAGCAGTGGTTCCCCAACCTGGGGGGCGCCAAAGATCACACACGGGGGTGCGCCAGGATTTGTCTGTCTGTCAAAATTGGATTTTCACATGTAACTAAAATCGTAATAACACACTTACTAAGATAATTTATACAAAAGGTCTGTATATGAAACTATTTAAAAAGAGGTATTTCTTTGCTTCTTAGTCGGCCACATTCTGTTTAAACATGGTATTTGTGCACAGTTGCAGATAAATATCAGGCTACACTAATATTATTACTATTATACGTTTTGTAGAATTAGATTCCAGTGGTGGCTATATAGGACTGTTTCTGACTTGTGTGATCCAAACATTTCCAATAACTCCAGAGCAAGTCAAAATTGAATGAAAAAAAGAGATGTAAGATGTTGATGTTATCATTTCCAAAAATTCACAACATGTTTTTTATGTAACAAATTATTCTGCTTCAATCCATATTTGTTGGAGGTAAGCCTTTCAAAAACTACATTTTCACTGCTGTCATAAAACAGCTTGCTGCACACAAAGGAAGGGCTGCACCTGTATTAACATGTTTAGTAGCAATCTAACAGCACCATAAATTACATTTATTTAAGAAGAATAACAAAAAATCAATTCCTCTAACATTATTATAGTAAATTATTTAAGTTGTTGCAAATGAAAAGAGCATATTTTGTATCTGCATTTGCTTGGCGAAACCTTCAAGACATCATCACTTTATTTATGTTGATGAAACTGATGAGTTAAACCACTGGGCTAAGGACCTTTAGGCTACTTTTCTCACCCAGTCGCCTCCTCACACTGACCTGAAAGTGGCTGAAAATGGAGAAAAGCTTTATTTTCGTTCTCGTTACCAAAGTCCAACAGTTATGCCACAACTAGCAGCAGCAGGAATTAAGACTGTCTGCTGTTCTGAGAGGTTTTACACATTTACTAGTATTAAAACAGATTGTTCTGCTTTCTGTTTATTCATTTATAGATGCTGCTCTTCGGTTCCTGGACAGAATAGCAGAGGAGCTTGAGTTACGCATGCGAAAGATTGAGGTGTGTGGCAGTGATGATATAATTCATGTAGCAAACATTTGTTTACATGCTGCAAATACGGTATAGAAATTAGGAATACTTCTTACTCCTTATATGTCGTTCCCTCTCCCTGTAGGTTTGTCCGGGCAGGGTCGTATCGATCATGACGTGGGAAGGGACGAACCCGTCCTTGAAATCCATCTTACTGAATTCCCACACAGATGTTGTACCTGTTTTCCAGGTATGCCGTCCGTCTCTGTTTGTGGCGTTACAATCCTGTTTATCATCTGTAATAGACATGGTAAAAAAACAGATTTGATATCAATCTCTTCTCCAGGAACATTGGAAATACGATGCTTTCAGTGCTTTCAAAGATGCAGAGGGCAACATTTATGCCCGGGGATCACAGGACATGAAATGTGTAACTATACAGTGGGTATAAACTGACTTGATAACTTGTTTTATTAAACAGGATTTGATCTTCACTTTTAATTATGTTCTGTGAGAAACTGTTTTCAACCTGTTTTTAACACAACCACTCCCTCAACCTGCATACTGTCAGTTCAGACTCCATTTCTTATTTGTGTCATAACTCTGTTGTTTTTTCTTTTTCTCTTTACAGGTTCATCCAGGCAGTCAGAAGACTGAAGGCAGAGGGACGGAAACTGATGCGCACTGTGCACTTAATGTTTGTTCCTGGTGAGATATCTGATTGTGCTTCCCTCCTCTGTTTGTAGTTTGTTATCAAAGCATCTAAACATCCTTCATCCACCCACACAGTTCACTTATTTAGCCTGATTAGACCTCTTCTCAATACAGTGATGGTGTGTTCAGACTGGGCTTGATTGCCACCTTCCTCGCTCTCTTGGTAGCTTTTTTACACCTGTTAAGGTGTATTATGGAGAAATGTGTCTGTAGCACTTCACAACATTTTGAATAAACACTAGGGCTGTCAAAATGAACACGATATTAATGCATTAACGCCACTAATTTCTTTAACGCATTAGCGCAACTTGCGATTTTGAGGTTGTAGCGGGCTCAGTTTTAAAGATAGAGTGAAGATACTGGTGTCATATGAAACTAGAAAAACCTAAGAAATCTATTGGAAGTAGGCTAAATAATGCTCCAGACTTACGCTAAATTTTGGCGAGGAAAAACTGGCATAGCCATTTTCAAAGGGGTCCCTTGACCTCTGACCTCAATTGATTGATTTGCAATTAATTGCGATTAACTATAGACAATCATGCGATTAATCACGGTTAAATATTTGAATCGATTGACAGCCCTAATAAACACACACAACACTAATGTTGACACCAGAAGTCAAAGAGGAATGTCTCTGAGAAGGAAGATAATACACCGGTTGTAAACTTTTCTCCAAGACAAAGAAAACCTTTTCCATTGATTACTTATTATATTTATAACTTACCATCATTCTAACCAGTTGGCAGACAGCCATGCGCTGATCACGCATTAACATGAAATCTTCATGAGCTCTTCATGCAATGTTGTATTGTTCACACACACACACACACACACACACACACACACACATTCAGTATGTACACTAAACGAGGGCCTCTTTGTGTCCGTCACAGCACATCTGGTTTCTATGAGCTGAGGTGCAAGAATGTGAAAAGACAAATGCAGTCCTTAACTGTACCAAGGAGGAAAAGGGTACTAAAAGAATAAATTGATAACTTTAAAGATTACCTCTAAAGGTGTACACTTCTGTTCAATGAAATTGCCCTGCAGGCAGCGCTGATAAAAGGACGTGATTTCATGATTCTAAAGCGGGTAATTAAAAAATATTGATCAGAGCGATTATAATCCAAACAGTGAATGAGAGTGACACTACAGTTTGTTACCTGGTAGTGTGATAATGTTTATCATGGTGATTAAACATGCTAGAGGACTAACTTCTCCATTTCCATGAGAGTACAGCAGTGTTTCCATCAGCTGACCGAGCACATCGGCTCAGTCAAAGTTAAACAGTTAAACAAAGGTTGAACTCTGACCAGCGAGTTTGTTTGTGCTGGCTGGAGATCGCATCGAAACAGGAAACACATGACTTTGTCTGTAGTTTGGGCTTCAATAGAAGTGATTAGTGACGTCACAATACCAGAAATTTAGTAGTCTATACCAATACCAGTGAAATTCCGCGATTCTAGATTACCAATTTGATACCCGGGTAAAAAACAAAAGTAAAACAATCAATCCCATGTACTTCAACATTCATTCCTTTATTACATTTAGTAAGGTTAAACTGGTCATAATTATATCTCTATTATCTATTTCATATTGCTGTGAAAACATCTCCTTCAAACAACTGTATTTAATCAAGTTTCACGCCAAAAACTACATTTTACAAGATTAAATTTGAACACATGTAGCACAATGTACCATTAATCAGGGAAAAAATAGATGCGCTGTTAGTCTCTTACCGTACGTGCGGTGCTGTAGAAAAACGAGTACCGTCATGATTTCCGAATTTTGGCATCAACTTGGTACCAAACTGAATGACAGAAATGCGATTGCACCTTCAGGGTGAGACAGTTTAGACCTTTGTCAGTTGGTGTGCTTCATTTGCCTGTGCCGGCTTATTAAATATTGGCATGGGTGGAAAAACCTGCTTCAAGTGTGGTGCAAACAGCATCTGAGGCAGCAGGCGTGACGCTGAATCTCCATCAGCTGATAGTCAAACAGCTGCAGGGGGTGAAGATGAGATATGATCTTTAATCTTTTTACAACTTGCAAGTATTGGTGAAGACGTTGCAAGACATTTTCCATTTAGATTCAGCCACTACAGCCATGTTTAATTTGTGTATAATAGTCTATATTGATTATGAGGCTGTTGGTTCATGTGGTATTTTGTCTATTTACCGTACAAAGCCTTGGATTCAAGTCTGCATAAGCGACGTGCCGTTTTGCTGCCCAATTGAAATAGACAAAGGCACAAACCAGCACTGTGCAAGTTGGGTTTTAGAGCGCGCCTATTGGTACGTGGAGTTTGACTTCATGTGATTCCCAATATAGTTTCAACCTGAGCAGACGTCTAATCAGCCAGAATGATTGAAAACACCTGTTTGGGTGTTGAGAGCCTTTAATTAGAATATAATTTGTTCTCCAAAACTACTAGTACTACTTCTACTACAAGTCAAACTATATCCTTGCCAACTTTTGGCAAATACTAATATGTATTTTTCTTTCTTTTTAGACGAAGAAGTTGGAGGTCACAAAGGAATGGAAACATTTGTGAAGCATCCGGAGTTCCAAAACTTAAACATTGGCTTTGCGCTTGATGAAGGTAAATATATAACTGTTTGCAACATCTTTTTAAAAGTTAATGAATAAGGACCTGAAAGTCACTCCAAGTTACCCAATACCTTGAAACTGGATTCAGTTATTGAGTTTATACCATGACCAGGGAAAATTCAGTTTTCTGTTTAGTTGGCAGCTGTCTGTTAAAAAATGTATATCTGGACACTTCAAAGATTCCTGCCAGTAGTATAATTATCACTCTAGATCATTGTGCAAGGTGCAGTATATTAAACTGCAGGTTACTATAGCAACAACACATTTGCTTCGTGCTACATTACCAGTAAGTCACTGGTGAAATTAAGCTAACGGACTACAAATAAACTTTAGACAATTAATGCTATTTAAAGACATCCTCCCTTTTTGCCTTTGGTTAGGCTGTTTGGTTTAATGCCCTCCAAGGTCAAATGAAGGATTCAGAGAAGGAAACATCACGTCTTGTTGTGGCATCCTTAAAGCTGAAGTATAGGCGAGATCGGAACAAATATGATTTTAAAAAAAGTTATTTTTATAAAACGGTCGCTTTATCCTGACAGTAGTACATGAAACAGGTAACCTGAAAAAAAATCATGTGCCTCTGTGTCCTCTGGTGCTCCTAATGGCATCTGCAAGATTTCACAGACCGGAGGAAAACAAACAGTCAGAGCTGATCTGAGGTCTGCTGTCCAGCTGCTGTTTATGAGAGCCGGCTGTCAATCACTTGCAAACTCCGACCAAACGGTCAAACAAAGCAGCGCTGATCAAATATGAATCAATATTACGTTACGTTAATGCCTATTTCCTCAAATGTTTTCAGAAACATCTTGTAGAGCACGGCTTAACTGTAAAATGAGAACGTTTACTGTCATAGAGGAGTAAAGAAACCAGAAAATATTCACAAATGAACAAGCTGGAATCAGAGAATTTGACTTTTTTTTTTTTAAGAAGTCACTCAAACTAATTAGTCGATTATAAGAATAGTTGCTGATTAATTTAATAACTGACAACTAATCGATTAATCATTTCGGCTCTACAGTATAATTTATTGAATTGTGCAATAGGAATACATTTAGGTCTGTGAGAAATCCATAATGTCGGTAATTTGAGAGATATATCTATCGCCCATACCTAGGCAAATGTTTGCTGTGTCCAGAATGAACCTGCCTGCATAGTGGTGTTTAATACAGAGACAGTA
This sequence comes from Sebastes umbrosus, assembly GCF_015220745.1. Taxonomy (NCBI): domain Eukaryota; kingdom Metazoa; phylum Chordata; class Actinopteri; order Perciformes; family Sebastidae; genus Sebastes; species Sebastes umbrosus. The sequence continues at coordinate 25,053,588 of NC_051269.1, read as the reverse complement.
TTTGATTTGATCTGATGTGCACAGAGTCATATGTCAGATGTGTGGTGGTCATTGGAGTCGAAGTCTGACAACCAAATATTTAGATGTTATCATGTTACCCACTGTGTCAAATTACCCTTTATTGATTTTGAAGCAAATGTGCGCTGAAATTCAGTCCCTGCTTGTGGAGGCTCATAAACCCTCCTGTGGTGTAGTTGCTAATCTGTACGTAATCAACTTCTGTCCTTTGCCCCACCATTTGTCCTTTCTATTGTTATCTTTATGCACTAGACTACTGTTAAATGTTAAAGGTGTTTTATCTGTCTGCATGTGTTCTGTAGGTCTGGCCAACCCTGGCGAGGCCTTCACTGTGTTTTATGGAGAGAGGAACCCCTGGTGTGAGTATAAAATACATATAGCAAGAGACTTCCACTATCTTATCAGACTCCAGGATTGTTGAAGGATTATAAAGTTTATCTTGAATCAAGCAGAATGACTTCCTCTTTCCAGGGATTACAGTCCACTGCCCAGGTAGTCCAGGTCATGGGTCCAGGTTTGTGGAGAACACATCTGCTGAGAAGCTGGTAACTGTCAATGCCATTCAACCAGTTAATAAAACTGTTTAATCATTAAAATAAACCTGTTGTTACACGGACTGAGAAAGGATAGTATCAGTGACCATACTGCCTTTTATCCTCCTCAGCGCCAAGTCATAAACTCCTTCCTGGACTTCAGAGAGAAGGAGAAACACAGGTGAGATTGAACTGCTTACATCTTGATTTATTACATAATGTATATGGAAAAACACATTTTCTCTTTAATCAAAAGCGTATTTATAACACCTGATCTGCTTTGTGCAGTTATTAACAAAATGTGAGCTTTAAGGCTTGATTCCCTGCATGAAGTCCCAGTGTGTAAGCCCACCCTATGCTGCTTTTCAAACAGCTGTATTGACATGTTGACTATTCCAGCTGTGCAAGCGTTGCTCTGAATGGCTTGTGTATCTGTTTATGGCTGGTTCCTCCCAGAGTAATGCTACTGAGATGTTTTAATGAACCATGTGTTGTGTACAGTAAAAATGCTGCATTCATGTTCAAAGTTGAAGAATGAAGGAAGTCCTGTTTTATGGATGATCCTGTCAAAGACAATAATCTGCCACCTGTGCTAAAATTTTACAAAATAATGACACTAAAAATGAAGGGACATTCATGAAATAGTAATGAAATGCAAATGTTCCACAAATACCTGAAAAACGAACCTAAATTTGTGAGATCTGGGATTTAAACTAGTTGATCTTTTACCGTACAGGGACATGTGGCATGTCTCATAATAATGCATGTTAATGTTTTATTTTACAGGGCTTTAATTTTCTTTATTCCCAGGATTTTATGTACTCAACACAACTAACTAAACTCTAAAATATCAGTTTTATAACATTGCCTCATAGTCCCTATTATTAGCACCAAATTACATAATCCTCTCCAGGAAACTTTCAAGGGAATTATTATGAAATCATGGGCGTGTAAAGAAATTGTAAGACATTTCATGAATTTGGCTCCTGGTCATTTAAAAGAAATGCTAATCAGCCATTATGTGTTGTGTCCCAGAGACACAAATGAACATGAGCAGAAACGGCGAGCTGCTAATTAGATCTTTGCGACAAAGAAGTACTACCGTGTGTGTGTGTGTGTGTGTGTGTTTGTATTTCAGGCTAAATACCAGTGAGTGTTTCACGCTCGGTGATGTCACCACAGTGAATATGACCATGGTCAAAGGAGGCGTGGCCTACAATGTCATCCCAGCTGAAATGGACGTCAGCTTTGACCTGAGAATACCACCTACAGTAAATCTACAGGTGTGTACATACAGTATGCATGTTTGTATGAGTGTAAGTTTGTGTTCGTCTGTGTGACTCATGCAAACGTCTGATCTAGAGGCAGATGCGTCAGTGTATGAAACGACCTGCAGCTCAATGTTAACTCTAAACTAACCTCTAACTTGTTATTATTATCCTCCCAGGAGTTTGAAAGACAGATCAAACAGTGGTGCAAAGAAGCAGGAGAAGATGTTACATATGAATTTGCTCAGGTCAGTGCACTTAAACTCCGTTATAAAAGTGCTGTTGCTTTGATCCTGTCATCAAATAGATTAAATTAGCTGCCATCCGTTGCAGAAACATATGAACCAGAACCTGACTTCTACAGAGGAGAATGATCCTTGGTGGAGCGCCTTCAGTGCAGCCTGCAAGGCAATGTGAGTACACTGTACACCCACTAACGCATAATCTGTTAGTGATGTTAACATTTCTGTGTGCAGATGCAAATACAAGGCAGATGTTGCCTAAAGAACTTATAAATATAATTTTCCATTGACACTATCCACTAGATCACCATTTTCCAAACTTTTTTTGTGAGAAGAGCGAAATTGTGCAGAAATGAACGTTCCTGACCGTTTTTACTGCCATTTCCGCATCACCTTATATTATCTTGATCATTTCGAATAGATGCACGTTTGATAAATCACAACTTTGTTTTTTATGCATTAACTGGCTTTAATTTTTTTCCTCTCAACAGTAAAACAAACTGAATGTACGCTAGCCTTTCATATTAGATTCAATGTTATAAGTAGGCTACGTTATCAAAACAATACAGGTTCCCTCATGTGGCTCAAAGGTGAACTGCAGATATAGATCAATAGATCTTGAATTTCCCTCAGGATCAATAAAGTATCTATCCATCTATCCATCCATCTATCTGTTAAATAAAAGACTACGGAAGAAATTCTGATAATGTATTTGGCGACCCAAATAAAATATCCTGCGACCCACCTGTGGGTCCCGACCCAGTGTTTTGGGAATGACTGCATTAGGAAAAAGTAAAAGCTACAATAGATTGTGACAACTTTTTTAATTTCAATTATGGCTCCATCTACACCTCCCATTCTATCTAATTCAACACAGGTGAAATGAGTTTAGGGTTAATTGTCCTCAATCAGTGTGTGTATGCATTTTCAGTTAAGCCTTGCTGAGTCATTTTACTGACTACACAACAGAAACTTTGAGCAATCAAGCTCTTTCTCTATTTCTTAGTATGCCAGAAAAAGATTTAGTATGTCCCAGTACATAGTATATCAAATGCACTATGCCAAAAAAAAATACCAGGATGTCCTACTACATCTGGTCGCATTTTGCAGTATGCAAGCCAGCATGCTTTTCTGGATATTCTGACCCACAATCCTCTGCACAGCGGATACATCAGCAAGTTCAAGGGGCAATGTTATGATGAAGTACTATGTCCCAAATGTATGCATACTGCGTGCAGCAGTACGTACATTGTAAAGGCAGCTGCAGCATGTACTTAAAGTAAAAAGAAAAAGCATGTGATTTGGAACAAAGCCATAGTCGGCTGTTTAGTGGATTATAAAATAAGATTTTTGTCTCCTCTATTTTTTTGCTTACACAAGCCTTTTAATGCATTCGCCCCATGAGGTTTCACACCTCAACTGCAAATAATCACACAGCTCCCACAACCTTTCTTCTCTTGCTTAGAAAGAACTGCGTTGTCTGTCCTGTCTAGTTACTTGTCTCAGCATCTGAAGAAAAGCAGATTGCCTGTGTCTAACACAGGCTGTAGTGCTTCTAGGATACATTTTTGAAAATGTAATACATGAAGGTACTGTAGGGCTGTACTGAATCTGTCATTCTCATCATTAAAACTATATGTCAATGTCTCCATCACCATAGGAACGTAACTCTGGAAAAGGAGATATTTCCAGCTGCCACAGATAGCCGTTTTATCCGAGCGGTGAGTATAAGTGAACATTTTATTCTTTAATGTATCTATTCCACTCCTTCACTTCTGTTCCCGGTAATAATTTTGTTTGTTGATTGTAGGTGGGTATCCCTGCGATCGGCTTTTCCCCGATGAACCGGACGCCAATCCTGCTGCACGATCACAACGAGTATCTGAATGAGCGAGTCTTCCTGAAAGGCATCAGCGTGTTCGAGAGGCTCATCCCAGCTCTCGCCAGTGTTCCTGCCTTTCCTGATGAGGCTTAGACGAGTCTTAGTTTTAATCCTCTCTAAAAACATATTTCACCGATGATATGAATATTTAACTTGAAAGTTTTTGCAGAGATTACCAAAGAATAATAACATGTATATCATTAAGCCAAACTGAGCACTTAGCCATTGGTACTATTGATTTTTTTTTATGATTCTCAGGATATAGGCGCAGTAAGCTTTGCATTACTCAGTATGGCAGCAGTTTTTTAACAACATACTTATTGTATGTCAACATTGTTGATTGAGTGTGCCCGTGTGTATGCAGTCTTAAAGCTATATCACCTATTGTGTAAACAATGTTTTCCATTAGTATGGAAAAATCAACTTACTAAAATGTGAAGACGACTTTAATTGCCACTTTTTAAATTAGCTTGATTTTAAAACTATGATTCCACAGATATAATTTTATTTAATAAACTGGAATTGAATAAATATATTTGTTCATTACTTTCATGTTCATATTTTCTTGTACAGAAGTGTCTGATGCCTACACTGACTGAGACCAATGAATGAGCAGCAGGATTAGAGCTGCGTTATGGAGGCAGATTTCTGACTGCCTACGGCAAAGACATTTAACCTCCAAACAACCATCTGCTTCAAGGACAGGCAATACAATTTACTGTAATTACATCGATAAAAATGTCCAAACATAAGTTAAAGCAGTGAATCTATCGGTGCAGCCCTCAAATTATCACAAAGTGCTCCCCAAAATTACCAATAGGTACCGTGTTTGGGTGTTGTGATGGGGAGTCCAGCCTACAAACAAGTCTGAATTAAAGCTAGTACACAAAGTGTCCTAAAGGAGGCAAAGAGGCTGAATACAACGTTGCTCTAGCGAAATGGCTCGATGGCAAGGTCGGTCATTCGGTTGATCGGTCCACCACCACAGTGAAATATCTCAACTGTTGGATGGGTTGCCAAAAACAGACATTGATGCTCCCCAGAGGATGAATCCTACAATACTGACTGGTGATCCACTGACTTTTCCTCTGCCACCAGCAGGTTGACATTTTTGGCATTTAGTGAAATATCTCAATATCTACTGGATGGATTAACAACACAAACTTTGATATAGATATTCATCATGAATTGTAATCACTTTAGTGATCCCCCCCTTACTTTTTTTTTTTTTATCTAGCACCATCATCTTGCCCAAATTTAAATTTTTCAAATAAAATCTAATAATCAATTACCTGCAAAACTAATGACATTCCCATCAGCCTCAGCTGTAACCTACTTTTAGTGCTATTTAGCAAAAGTTAGCATGCTAACACGCTAAACAAAGATTTTGAACATGGAAAACATGGCTATGTTTCAAATCGCATACTTTTTCTTTTTACTTTTAGTACATACTGCAGCTGCCCTTATAAAGTACTGTTGCATGCAGTATGCATACAATTGGGACATACTTTGACCCTCTTGCTCCTATATCCGCTGTGCAGAGGATTGTAGGTCAGCCAGAAAAGCATGCTGGCTTGCAAAATGCGACCAGATGTAGTAGGACATCCTGATATTTATGTCATACTGCATTTGACATACTACAGGTTCATACCTGTATTTTGTTTTTCTAATAGAAAATGTTTTGATGCTGTAATGTTCAAAAAACGTTATTTTCTTCGTACTGTCTGCCTGAATATACCTGTATTCACCCTCCGTCTGAAACGCTCCGTTTTACTGCATTTCAATGGAATTGCAACGGAATTGTGTTGCTAGGCAACAGTTTGGGTCCATGTTTACTTCCTGTCAGCTGATGTTATTCACATACACTGCAACAGGAAATAAACTGCGACACATTTAGAATGTTTATGTTTAAAACCACGTATATTGTATATTTGTGACATCACAAATGGACAGAAATCCTAACGGCTTGTTTCAAAAGCACAATTTCTGAATACGGGCTATATGTATTTCTCCGTATATTGAGTGTTTTGATAGTTTAACAGTATTTATACAGCACTTTAACCTGCTTTATAATGTAAAAGACCTGAAAATCTCACTTTTTACAATATGGGACCTTTAAAATCTATTAGAACAAGACAAAGCCTAAAAATTGACCTGCATCAATGCTTAGCGTAGCTAAAACTGTGTTTCTACAACAAATCACCTAAACAAAAGGTTATTTGCATTTTGTTTTGGTAAAGGAGGTTGCACTTCAACAATGTCCAAATTCCAATAAGCATAAAAAATATGATAGGGTAGCACATCCCAGATTTAAAAATCAAGGACAAAATACTAGCATTTCACTTGTTTATATGGGAAATGCTAGTATTTGTCCTCCTTGATTTTGAAATCTGGGATGTGCTACCCTATCATATTATTTCTTGTTATTTGCATTTATTTGAGAGAACTTGCCTTTAATTAGGTAGAAGAAATGGAGAATTGTTGTAAACAAGGATGTTGTGTAATGGAGACGCAATAAGGGAAATTAAAGATGTCTTTTCATATGTAATGCTGTTTACATGAGACAAAGGTCGCTCTCATCCACAGTTCAGCTCCCTTTGGAGTTGTCGTCCAATTAACAGTGTACGGCTCTCCGAGGGGGACTGGCAGGAAGACTGTGCAGTCAGTAATTAGTCTTCTCTCTCCCCAGGACATGACAGCAGTATTAGCACATGGGGCCGTCAGGGAGACGACTAAAAGCTGAACCCACATCCTTCCTCCCAGAGGGGGCTGGAATAGGTGCAGTCATCCTGTCGAGCGAGCGAGCTGTCGAGCATCTGAATGCCTTGCTGCGGAAAAACAGGTGCTGTTAACCAGTTCATTGATGTAAAGTTCCACATCTCTCTGTTTCAGGAAAGCTTTTCATGAATTTGGTACAGCAAAAGCAATTCTACTGTAAAATTGCAGCCAGGTCCTTCTGCTTTGAGGCCAAAGAAGTCATTTATATGAATGTTATTTCTCAGGAAATAACAGTTGCTCCCTCTTGCTCTCGCTCCCTCGATCAGGGGTCAGGATCAGATTCAATAACAGCAAATTTGAGGCGAGATGAGGTGGGGATTCAAGTCTCGTTCAAGGACGCCTGAGCAGGGAGCTTACCCACATGGAGAGATTTAACCTGACTCCTGCACTCTCTCCCCACAAACCCTGCTGTGGATTTATCAGCCTCAATATCATAATATACAACAACAAACAAGCTCTCAAAGACAGGGACTGACTTGCACCTATAATGGCTGTGACCTGTATTAAATAGATGAAATGAAAAGGTAAGAAATCACCATGGAGAGGGAGAATACGTGTACTTTCTTATAATAAAATAGGTCAAAAATCATCTGTGAATCGACAAAATCAATCTCCATTTCACTGTCCTTACTGTAGCTTTATTTTTCTTCAATATCACAGTGTTGAGTCTCGGCTCTCTGGTTTTCATGCTTCTGAGGAGAGCTGTTTATATTCACAGATGCTGCAGTGTATGACTGAACGTGTATACTGTCTTTATATCTTCCAGCTGAATGCCATTTCTCTTTACTCTGCTGTCCTGCTGTGCAACTGTCCTCTGAAGGTAATTACAGCCTAACCCTTTTATGATAGCCGCATCATTCTCCATTAAGTGGCATTTAATTGTTGTCTGTGCCACAATAACTATGCTGTGGTCGACACATTCTGTTGTCCTGTTTTTCATTATTGTTTAATTTAGGATATTTATTTTTGCACATAATCTGAATGTCTACAGCAGGAAAAGAGAAGGGTTTAATGAAGATTAGATCTGGAATAAAGAGGGTATTAATCTTTACATGTGAAGCATTACTGACTACCATTTGAATCCCGTCTAATTAAATGTATATATAGACAGGATGTGACTTGTTAGGCTTCATGATTACATAACTGTTTGTAAAGGGTTGACAGATGGGAGTGAAGCTCCATCCTCAGTCATTGATCACATAATGAGTCAATAGTAAAGTATATTAGTTGACTTCTATAACTAAATGGGTTGTAAAGAGTCAAAACAGATTTATATTTCTCTATAACCTCCAAGCAGATGATGAAATAACTGTCATTCTCATGTTCACACACTTGTTTTTCACTCTTGTTCATTTTCAACTCCTCTGTTTTCCTGTTTTCTGTCCTGCTACACATTTCTTTTTTCTTATTTTCCATGCAACATTTCTCAGTTTCTTTCTTGCTTATATAGAGCATGTCTAAAATGTCTGGCCAGCGCGTCATGTGTTACATCATTTGAGGTCTCCCATTGCCCGACTCATCTCTCCGTTTACTTTGTTGTTCCTGCACAGCAGAGAGATCATTGTGTGCAACTATCGGAGCCACTACGTCTTAATATGTAGTCATATGTTTTTATGATCGGCTAAATATTCAACTGAATGGTGTCAGCCTCTTTCATCACTCTTGCAATTGCTCCAATCTGTATTCTCTTTGATTTTAACAGGCTGGACATGAGATACATACTCAGAATGTGTCCTTCTTAACAGAATATATACATTTTATAATATAATGATATATATGCAAAATGAGACAGATAATAGACAGGTGTGACTAATAATATTCACAATGTCTCTGTTCCATTTAGGTGCACAGCCAACCTGCTTGACACCAGCGCAGAGGCACTGTCGCAGCTACAGTGTGTTTAACAAGTCGGACTGTCTGCTGTGAGGAAGGCTGATTAAAAGTATGCTGGGAAAAGTGAGGGTGAGAAATAATAAAAAGACCCAGTAAATGGGAGAGAAAACTAATTTATTTTTAAGTGATCGCAAGTAAAGGAAGAAATATACTGTACTTCTATACCATGCTATTTATGAATTTTATTTTATTTTCCTCCAGAAGTTCTGAAATCTCCTTAAATTATCTAACACAATCTATTATGTATTTATACGTCATAATGCAAAGGGTAGTTGTGTGCACATCCCATCCTATATTTAGGCCAGATGCAGGATTCAACAACCATACTGGACTGAAAAGCAATGTACTGTATATGCACTTATGCATTCGCTCATACTTTTCACTTTAAATAGCCATGCTTTTTTACACATCTGGGGCTCCATAATTTAGTGCTCACCCCCGAGGAGTGCATGGTGGAATAAGCTGTTAGGGAGCCTCAGGAGAGAAATTAGCTGCTGGGCCTCCTGTTGACACCCCGCCTACCACATTGTGTATGTACCTGTCACCTCCATGTTCCCATTTAGTACAATGCCCAGAGCAGACTATACATAGCAGCTTCAATAGTCCATTTTCACAGCAGACATTTTGACATGTCATTGTAGGAGAAGCACAACATGTAACACTAACAATGACTGCATTCAGTTCTTACTTACTCCAGCTATAAGTCACAATCTCTGCTGTGAAAAAAAGGCCTATACCATGTCCCAAATCCATACTACATATTAATCATATGTAGTATAGACCTATCACTAATTGTCACGGTATAGGCTAGTGTTTTAGCTTTTTTTTTAGGTAGTACACAAAAATATCAACATACTTTACTATTTTATACGAACAGGAAATGATCAGTATGTGCGACATCGGACTTCAATAAAACTGTGAAATGTCACTGCCAAATAAACTTAATAAAGACAGTCAAAATGTCTTTCTTACGATTTACTGTTTTCCTTTCTGGATCTGCGTCACAACAACCCATCATTTTTTTTTTCAGTTGTGAGTAGGTCTTCCATTTCATTTGTTTTTTCTAAGAATAGTTTTGACAGCACACTCACAAATTCACTGTATCCAGTATACATCCTATGGTTTGAGAACACTTTACTCAATTCTGATTGGTCAATCATAGCGTTCTGCGGTCTGTTATTTCTTTATAACAGACCGTTGCTATGGGCGCAGTTCTGATGTCGGACTCTGGCGGACCGTTTTTGTGTCAAATTATTGATTTCTTCTTCCTTCAGGGTCAGGGTTTCTTTCACAACAATGACCGACTCAAGACTCAAGACTTTAAAACTGAGCCTGCTACAACCTACCTGCCTGTGTTAAATAAGTGCCGTTAAAACAAATTTGCGTTAACGCCTTATTATCACGTTAATTTTGACAGCCCTACTTATCATATGATTTTTAATGTCAAATCTTGAAGGTGCTATTGATAACATTGATAACATTCAGTCACTAGATGTTGTATTCTCCCTCCTCGTTCCATTGCATTTACTTCACAACAAGTAGTTGCCAGGCATTTACCGTCAACCTCAGCCATTTATCCGTTTTTTCCACACTAACTGATGACCCAGAGATACCAGGTAATCTGAAAAAAAATCATGTGCCTCTGTGTCCTCTGGTGCTCCTAATGGCATCTGTAAGATTTCACAGACTGGAGGAAAACAAGCAATCAGAGCCGAGCTGGAGCCTGCCGTCTCTGAGCAGCTGTCAATCACTCACAAACTCCGATCAAAAGGTCAAACTAGGCAGCGCTGATGAAATATGAATCAATATTCTGTTACTGTAATGCCTATTTCTCACCTCAAATGTTTTCAGAAACATCTTGTAGTGCACTGTTTAGCTGCAAAATGATAAAGTTTGTGACCCGGCAGCCATGTTGAGATCAGTTGAGGAAATACCAAGAACCGCCCACCAGCTGGAGCACAGCCAACAGGAACGCTCTCTATCTGAAATGACCTGTGATTGGCCAAAGTCTCCAATCACAGACTAGATTTTTTTAAAGCCTGAAAACAGAGCCACGAGGAGGTGCAGAAGTCTAGTTTTCTCTCAGAACACTTGAAGATAAGATAAGATAAGATGAACCTTTATTAATCCCCGGAGGGAAATTCAGGTGTCAAAGCAGCAACATCAGCAAACATCAGCAAACAGAGTGAAACACAGGAGAGGTAAAGGTATACAAAAATGATAAAAACAATAAATAGAGATATAAGAGATACAGAGTGAATGGGTGAACATAATGTGTATAATGTCAATAAATAAATGTAATATGTACATATGTGCAGTCTATAAAGTGGTATATAGGATGTATAGTGTAAAGTGCGCCAGTGGTTAGAGTCCAAGATGGTTGCAGATAGTGCGTGTTTAAAGTTCTTAAAGTCCTCATAGTTCTCATATCATTAATTACAATATGCGGAAAGGTTGTCATATATTCTTTTACACAATGATGCCAAAAATATTCTGCCCACTGGTTTATTCTTAACACTAACTATATTAATTAAATTACCAAAAACCACCAGGTGACTTCTCCTGGCGGCCCCTGCAGGTGTCAGGGTGTGTGATGCATGCAGCCTTGAGGGGAAACACTTTCTTCATTGTGTTGCATTCAGGGACCTTTTGCATCCTCCTCCTTCTGGCCTACAGTATACCCCACATGCTGTTAAGAATTTCCCAGTAAAATAACAGTAAAGAACTGGCAGCAGGGTCGCCTTTATGTTACTGTAAAATTAGCATTATTATACTGTCGCTGAAATTTACAGTTTTGTACTGTTAATGAAAAATACAGTTTGAACTGTTTTTTTTATTAATGTCACAGTATTTTACAGTTAATTTACTGTTTAAAGATACATTATATAGCTGTTTTTCACCTTTCTTTTACATTATTTTACTGATTTGTTTTAATGCACTATTTAGGTTATATTTTTGACATACATTTTAATAAACATTATTTTTTTGGCCTAGATGAATAGACTTAGCAGGTTACAGACAGGAATAGTCACACTAAATACAATTAAAGGCACTTTTTAGGAAAAAGGCTATAATAGACTTGTTGACACTTTTCCCAAAATGTATGTCTATAGCTGGCTACAAGCACAGAATGCAAACCAGAACAACATGTGAGTGAAGAACAATAAAGCTAATTCACTGATTTTACAATCATGTACAATATACAAGCCTCACATGAGCAGATCAGGTCCCAGAATTAAAGAAATACTGCATGAAACTGTTACTGATGATACTTTAGACAGTCGATCAGCAGTAAAGTGCTGTTTTTTAAGAATGCATTATAGTTCAGTTAAAAACAGGTTTTCTTTTGTATTAACAGTAAAGCACTGTTTTTAGCAATAACAGGTTAATACTGTTGAAATCCTGCTGTAAATTAACAGCAATTGTTTACAGTGCACAGAAGAAGAGCAGCAGGTCATTCTTGTATAAAAAAAAAAACTAAATTTATGCCTCTGACAAATCCCACGTGGCTCTGCAGAGATAAATAAAGCACCCAAAACTAGATTTATCTTCATCTTCTGCTCCTCTGTTGCCTGGTGAGCGTGAACGCGCCTGGTGCTGATGAGAGAGAAGAGAGAGAGAGAGGAGAGAGAGGGCTGTCGTGAACGCGCCTGGCTCTGTGTGTTATAGTGTTGGTGGTGTTGGTGTTGGTGGTGGTGGTGTATATGTGGGAGCAGGAGGAGAGACTCTGCAGTGTCTTGGCAGCTGCATTATTAGTGCATCTCCCACCGTCCAGCGATGCCTCCGCGGCCAATGCTTTCCTCCTCCTCCTCTTCCTCTTCCTCCTCCTCCTCCTCCGCGTCCACTTGACAACACACACCGACATGAAGTCGTCGGGATACTGAGCCACCGGACACTATAATAATATAGCTCTATAGCTGTATGCACCCGGAGACGCGCTTCATTTTACGCACACTCAAAAACCCTCCGTGACGAGAATTGTTAATGGAAAATGGCGATAGGCAAAAGGTCTTGCAGCATCGTCTGCTTGGTATCTATCCAGATTATCTTGATGTTCAGCGCATCGTGGCCTGGAGCTGATGCTCTCACGTTCCCACAGCAATACACGTAAGTCACCGATATATATATATATATACTCTGATGATGGGGAGGAAAACACACCGGGATGCTCTGCAGCTCTGGATGGGAGAGACAACTTTGGGGTTTTGTCCACCACTCAGATCACTTCAGTCATCCTGTTGTGTGTGTGTTTTTTTTTCTGCTGTTATATAATTTGACTTGTGTGTTGGCTTGATTGCATTAATGTAAACGTTGAGTATAGTTAATGCTGGTGTAAAAGGTGTAGTCCATACAGTATGACTCTGCATGCATATAGGAAAGCTATTCCCATCATTTATATTTATATATGTGATTTTTATGTGTCTCAGTTATTAAATAGAAGACCCTCTTATTAATCAAGTTATTATCTGAACAATAATGTAGCATCTTCATTAACATATGATGAGTTATAGCCTTTATATATTTTTTTTAATTATCTAGTGGTATATTGCCTCAAATCAGATGTCTATAATGCAAAAATGACTCTCATTACTCTGTTTTTAAAAAAAAAAAGAGTGGCAAGGATGGAGAGATGTTTTCATTGTGACACTTTAAAGTTTATGTGTCTCAGTTAAACAGAAGACCCTCTTATTAATCAAGTTATATGAGATATTATTTGAACAATAATGTAGCATCTCTATTAACATATGATGAGTTATAGCCTTTTATTTTTTTTAATTATCTAGTTGCCTCAAATCAGATGTCCATAAGATGATGTCTAAAAAAACAATGGCAAAGATGGAGAGATGTTTTCATTGTGACTCTTTAAAGTAGCGTCAGTGAAGTTATTAGTTAAAGCAGTCATCCTATTTGACAAGCAACATTAAGTCTGTGCAGCAGTTGTTGTGAAACTGAAAAGGTTTTTTTTGTTTTTCATCTCCCCCCTGCTGTTCTTGTGCACCAGTATAGCTACTAGATTTTTCCATGCAGGCTTTCAAGTTTATTTATTTGGTGAAACACTCGCTTCTCTACCTTGAGAAAACCAACAGCGCAGTAATAAGCCTCTAGTAGTTCAGCAAGTACTAGTTGTAGGCCTACTAGGTTGCATGGTAAGACTGACCCGAATGATTTGAAGCTTTGACCGTTGCCATGGTATTCGACCTCCAAATCAGTATATATACATATATATATATATATATGTATATATATATATTTTTTTTAATATACAGTATATACTGTATATATGTAATAATGACGTAGGCCTATAAATCCCCAAATAGCCCATGAAATAAGGAATGATCCCACAACATTATTCATTATTCATATTCATCATGAATAGTTATTAGTTATTCTCTGATGGATATCGCTGCTTGGCGCTGTCCTGGGCTCTGAAAACGAGGGAGATGGAGACAGACAGACGGAAGAACATGTCAGCCTGCGGCGTCACGCTGCACCGCAAAGCTTCAAATACCTTCGACTATTTCTCACCGAAGCTTTCGAAGCCCAAGAAATAGTAATCAGGACAACCCTGTTGCATAGAAGGAGTAAGGATCGGCTTTACTGTGAATTCCTGCTGAAAGCGACTTTAAAATGAGCCTGCTCTCTCTATTTTAATCAATCCCGTGCTTAGTTCTTAATTATTAACCTTTAACCCGTTGCTGTTAAGTACAGCTGACACTTAACTCGAGACTCCAGTTATCTGGGCCCTCCTCCAGGCTCCGCTCTGGAGGGAGGAACAGGCCAGATGGTCCACTCATCTTCGGGGCACACAGTGAGGGATTCCTGGCCAATCACAACTGGAGACTCGTGGTGTATTTACCAATTAGGAACGGGGTGTATAAATCAGGGAGGTGTGGGTGTGTGTATGGGAGTGTTTTTATGATGAATTGGGTTATTTCAAGTAGGGTATAGCCGTTGCTTTCTCCTCCTCCTCCTCCTCACGGCTGATTTTTCTGCTGAGTGCTCTGAAACAGCTACATAGCCCTCTGCCCTGGGTCTCTTCATGTAAGCTAAATGAAGCAGAATCGCTACGCTGAAGAACAGCATCTCTTTCCAATTAAGAATTAATACTGCAGCAGTGAGGATTTATTCTCCTTCACCCTCCCTCACTTCACCCTTTTCACTCCCGCCTCTTCTGCCTCAACTCTGTCTGTCGATAGATGGAGAGATAGATAGATAGATAGATAGATAGATAGATAGATAGCAACCCTGTCTCCTACCGCATATGTTTCTATATTGCTCTCCAAGTAAGTCGTGGAGGAAATGTAATTGCTGCCTGGATTAGATGTTTTTTCTAATCGAGGAAGTGTGACCTTCTTATACTTCACAGAGGTTGCAGTTTGCATCCTGCTTTCCTCATGTTTTTAGGTTTAGGCTACCAAAGCACTTGGTCAAGGTTAGAGAAATATCACAGTTCTAGAGCTGCACGCACCTAATGATTATTTTCATTAGCGATTAATCAGTTGATTATTATAATTTTTTTTTCCGATTAATAATCCAGTGGTTCTCTAACTGACCATTAATGGGAAAAGTGTGGCAAGATTTATTATAACAAAACAATATAAAGTGCAAAGCGTGTGGATTTTTAACAGGGAAGGAAAGTAAAACTGGCGATGCCCATCCAGTATCATCGAGTCAAGTCTGAAATATGACAAACGCCTGTCATGCTGTCAAGATCACTGTCAGTGTGAGCGGGAAAGCCGTGTGTCTTTTGTGTTATTGTTTTTGATAAATATTTTACTTCTGCACCGCAGTAACTTGTGAGAAACATACATGAAAAGAATCACTCATTTCTAGATAATGTTATATCAATATAATAATTTCTTTTTTCTTTTAATTTCAATTTTGATTGTCACATACATACAGGTATATGCATAAAATTTGACCTCTGTATTTAACCCATCCGAAGCATTTAGAAGCAGTGGGTTGCTGTGAAGCGCCTGGGGAAAATGTTCATTTAAATGACATCTGTTTAATCACTTTGCTTCCAAATGGAGGCATGAAGGAAAACGTTTGAGAACCACTGGATTAATCGTTAGTGAAAAAGCAGAAAACAGCAAAAAAAAAAGCCCAATGGGAGCTCCTCAAACATCTTATTTTGTAGGATCAACAGACCAAAACCAAAATGTAATGAACTTACAATGAGAGGAGCAGCAGATCCTCACTTTTTGGAATTTTTGCTTTATAACTGACCTGAACTGATTCATATTGTTGTCTGTTGTCGATTAGTTTCTTATTGATTGACTGATCTATTAATCTACTAATTGTGTCAGCATTACTTGTTTTTTATTGAATATTTTTTAAAAAGTCTTGCAGTTCAAACCAGTTTTCTAACATGCAACCCAAACATGGTCTTTCTCTTACTTTGTCTAAGTGCTTTGAGGTGCCTAAATATAACCATAAAAAATGTGAATCACACTGCAGTTGAATGGAAATAAATGAAATAACATAACATATGTGCTGAGGAAGGCAGAGCCCAAAATGTCTGTTTGTGTTGCCAAAAATTTGATAACAAAATTCTACAGCCATGCGAGCAGCTCATAAACTCCATCTGTCCTTTGGCTAACATGCTGATGTTTAGTACATATAAAGTTTATCATGTTCACCTTGTTAGTTTAATGTGTTAGCATGCTAACATTTCCTAATTACCACTAAACACAAAGTACAACTGAGGCTGATGGGAATGTCATTATACTTGCCAGTATTTGGTCGTAAAACAAAGTATTACAGTAGTGATCACAATTCATCCTGAGAGGGACATGAATGTCCAGCCCGGTTGCACGAGAAGGCGTATGAATGACACGATAATGAGCAAGGCAAAAGCCTGCAATAAGAACACCGTGTTATTTGTACGCCATGAAGTCTGTACTGACTGCAATTTAAATGCATCCGTGTGAATATGCTACAGCCAGAGCTAGAGACGCAGAATAAAAAAGGGAGAAAGACCGCTTATGGTGGGAAGGGGAGGTTAGGTGGATGGGTCCAACAAACACAGGACTTGTGTTTTAGTGATGTTTGTGACAGATGTTTCCGTACTTATGTTAAGTTGTTTCCGTAGATATTGCACTTAGTTTACATACTTATTTTAAGGCCAACCATGCTGTTTTTCCTAAAGTGAGTGGTTTTGTTATCTCCTGCTGGTACTGCACCTTCACACACGCATCTAATATTCACGCCTCGGCGAGGCAAAACGTGACACTGACAGGCTATCCTCTGGTGGACGGGCGAGTTTATTATACTCTTTGGCGTGATATCGGGTTGGAATGCCTGAACAAAATTCATGACAACCCATTCAACAGTTGTTGAGACTTTTCATTTAAAACCACAAACGTGAACCTCGTGGTAGTGCCAGATGAAAAGTCAGAGGATCATCAGAGTCATTAAGATTCATCCTCTGTAGGACATGAGAGTCTGTACAAAATTTGGCAATCCTGTCAGTAGTTGTTGAGATATTTCAGCCTGGACCAAAGACCGACATTACCATCCCTAGAGCCAGGCTGCTTGGATGGCTAAAAATGTAATACGCATTATGTGTCCTACAAAATATACTTGCTATTGCAAATAAGTTGTATATGAGAAGCATTTCTAGGAGACTACGGTGCTAGATGGATGAATGGATGGATGGATATATACTGTGCTGTAGATTGATACTGCAGATAGGTAGATATAGTTCATATACTGTATACATAAAGCTATAAATGTCTCTTGGCTCTCTCTGCTTCTTATACTCCACCTATCGCTCTGCTGCTCCACCCTCTCAACCTCTCGCTCTCTGCTGTAAGTGAATATATGGGTCACATCGCATAGTGCTTCTCTCTATCTCATCCCAGGGGTGTGTGCGTATAGCAGGTAACAGAGTCGAGGCACAAGTGCGCTGTGCTTTTCAGCCGCTTCCTCGCAGCACTGCGATACAGAGTTGTTTTCTGACGTCCCACAGGGCTCGAGAGGAGGGGAAATGGAGCACACACTAAAAAACTTGGGTTTGTGCTTCAGCTGCA
Organism: Sebastes umbrosus; assembly: GCF_015220745.1. NCBI lineage: Eukaryota > Metazoa > Chordata > Actinopteri > Perciformes > Sebastidae > Sebastes > Sebastes umbrosus. The sequence goes on along the minus strand of NC_051269.1, from coordinate 25,035,939 downwards.
CTGACTCACATGGTTAAAGCTGCTCTGCAGATCTGCGGGCTACAGTCATGTAACAAACCTGATTTATTCACACAGGATTTTTACAACGCTTTGCAAGGGCATTTTAAATGAATTTGTGATGCAACAATCTTATTGACACTGGTCTTTTAAATATATTTTGGAATGTGTCAGAATTCTGATAATGTCAGAAATTAAGGACCAAATTCTCTCAATGTGACTGATATAAACCACATCTACAAACCAACAAATCAAAATATGCCATGAAATGACGTAAAATGTTCTTTTCCTGCATTTTCAAAACATGAGCGGTGCAGATGGATGACGTGAGTTGATGACGCGTCTCTGCTTGCATGTTCTTTTAATAGTTTAAATCAACGCTACGATTCACCAGGCATTAAAGGTGCCCTATATGATATCCACAGTATTAAAACAACTATTTGCTTTCTAAAGATATAGAGGAGTAATGTCTACCTGAGCAGAGAATGAAGTCACTCTCCCTCTGTGTGTGTTGTAATCAGAGCTTCTCTGTGCTTTGTTGACATCGCCGGGCCGGCCGTGCATGCTTTGAGTGCATGTTCGTGCATGTGAGCGTGCCCCACTGGCTAGCTCATGGCCACCACTCTGCACTGCTCTCATATGCGGTTACAGCTGATAACGCTGTCCCGACCGACAGCGCCGTTGCGGAAACACGGCTGCAGATTAACACTTTTATCTCTGTCAGCAGTGTTGCCGTTGTTTTCACTGTTAGCACTGTTAGCACCGTTAGCTACGGGCCGCCGGCTTAGCCATCGCCATGTTGAGAGCCTTGCGGAGGCAATAGAAATGCTCCTAGTCTCACATTTTGCACCTGTAACCCCTGGGGTGTTGCTCCTTTGTGGGAATCACTACTGGTATCCCTAAAACATACATCTGAAAACATAATGGGATTAGAGAGCGACAGAATGTATAAAGTCAGACTGATTTAAGGTCTTGAGAATAATCCCAAAATTGCATATGCAAGTCTGTCTTTTTTTATTATCAGGGATGTTTTTATGTTACCTATTTTATACGAATTGTGTGAGAATCACAAGATGCTGACTCACTATTCTTCTGCATAATGTTTTATGTTTTGAAATGTGTCTCTGTAGCAAGAAAAAACTGCTCAGTTATAGTTTTCATAAACATTTTCATTTGATCAGCCAAGGTGGTCTTGGTGTCAGGGCTGTAGTAATCACATTAACACATTGAAAATCAAGCCTAATGACAACCGGAATGTATTTTTAAAAGAGTTTTATATTAAAAAAAACCCCAACTCAAAACATATTTTTTTTACCTTCTCAGTTGTCAATAGGGAGAGAGATAAAACGTCCTGCCTGCTGCTGCTGCTCTGTTTTTCAGAGCACTCCTCACTTTTTTCTGCCTCGACTGCCTCAAGCTGAAAATAATTTCACTTTTAAATAGTGCTGTGCTTGTCGAAGACACTTTGTCAGGCATTCTATCATCTCTTCAATGGCGTGACATTTTGATGTAGTGATGTTGTGTCTTGATGTTGCTGGAGGTAAAAAAAACCAGAACCAAATAGCTTACATCTTAGTTTTCCACACCACTCCTTTAACTTGGCAAGTCAAGCATACATAGTACTAGTCTATTCATCATCAGGTCTAAAAGTCATTTACTCATGTTCAGCTCATAATAAAATCCAAAAGCGGGGAAACAAACACTCTTCAAATATAGGGCCTTTCTGTGGATCTGGACAGTTGAGTGGAGATTTGTAGCTCGTCCAACACTAGAAACAAGCCCAACAAGACTTTAATCTGTGATGTTGTCTCGTAACTCTGCTGGGAGCTGTGTGAGTGATAATGAATGGACTCTCGGGGCACTTACAGGATCCAGTGCGATTTTCTGAGTATTGAGATTTATTTCCTAGTTCTAACTAATTTAGGTAGAAAGCGCAAATAAATGTTGAGTCTTCTCTTATTCATTTGGCCAGACTCAACAGCAGTGAATGAAGGTTGAACCAGTGAAGTGTCGCAGGTGAACAGAGGGAGTTTGGAAAACTTTATTGAGACTGCATTCATTCAGTGATCCTTGGGGTCTCTTGAGGATAGGGTGGCAAAGTCTGGGCATACAGGGAGTCTAGTTTTAGTCTTTTACAGCATATTTTGCATCTTAAGCAACTATGTTCTCTGAGGCGAATAGCATACTGCACGCTTCAACATGGCATTGACGCACTGACTATGAACTAGTTCTTCTTATACTGTAAGATGCTGCATTGTTCTGATGTGTGTGCTGCTTTGAAATTGCAGTTTGGGAGGAAATTATGCTGTTTATCACTGACAATGCATTTAGGAAGAAGACATACAGAGCACATACTGTACTGTGTTGTATTGCTGACACTGTGTACTGGGCATTTTTTTCCATGCTGTATTAAAAAACAAATTCCGCCGACTCTGGTCGTGTGACCATTAAAGCAAAAGTGAAGTTTAAGGTTTATTAGTGTGAAAGATTCTTAGTCAAATAGCAGAGGGCAACCTCCGGGTCTGAAAAGTGAAGTCAATGCTGAAGTGCCTTAAACTTGCATTCTTTCTAATAGCCAGCAGGGGGCGACTCCTCTGGTTGCTGAAATAAGTCTGATTGTATAGAAGTCTATGAGAAAATGAGCCTACTTCTCACTTGATTTATTACCTCAGTAAACATTGTAAACATGAGTTTATGGTCTCAGTCACTAGTTTCAAGTCTTCTTCGATATAGCATGATGTTCATTTAGTAGATGATGGTCCCATTTAGAGTCAAATAGACCATAAAGCAGGCGATTGCTTTAGGGTGTGGCTACCTTGTTATTAACAGGTCACTACCACGGCGTTGTCCAATCTGGGAGTTGTCCGTGTTTTTGTCTTACAACTTAACCCTTTCACAGTGTGTTTTCAGTTCATTAAAGTTAATTCTAACCTTTTTGGTCGCCTAAAAACATCTTATTCAGTGTTTGGTTGTGTTTAACTTCACCCTCTCGTGTCACTTCTGGTTGCAAAAAAAAAAGATGGTGATGGCCAAAATGCCGAACTCAAGGCTTCAAAACAGCAGTCCACAAACCGATGGGTAACGTGACTGTGACTACGTCCACTTCTTATATACAGTTTATGTCAAATAATCAGTTAAGTGAAGGTGGTTTGATACTGTTCATCTGACTTCCACGTTTTTTTGTTTAATAAGTTAAATTAATTAGTGAACTGACTTATTTATCAAACAAATATTCCACACAGATGTTTGAATCATATTGAAAAACGTTTGATTAGTTAGGTCTAAACATTGAAGTTGGCCCGGTGAGTCACAGCTGAAACCCCACTTTTTGTGATTGGTTGGCTTAGTGGTTAACATTATACGGTCTCCAAACAGTTGATTGCCTCTTGCATTAGAGAGGGCTGCCCCCTGCCTAAAGATGGCAGTAAACAGCTGCTATACTTCCACCTTACAGCCACACCATCTACTTAAAATTGGCACTATTCATGAGCAGCACGACTCAGCCTGTGAAGCAGTTGTTTAATGTCTTCTGTGGCTCTGGAGGGAGCGGAGAGACTGAGAACATAACCCTGAAAAGTGTTGACAAGAAACATAAAATAGCACTTTACTATATTTATTTTACCTATGAATAATTCATTGCAGTGAAACACATTAAAAAAACACATTAATAAACATTTTTCGTGTTGGACCATATTCTAGGAGCCTCGGAACAAGCCGTCTGTTGTTTGCTTTGTCCCGTTGCCATCTGACCTCAGCTTGTGTTTAACCAGTACTCACTTAGAGAAAGAGTCCTCACCTCAGACACGAGTTGCTGCCAGAGTCAAGGAAATTTTGAAAGCTTGTTAATCAGTAGCAGCATGACAGTTTTCTGAAGATTATTTAAATTTCCATAGTTTGGACTCTTTCTGGGTAGAATCATATCAGCAGTCTCATCAAAACAAGAGAAATGCTTCCTCTGCAAATTTCTGTTTTCCTGACATTACAAGGATGCAGTTCACTTCTGAAGACTCATCTTGAGTAGGGATGCACCGATACCGGATCAGATATCGGGCCGATACTGACCCAAATAGCTGGATAGGATATTAGTGACAATGGAGACAATCAGTTCAATTTATATTCTATATACATTATATACTGGAATCTTAATTCCTGTTTAAGTTTTGACCAATATGTTGCTGCATTAATGAATTCATTTTGAAGATTTTTTTGCCAAGTTGTTTGTGTACGATTTATTATTTTAATAAGAAATAACAATTCAATACATTTCTATCTATGTATTTATTTGTTATATTTTGTGTTACAAAGTTAGGAAAGTGATGTTTAAGTCAAGCTTACATATAAAATAATGATCCCAGTCACTTCCACACAATGAGGCATACAGCTTATTAATTAAACGCTGGTATCGGATCAATACTCGCCATCTTGCCAATACCCAAAGCCCAGATATTGCTATCGGTATCAGGACTGAAAAAGTTGGATCGGTGTATCCCTAATCTTGAGTTTGTTTTACGTCATGCCCAGTGCCCAGCTGCAAGTCTGTGCTCAGCTAGTCCGAGCCCCCCGTCGGTTGCATCGGAAAGTAATACGGTTTTCATTATTAATCAATACGTGTTTTATCATATTAACCTAGTGCTTATTGAGACGGCGGAGGCAGTGGGTCCACCGGCTAAGTACCACATACATCTACTTGGCTCATGCACTTTAACTTCACGCATGAGCAGATCCGTTTCTTCAGCAGAAAACTGCTTGCTTCTCCAATTTGCCAAATCCACCTTTTAAATAGCAATGCGCCGATGTGCAGACGCACCTGGCTTTTAAAGGGCATGGGAGACGATACTCTGATTGGTTTAATTCCTGTTACGCCCAAAACACACCTGTGATTAATTAAGAGACTAAATACAACCCCTTTGCCCCTTTTGCCCTACTCTGAACCCAAATTATGCGCCGCTTAACTAGCAAAAGTGGCGTTGGTCATGCCCTAAATGCACTTGCGCCAAACACTTTAAACTAAGTGCTATAGATTGTTAAAATAGGGCCCTGTGTTTCTGAAGGAGATACTAAATCCATACACATTAAATAAGGCATGTTTAGTTTTCTGGATGTGTTTCTTTGCATGTCTGAATGTAAAAGTGTCCCAAAGCAAAATACACGCTCTATTCAAATGCTCAGTAAGCTTCTTCTTCTTCCTCTTGTTGTTTTGTAGTAGAAGCCCTGAAGCCCTGCATTGGTTTGCGTGGGCTGGGAGGGAATTAGCTGCTGCAACTACATGTGCTCATACAAGTTCTTCTAGTGTTTCTTGTGCGCAGCCGATGGTGGTTGTGATTTCTGCGTTGGAGTTGACATTTCAGAGGTATTGGTAAGAGCGCTGGTACTGCCGAGTGCATGGTACCCAAACCTTTTATCAGCCAGTAAAACTTTCTCTTTTTAACATAGTTCACAAAAAATGTGTGTTGGTGCTGGCAGCCCTCCATCATCGGGCACAGTAGTTGTCGATATCACTGGTGTTTCTGCTGCTGACTTTGATGTATTTGCAACACAACTGCACTGTTTCACAAACCCAGTGTGGAGCCTCTAACAAATACAGCTCATGTTGCAAAATGCTGGAATGTTGTTGAGACATAAACAAAATCAATAAGATGAAATGAAGGCAAGGATCGATATATTGACTTCCATTGTTAGTATAGGATCAGCATCTAGTATCAGTCCACAGTAGCCGGGTGAAGAATCCTTTTGCTTTCTATTTTTTGTTTAAATGAAAACTACAGAATTTAATCATTTGTTTTATTGTCATTCTAAATATTGTGTGAATATTTCTCTGACCGCAACAAAAAATGACTTGACCTTGAACTGACGTCCCTATCGAGCACACAATCCATGCACACACTTTACGGAGCTTTAAAGTGAGTTTCAGCGCATTGTTTAATAAAGCTGGTATGATACGCTTATCTCCTGATTCAATACTATCACGATACTTGGCTGCCAATTCAATATTTATTGGGATTTTTAAGTTTTGCGATTCGATATTGCGATTTATTGGGGATTTTTGTTTACTTTTAACACTAGACCATGGGAAAAAGTTGAATCATGCAGTTCTAGGGACTTTTACTTTGGAAAATCTTTTAATTTAACTTCTCTTTTAACTTTCAGCATGTATGTTGTCAGAAATGTCCTGAGGTCAAATATATAATTTGTCAATGTCAGGAATTATGGAGCTACAGTATGTGTTTTTATATCACCACAAGCATTCAGAAATTAAGCTATTTCAAGGTACAAATATGGGACTTTTACTTGAGAATATCTCTAAATTGATTCAGTAAAAAGCTGGATTTTGTGTCTGTATGCAGTCAACGATGTCCTGAAGTCAAATATATCAGTAATTGTCAGGAATTATTTATTTGATTTTTTCCAGCAACCCAAAAATCAAAGAATAAAGACATTTCTCTCACAAATTAGCTGTTTTCGACCCACAACTTTACTGTTTTGGTTCACTCCCTGTGCTCTCATAGTGTCGTTTTCGGAAAGCGGAAAAGCTTTAAAAACCTACAGTACTCTACCTGCTCAGCAGCAAACAGCAGACAGACACAGTTGGAGACTAGCTGGTGAACATAGTGGAGCATTTAGCAGCTAAAGAACCAGATATTTCCCTCAGGGGTTGTTGGAGACCAAAAACACAACTCTAAATGAATGATGATGTTGCTCCTTAACTGCTGGATGTGTAAATACGCAACTGTTTGCTAAACGTTTGCCATATCAATGTAAAGAAATCAATGTGATGATATGTCAGTGTGTGTAACTTGCAGTTATTACAGGTTTAAGCATTTTATATTAGGGTTGCACGATTTTGAGAAAATACCTAATTTCAATTATTTTGACTGATATTGCAATAGCAATATGATTTGCGATATAAGAGGGAATTATATTTTTTACATAATTTCTTATTTTCACTGAAAAACATATTAAAATATTAATTTGTGATAAATTAATGATGTGTACTAAACAAAGATGTTCTTTATACAGACTAGGACATCTCTGCAGCACGACAATATTAAATCTAAAATGTTATTTTGACACTCATTTTGCATTTAACAAATAATGCGCCATATGCTGAAAGCCGTATTGCGATTTTGATAAAATTTGTAATAATTGTGCAGCCCTAAATATATATTTTTAGACAAAATACTATAGATTCAAAATACACTTTTGTATTCCACTAAAGTAACTAACCACAAGGCAGAATTGTCTAGGATCTGGTTCGGGCTAAATGGCTCTATGTCACCGCATCAGTCTGCAAAGTTATACTGTAAATGACCAACTCAGATCTATAAATCAAAGCTGTTGTGGAAGGAATTAAGCCACATTTTCGGGTTCAGAAGTGAAAACACAGTGAGATGCACTCAAACAACGAAAACAGGGACAGAATCTACATTTGACTGCAGTTCATTGTCTAAAGAGCAGCTTCACAACACAACAGATCATCAGAGCTCCAAGCCACATTCATAGACAGCCGCTGCTCTTCATGAATATCAATGTAACTCTCTTTATATTAAACATTTTCAACTGTAATTTGTTGGCAGAGACAGTTACTCAGCTCTAGAGCCACACACATCCCTCTCCTTCATTGAATTGCCTCTGTTATTGTTACTCTTAACACTCACAACACTCACAGTGGATGTTTTGTTTATCCTGCCTCATTAGTTGCTCTATTTTGGGGATGTTGCAAGAAATTCCAGTTGCATCAAGTGATCTTGGCTGTCGCAGCAGGTTTTAAAAGCTGTTTACGTACTTAGTGTATAATAATGATGTAGAAAATTGTATATTTTTCTTTGCTCTGGAAATATCCTTTCACAGAATTATGATGATGAGTCAACAAAGCTGATTAGGTAGCGTTACTAACATTTCAAGGCTTACGCTCAACCGCGGCCTGTTGTCTAAGCGTCTTTTCTATTCCCGTTGTTGTTCAATGAATTGGTGAATTCACTGCTAAATTGGTGTAATCAGTGATTTTTTTTCCTTGAAAAGATATTGTTGTATCAAAGAGGTGTGAAATTCTCCGACATGATCAGCTTCTATTTTTTTTTTTCCGTCCTGCAAAGTCCTGGTGCCGTTTTTAATTGTGTTGCAGTGTGGAGGCACATTTTTTATACATTTAGTACATATTGAAACAATATTTATTTATTTTAATAAGATCATAATAATAAATAATACTGTTAATGTGTTTTAGTTTTTTTTAAATGAAGCAAGTTTTCATAATTTGTGTGTTAATCCAGGTAAAAGCTATTTTTGTTGTAACGTCACAGCTTACTTTTGTGAAACACACACACACATGCATGCACACACACACACACACACACACATATCTTTTTCATTGTTTGTGTTGTGTGACAGTCAGCCTGTGATGTTTATCCACAGGATAATGCACTGGGCCCGGCGTATCGAACAGGAGATTGACAGAGTCTTTCAGCACATCACTGGAGCTCAGCAGTTGAAAGGGGTGAGTGTGTCGCTCTCTTTTTATAGTACACAGGTCTTACTCATCACAGTGCTGCATAAACCCAACAAGAAATGCACCGAGCGGAGAGGTCAGCGTGCAAAATAGCTGTAAATCCATTAAGTTTAAGAGCTAAAGCTAAATAGGTGCATAAAAGAAGAAAACAATTACAGCTTGCCTTCCAGAAACCACTTTGTTTCTTTTCTTCATTGTTTTCTGGGACTCCTTGCAGAGACATGAGCAGCCAATAACAATGTTTTTGTTTTCCCTGGACAGACATAAAACTCTCTTTCTAATAGCTTTTTTATTCATCAGTTTCCTGAATGTATGCTGTGTTTTTTTTTAGATGCCGTAGCCAAATTTTGCTGGCACTTTGTGTATTGTTTGCAATAATTATCAATGTTGCACACATTGCACCATTCCTGAAAAAGAGATGCCTGAACACACGCCTACAGTGGTTAGATTTAGAATATCTAGTATTGTGTTTCAGGAAGTCATGAGCTTAATAACACCTACATTCATGAATACTGATTCAGGTCTTTCGTAAGATGATCATGTAATCTATGTGCTTTTTTGTTACTAGTGTCAAGTCAATTTTATTTCTATAGCCCAATATAACAAATCACAAATTTGCACAGCATACGACACCATCTGTCCTTGGACCGTCGGACCAGTGGAACAATTCACTTTCATGAACTGTTTCATTACTTTGTATTCATGCACCGGTATCTTTCATCAAGCTCTCAATCAGATGCATTTTTACATCACATTTAACATTACATGCATTAAGGTATTCTGATCCATGGCTCTCTGCAGTGACCTCATTTCTAAACTGTCATACCCTGTAAATGAGAAACCTGGTTTCTTTATAAAGGGTAAATGGTCAAACTGTTTTTTTTGAAGGGGACTATTTCTTATGTAAAAAGTAGCCCCAGTGAAAACTTTATTTTTTTTGCTGTTTTCTGGCATTTTATAGACAAAATCATTTACTGATTGATCAAGAAAATAATCTGCATAATTGATAATGAAACTGTTGGTTGCAGCCCTAAAATAATTTAATCCAAAATCTGAAACTGAGATAAACTGTATCGATCTTTGTGGAAGATCTAACCAAGTGTATGTACTGTAAACTTATAGACTTATCTAATACACCAACTATTGCACTGCATATAAATGTCCAATTCCCTATTTTCACCTCATTTCACACAGTGATCTGGTTTTATTGTGTGCATGTAAATGTAGTCTTGTTGGGAATACATTGCATACTCAAATAATTAAAATATCACTATTTACCTGTCGTAGCTAATAAATCATCGAGGTTATTCCACATCCTGGCTGTAACAGGTGGCTGGGAATAAGGGGTTGTCCCTGAGAGGACAAATGCCAAAAACGGGACCAGAGATCATCTGTAGGGGGCAAGCGAGCCCCGCTCTGTAGAGATGTGTGGGGGCGTTCCCTCAGCAGAGAGCAGCGGCACGTGTCCTCTCTGTTTGTGTCACAGCAGAGCAGATGGTCAGCCTGTAGCCTGCAGTAATGCCTTGATTTAAGGCTCAGTTGTTCATTCAGTCCTCATTAATCCCTCCATGCTCCTGAAAACACTCTGGATCTGTTAAAGAAATTGTTCCTCGCTGCCCGGAAAGCTCAGTGCAATCTTCTCTAGTCGAGGAAACGCTTTTAATTTAAATGAAACGTCATTTTCAATTCCTCAACCAATGTGAAGCCGCAATTTTACATTTGCCGACACTTTTGATGGCCTCCATGATCAGTTTTTTTATTATCACTTAGTCTGCTTGCCTGCAGTTTGGCAGGAATGTTTTTTGATGAAATTGATCCCAAAGAACTTCAATTTAACATTTTTTAATTCCAAAGAAAACTAGCATGATTATCTGGAGGTTTAGGAACATCTGTAATGCTAGTTAACAACCCTTAAGGTGCCCCTTAACTATTGTCAAAATAACAACACAGCCATGCCACTCTGTGAGACTGTACTTGGGGACAGTGGTAACAACAGCATGCCAACATGCTCACAATGACAATCAGTGTTGGGGAAGTTACTCAAGTATTCAATTCTCTTATCAACATGGGAGTGAACAAATATGCTACTTTATGCAAATGTATGTATATATCTATTATTGGAAATCAATTAACAACACAAATCAATGACAAATATTGTCCAGAAACCCTCACAGGTACTGCATTTAGCATTAAAAATATGCTCAAATCATAACATGGCAAACTGCAGCCCAACAGACAACAACAGCTGTCAGTGTGTCAATGTGCTGACTTGACTATGACTTGCCCCAAACTGCATGTGATTATCATAAAGTGGGCATGTCTGTAAAGGGGAGACTCGTGGGTACCCATAGAACCCATTTTCATTCACATATCTTGAGGCCAGAGGTCAAGGGACCTCTTTGAAAATAGCCATGACAGTTTTTAGCACAATTTAACTGAAGTTTGGGTCGTTATTTAACTTCTTTTGCGACAAGCTAGTAAAAAACTGAGCAACAACGCTACAACCTCCGAAAGATCGAATTGTTTTAATGCGTTAAAGAATTTAGTGGCGTAACTTTGACAGCCCTAGTAATAAGTTACTTTTTACTTATTACTCCTTTAAAAAGAAATACAATATTACTTTACTTAACCCCCCCCCCCAATCAAAATTGGCACAGAAAATAATCTTTAATGTGGTGAAAGCAGGAAAGTCAATAAATTAGTCTGCATCTATAAATAAATGTGGGTATGGAGCACGGAGTCTGTGCGCCTAAAAGACCTACCACCTTGCACTTGGCATTTATTATTCAAATGAGGGTGCACAATATTGAACTAAGGGTGCAATGCATCCTGTCACACCCTCGTAGAGCTGGGCCTGTCTCTTCCTCACCCTCAGTGCTCAGTCACACATGTGGCCGAGGCGATATTTGCCTGAAAGTTCACCATAGTTCAACTCAACACAATGCGAAGATGCATACTAACCTGCCACGCATTCACATCAACGTAACATAAGCCTACCTGGCACAAAAAATAAATGCCGTTCTAGTTCAGTTTTCAGTCCGGACAAGACAGACTAACGAACAGCCACGCAGCGAGCATGGCTAATAAATAAGCCTTAATATCTGAATTGAGATTGCAAGACATTTTAATTTAGTGGAGTGATACCGTTGACATTTCCTGGTCCCATTCCTGGCTGGTTTGCTAAATGTAGTTCTTCTCAGACAGCACCCAGTTCACAGAAACACGCTTTGGTGAAGTCCATTTATAGAGGGAGCTGTCATACAGTATGCAGGTTTGCCTAATATATTCATCCAGGTCACTGTCATCTTCTCTCTGACGTTGTTCCTCACGAGGTTGAGAGTGTGATGGCCTAAAACCCATCAGACAGCGAAGCCTATAGCAGATACTCTAGATCTGATGATAATGAACCACTTGAACTCCCAGTTACTCTGGTTCATGTGTGTAATAATGTACAGCTGAAGACAATGTTTGTGTAGTTAGATATTACAGGCAAAACCAAGCATATAATAAAAGGTGCGATTTGTTTTTGGAGAGGTCTGAGTATGAGCAGCTGCCAACTAAAGCTTTGAAAGTTCCTCTTTGTGCTCCTGTTGGTGAATTGTCGAGTTCGGAGCAAACAGGCATCATTTCATGCCAAAAGGTACCAAACTTTCTCTAGAAAGTAGAAGACGTTTGCTCATGCAGTTCATGCAGCTCATTCCCACATGCCTCCTGATGACCCATAAAGTCCTCTGGAGTAAGAAATCATAAGGAATACTTTGTGATCATGTTGAAAGGCCACATTTCAGAAGATAACTGATGTGTTTCCATGTGTGGTCTAATATAACTTCAGGTCCTCTGGAGGAGATCATTAAGAGCAGAATCTGGGTGAATCAGTGAACTTTAGACTCGTAGTCAGAATGTCATGAAAACAGGAAACCATTATTTTTACATTACATTCATTAAAATAGATTGTTGTAGTCCTCTGGGTTAAATAAATAGACTATAAGCCTCTTATTCAGAATATTTTTCATCTTTGAGGTGAGATGAGAACATAATACAACTCAATCTTCAACTTCACTGAAAGACATTATTTGCAGAGGAAACAAAGCTGAATGTGTCACCATCAACAGGCCAGGTCAGCATTATTTGTAATGTTGTTTAAACCTCATAATCATCCTGTAAATCTCACACCAACTTTATTGGACACACTTTGTCTCTGTGTTGTGATTTTGTTGGCGGGTGTGGCTCAGGACGTAGAGCGGGTCTTCCACTAATCAGATGATCGGCGGTTCAATCCCCGCGCCTCCAGTCCGCATGTTGTATTGTAAAGTGCTGAAGATTAGAACGGTGTTATTTAAATTAGGGCTGCACCTGATGATTATTTTCATCGCCGATTAATCTGTTGATTATCTTCTTGATTAATCGATTAGTTGTTTGGTCTATAAAATGTCAGAAAATGGTAAAAAATGTCGATCAGTGTTTCCCAAAGCTCAAGACGACGTCCTCAAATGTCTTTTATCCACCACTCAAATATATTCCGTATACTGTCATAGAGGAGTAAAGAAACCAGAAAATATTCACATTTAAGAAGCTGGAATCAGAGAATTTAGACTTTTTCTCTTAAAAAAATGACTCAACCCAATTAAATCAATTATCAAAATAGTTGGCGATTAATATAATATTTGACAACTAATCGATTAATCCTCTACTATAAATGAAAGTCCATTTACCATTTGCTATAAGCCACAGTTAACAGCTTTAAGTGAGTTTTCATATCAAGTTAAACAACATGTAGCAGTCACGCAGGACAATGTGTAGTTTTTAGGTTGATGTGTTATGTTTGATTTCAAAATGCTCCATTATCTGTTTTCAAGAGCAATTTCATTAATTGTTCCGGTATGTAAAAGATTATTATTAGATTATTTCATGGCTGAGAGAATAAATGCCCAATGGTGTCATTTCGGTATGAAATTCCAATAATGTGATTCTTCAGTGAAACTTTGTTCAAAGACAACAAACATTGTGTGTGAATAGATTACATGAAATGATCTATATTTAGATTTGGATTGAACACATAGACACAACAAGTTACTGTTCCCCCGTGTCCTCAGTATTTAAATATAAAAAGGATTTGCTTTTGCAAATTCATGAGCTTTGGATTATTATATTATTAATATTACCAGGATTGTTTCTGAGATGTTCCAACTTCTCATCAGCCGTTTCCTTAAGAGTTTGTTTCTTTAGTTTTACAAACGACAGACTTGTAAATTGTTATTTTCTAATAACACCACAGAGATACTGCCCATAACTATCAACTGCACTAATGGTAATACAGATCTATGTTAAGTCAGCTCAGACAATATGTCAGAGGTTACAAATTGTCATTAGCAGAAGTCATTAGGTCAGCAGAAACTGACTTAATAGAATGATTGTTCAGCTGTTTTTGCTCTTAAGTTTCTAACTTGTCCATTAAAAATGTACAGATATACAATGAAGAAAGACGACGGTTTAGTCTGGTGAAGAATCAACCCCGGAAGATTGTGGAGAAGGTGGCCTCAGATATAGAGAAACTCCTGGCTAAGAAGCGCAAAGCACTCGATGTAAGTATATGTTTCTGACTAATATGAAATACTTTGACACAACTGACTGCTGCTATTTTATTTCCTCTTATGTTTTTAACTGTAAATGTTTTTTATTCTGCAAGTGAAGAACTACTTTGTCCAGTTTTGAAAGTAAAGTAGTGGCTTCTTCCTAATTTAATGTTTAGGTGTAGATCTAATGTGCTTCATGTAATAATAATAATGTGCTATGTTCACATCGCAGGGCTAAATGCTCAGTTTTTTTGCCCATATCCGATCTTTGTGCCCAGACTGATCACATTCATGTTTCAAGTGACTCGTATCTGACATCAGTGTGAACGGATCTCTGCCCCGAAATGCCTCACATGCAACCAATAACATCACTCACACACGGAGTACTGCCGTCCAACGGCCCATTGATCCGAAAAGAAACATTGAAGCTGTTTGTCTCCAGTGACAGCCAGACTCCGTTAACATATTGCTCCATTTAACAGATCTGGGTTCGCTTTTACACAGTTGTTACTCCTTAATCATAACGTATGACTTTGTATGACTCCTAAAGAAAGACTTTTCATTTCGGCTGATATTTAACTTTAACAGTTCAAGTTAAATACACTAAAGTACGATGTGTGACGTTACTGTTTGACATCCTGAAACACCGGCAGTCAGCACGTCCATGTAATTTTTATAACATGTAATTTTATTAAGTCAGAGTTCTGCTTTGTGAAACATGACGAATTCATCTGAACTGAGTGAATAGCAAAGACAGTCTTCAACTGTTTACTACTGTCGGAGGAAAACTTTCGTTGACATATTGTTAAATTTGACGGAGCCGAGCTTCTAAAAGATAGTTTATGATTTCTTACGACTCATAAACAGACACTAACTCATGCGGCGATTATGTTTTAACATTTTTAGCTCCATGTAAAGTGAATGATTTATCCCCAGATAAAGTTCGCCTGCTTTAATGACAGTTTACACATTTTTGTAACTGAGTAACTGATTATTTTTTAGTTCTACTGAGTGAAACATGATGCCGAATTTAGCAGAAGAACTTGGTAATATAAAAAAAGTCTTCTTTGTCAGGTAACAAATATCATCGGTGTCTGACTGACGCACTTGTTCTGTGGAGAGAGAGGTTCTTTTTCTTTCTCCGACACTGTATGGTGAGTGATCTGCACCTGTGCAGCGAAGTATAACGTGGAAAACCACACATGAATTCCAATATGACCTTTCTCACAGCGGTCGCATGGCCAGTGATCGGATATGTAAGTGTTAGATCTGTGGGATGAGAAAATGAGAATTTTATTTGTTTTATCTTGCAAAGATGAATTTGCGAACACAGCAAACAATACTTGTGATCCTTTCATTTAAGTTTAATAAAGACAGCTAATGGATTAAAATATTACTCGCCAACAGTAATTCATACATTGTAAAAGGTCCGTCATTGTTTTTTTTATTCCAGGTGGTAAAAATACAGTAGATGTTTTTAACTTGTAAAATTAGACATTAATAGAAAAGCGTTTGATTGACGGCATTCCTGATATTGTCTGAACAGTTCTACTTCTACAGTACTTGCTCCTCTAATGTGAGTGTTTCTCTGTTTTCAACATGTAGAGGTTAGCCAGTGAAGCAGAGCGGCTGCAGCGAGAGCATCTATGGCAGGATGGAATCAAGGTAAGATCTTAAATAACATATTTACTGTTGAAATAATGCATTTGTAAATGTTGATCACAGTTAATATTACAGGACTATAGTCAGCATTATTGAGAACTTACAGCCCAATACTGTATCTGATCAGTATATTGCTTTTTCTCATGTATGCAAACCCCAAAACTGTTATGTTTTTAGGATTTTGTTTTTTTTTATCCTCATTTCCTCCCATATTGGAAACGTTACGCAGTCAAATTAAACCACTGATGTAAACTCAAACCAGATGGGTCTGATGTCTCTGAGCGTTGTGG
The DNA here is from genome assembly GCF_015220745.1 of Sebastes umbrosus. NCBI lineage: Eukaryota > Metazoa > Chordata > Actinopteri > Perciformes > Sebastidae > Sebastes > Sebastes umbrosus. The sequence continues at coordinate 25,019,914 of NC_051269.1, read as the reverse complement.
CTCTAAATGGGACGACCTGAGAAAGACAGAACATTTCCACCAGTCAGCTGAGCACATCCCTCAGCGCTCAGCTGGGTGAAACAGATGACACCGAGTGCACTGAGCCGTGCGGTTTCGGTTGAGTCCTACACACATTGGCATTCCACTTTTCCACTCGGTCTACTTCATTTGCCCAACAAAATGAGATGGGGTTAACCTCATCCTCTCACATGGCCTCTCACAGCCTTCCCCGAGGCACTGAAGCCCTCTGTCATTTTAAAACACACTGGTGGTTTCGCGTGTTTTAGCCCATTCGTGGTAAATGGTGAAGACATTTCAACACTATCAACCATTTACCAAAGCATGCTATCAGGTTTTAGATTGGTTTTCTACCATCCGGTGAGTTTTCCAGTATCTACTGGATATGATAAGTATCTAGTAGATACGATATGATATGAAAATCAACCTAAAATTAATTGTAAATGTTTTTTTCTGGCTGAAGAAGAAGAAGATCAATACCACTGTCCCTGGCTCGAGCTGTATCAATCTTCTCATCCAGCTTTCAGCAAGAAAGTGAACAACTGCAATTCCACAAAATCTCAAACTGTTGCTTTAAGTCAGTAATCATGAGTTACTGTACTGCTTTATTTAAGAGTAAGGGTACAGTATGATGACTGAAAAGCTGATTCCAGAGAGGATCTGAGACAAAATATTATAGAGTAATAACTAGATATTTCTTCACAATTCTCATCACAGAAGACACAAACCAACAGGAGTTTTAAGAAACATTTAACCAGTGATGTTGGGCAGTAAATCACACTTTCATTTTGTTATTTTCGTACCTGAAGAAGACTGTAAAATGCTTCCAAGTTAATGCAGTTAATTTAAATACCTTAAATAAAAAAGCTGCATGCGCTCACACCTTTCTCTGTTTTTTTTTGTTAGTCAGACAATGATCCTCATCAAGAACAGTTAGCTTAACTTTTTATATAAAACAGGTGAAACAGAAGTTAACATGAAGGAAGAGCAATGTCACTTCTCTGGACCGACGGATAAAAAACACTGGCTGATAACGGCCGGATGTTTTCCGAGCCGTACTCCTCTGAGGACGGGAGATCCGTATTACTAACAGCAAGAAGACAAACAGCCGACAGAGAGAGACGTGTCAAATTTAGTTGAAATGTAATATAGGCTAAGGCGCTCTTTGGAGATAAGATTTGGTAATCAGAACAGGCCAAAAATAGGAGCACAGCAGCCTCCGAGTAGATGTCACGCTTATTCTGAAGTATGTTAGGTCTCTTCAGAAACTAAGACTACCAGATGGCGATGCTCTATCCAAGCCTTACAGCCTGTCTACTGATTCATAATGTGACAGTACTGAGCAGAAAACAATAGCAAACATTTGGTGGTTGCAGCTTCACAAATACAAGGATTTGAGGCTTTTCTCCGTTGTGTATCGTTGTAAACTAAACATTTTTAAATGAGCAGCTTTGAAAGATAATGTCTGGATGTGGTAACTTTTGATGCCATTTTACAGATGGGTTAATTCATTGCACAAAATTGATTGAGAGTAACCGTATCAGTTTATGTGAGATTTATGCATGAACTGTCAATCAACACATTAATAGACCTAGACTCCTCTTTGAGTGTTGCTATGGTGATCCAAGCTATATGTCTTTGTTTGTGTCCGTTTCTGCTGAAATGAGGGAAAAGTTCATTATCATTATTGTAAATATTAACATACTTTATGTTACTTATAAGACATGATGCTGTTGTAAGCCCATAGTCTCTGTCAGTTAAAAAAACATACTGATTTCACTGATTAGTTGTGTAACTATTCTGTAATGAGATGCCATATTTTGACACCTTTAGAATTAAAATAAAATGCATTTTGTAACTGGATTTTTCAATGCAAAATCTAAATATTACATTCCTTTAATCCATCATAGATATCCTGAAAGAAAATGTGCATTGGGTCCATATTTGAAGCTAATAAGAGACTTTGAGAGGCAGATAAATGAAAGTGCAAGTACAAAAATGCAGTTTTGAGGACTGATATGGTTAATTGTCAGTGAAGATTAATTATGATTAATCAAAACAATCTTTTGTTGCAATCCTAATTACTGTAAGTAGCCTGCATTTGTGGAGAGGTTGACTTGACCTGCACACACATAATGACTACTAGTCCTCATCTTAGTTTCACATTTGCCAACATTGCAGCCTCCTCATCTCTGCATCTGTTGTCTCCTAGGAGCTGGACATGGCTTATTATGACTCCAAGGCAGAGCTGGATTATGTGAGTAAGAGACAAATGAACAGATTTGTTTATATTTACTGAGGCCATTCGACAGAAGGAAGATTATTTGGTTTGGTTTATTACTTTATTTGACAGGGAAAGTGCATATTATTATATAATATTTGATGTGTTGAATCTAATCGAAATAAATCGACTTTAAAAAACCAAAATTCAATTTAGAAAGTGGCCGTTATGATTGTGCGGATGAAAAGTTGAAAGTTAATGTGACATGCGTGCTTTCTTGTGTTCTCGTAGTACTCCATGGATGGAGAAGGAGAGGTGGAAAATCCTTCGCACATCAAGCTGGAGTTTGTTTATGACCCAAACTTCAAAAACAACGTCAACTATTCCTACACAGCTGTTCAGATTCCCACAGATATTTATAAAGGAGGCAAGTGGAGTTCTGATTATATTATTTATCACTCAGCAACATGGAAAGATGTCATAATGCTTGTGATTTAGCAAGCATATCCAAGAAGTTAAACTCTTTTCCCATCAGCTCCAGTCATTCTGAACGAGTTGAACTGGACGCAGGCGCTGGAGAAAGTGTTCATGGAGAACAGTCAGGAGGATCCGTCGCTGCTGTGGCAAGCGTTCGGGAGTGCAACGGGTGTCACACGCTACTACCCAGGTAGATTTTAACAACCATCCCTGTGCTTCGTAATCTGATGTTGAATATGAAGGGTGAATTTGGTGTGGCGTTTTGTTTTTTCAGCTACACCTTGGAAAGCCCCCGATAAAATCGACTTGTATGACGTCAGGAGGAGACCCTGGTACAGTATGCTGCTTAAAACACATTTTCATGTTGGCCTATCACAGATGTACATGTACATGTACTGAATCCTCTCTTGTCCTTTATCACAGGTACATCCAGGGAGCCTCATCCCCAAAAGATATGGTCATTCTTGTTGATGTGTAAGTAATTCATGTTTCAAAACGTTCCTTGGGTTTAGTAATTGGCTTATATATGAATGTAGAAACAGGTCTACTGGCAAACAGTATATGCATGTTGCTTCTACTACTGTGAATTTTTTTAAAAAAAGCATACAAAACTGTCCCATTCTTTGCAGTTTTAAATAAATAATGGGTGTTGAAATCCATCTGTGAAGTTGTCCTCAGCCTGCCTAGCACTTCTTTCTCACTCAGAAGTGAAGTGAAGAGACCATCTATGGTGTTATTTCACATAAGTGAGCAGCTTCTTCATGCTGCAAAACTAGAGGAAGAAGCCAGACTCATGTTGTATTGTCGTGGAAAAACAGTGCACCTGGTACTGACTCTGCACCAAAACCAGCTGAGAGCGCAGCTCATATTGCTTATCATGTTGTAACAGCCTAAAGGTTGAGTTACATATGATTCAATGATGACACAAGAACAAAATCTAAATGGACATGATGTTGTTTTGTAGTCTATAACTGGAGAAACAGCAGAACATACAGTAGATAAAATGTGATGAGACATGAGCTTTACCAATTTAAAGGAATAGTTTGACATTTTGGGAAACACGCTTATTTGCTTTCTGGCGAACAGTCAGATGAGGAGATTGATACCACGCTTATGTGTCTCCATTAAATATGAGATTATAGCCGGTTAGCTTAGGTTTGCACAAAGTCTAGGAACAAGAAAGAGCTAGCCGGAGGAATCTCCAGGAAGTTACTGCTCCCAGCTAGAAATAGTCCGGCACATAACCCCCCGTAAAACAGCAAGTTGTCGTTTTTACAGTTCCGTTTTTGTAGAGATTAAACTAATGAAATATAACATGTTAATTAGTGAGCGTTGGACAGACCCAGTCTAGCTGTAAAAACTCTTTTAACAGGGAAAGAATTGGATGAAACCTCAGGAAGAGCAACATGAGGGATCCCCCTTCCAGGACGGACAGACGTGCAATAGATGTCGTGTGTTCAGAGTAACAACATAATGAAAATACAACACAGACAATCCATATGACAAAAAATGTATACATACAATCATCTCATCTAACTCTGAATATGTATGTTTACCAAAATGTCAAACTATTGCTTTAAGCTTAAGCATGATCGGACCAAGTTTTGCTTCCTGTTACTAGGGTAGATCAGAGTTTGTTTTGCTGAGTGTAGTCAAACTCATGGTCATGGGTCATCGAGTACAGCAGCCTGTTGTTGTCACTGTACTGTCCCCATGGTTGCTATTCATTGTGGTGGTAATGGTGCACTCTTTACAACCCTATTATTGAGTTGAATGAGGAAAATAGGAGAGTAGCCTCCATGGAAGACCTTTCATCAACATGGTTCATCACATGTACATCAAGATAGACACTGAGGCGGCCATGTGTTCATGTACAAACAGGAAACAATGAGTGATAAACAATGGAACGCGTGTTGTTTTTTTAATTATGATAATTCTATTGTATTACTTTTCACCCATAGTGAAGAAATACTGCTGAATGGCCCAAAACCTGAAAATCATTCACTCTGTATTTATTCATTCAGACAGTATTTAGGGACTTCAGTGTTTGTTCACTAAATAGTGTTTGTCCATATTTTCACTGGGGTTGCATTCAGGTTTTTTTGTGCTTGTAATTTTAGCAGCATTGCTGAAAATTGTGTTTGGGAAAAACAAACAGTTCATTTACAACCTGTGCATTAGTGGATTCCTCTGTGAACTGCAAAACGTGGGGAAGGAAATACAAACAAATAGCCGCTGAAAAGGATTTATCGGTGTAGATTAATCGCTGCGGCAGGGGAAATCATGTCTGTGATTGAACATCTGGATGAAGCATGAGTAAAGTTTTCAGCCCTGCTGAAGACTCGGCCGCTCGGAGGGAGAGAGTGTGCATTGTGATTGAAGTAGTTTATTAAATAGACCTATAAGATTTTTAAAAATCTGTCTAAGCAACCATATCAGTTTAAAAATGTGACAAAAACTTCTACATTAATTGCTTTTTCTTTTTTTCCAAGATTGTTGTAGGGAGATGTACAACTCATTTGCACCAAATGTGTCTTAAACAGCACAAGTTTAGGTCCTATTTAGTAGCACTTTATTCATATCAACTGCAGCTGGGCTCATAAACTGTACACTTCGTAAATACTCTGCTGAACTGAAACACATGCTGCTGCGTAATTTTTCAGAACTTTATTTAAAATCATCTTTTTGCTTGTGCCTTTGCCTTTATCCCTATTTATTACACGGTTGTGTTGAATCCTCGATTCTGATTGGTCAATCACGGCGTTCTGCGGTCTGTAATTTCTATATAACAGACCTTTGCTATATATAACAGACCGTTGCTATGTATAGCAGGCTGTTGCTATGTATAGCAGACCGTTGCTATGTATAGCAGACTGTTGCTATGGGCACAGTTCTGATGTCAGACTCTTGCTGACTGTTTTTGTGTCAAAATATTGATTTCTTAAGTAAGTAGCTGCGTAATAAGCGGGATAATGTACAGCTAGCGGGTCATTGTTGTGAAAAAAAAACCTTCAGGGCGCTGAGAGACCAATCTGCTTCGCGTCACAGCAACGCCCTTTCTGGTATTCTTTCACAACAATGACCGGCTGGCTGTACATTATCCCTTACATATGTATTTGAGCATGTGATTGTTACGATACTTGTGTGTGTTTCCTCAGGAGCGGCAGCGTCAGTGGACTCACCTTGAAACTCATCAAAGCGTCCGTGATGGAAATGCTGGACACGTTGTCTGATGATGACTACGTCAACGTGGCCAGGGTTTGTATCTGCCACACTCACTGACTCTCCATCACTGATTCTCCATCATTTCATCACATCTCTCTATCTTCGTTTTACTTGTTTCCTTAACTTCAGTCTTTACATATTTTAAGCCCGAACTGTGTCTCCTGCTGTGTTTCAGTTTAACGAGAAGGCCGAGGCTGTGGTTCCTTGCTTCAAACATCTCGTCCAGGCTAACGTGCGCAACAAAAAGATCTTCAAGGATGCAGTGCAGCAGATGCAGGCTAAAGGCACCACTGACTACAAGTCTGGATTTCATTTCGCCTTCAACCAGCTGTTAAATGTAAGTTACATATTGATTTACATCGACTTGGGGTTATGTCAATTCTGACGTCTCCACACTCTGTTTTAATGTATTGACCAGCCCTACTGTTCACTCTCATTCATCCCCATTTTAAATGCATTTTTCAGAAGACAAATGTTCCTCGGGCCAACTGCAATAAAATAATCATGCTGTTTACCGACGGAGGAGAGGACAGAGCTCAGGATGTCTTCATTCAATACAACTGGCCCAACAAGACGGTTGGTTTCTTCTGATCATAACAGACACCTTCTCAGTTACATCCAGCATCATCTTTGCACTATGCTATCTTAATCACCCTCTGAGTTTAATTCTTTCTCCATTTGTTCCTCCCAAGGTTCGAGTTTTCACCTTTTCTGTGGGTCAACACAACTATGATGTCACACCTTTACAGTGGATCGCATGCACCAATAAAGGTGAGCTGAACTTTATTCCCCATATCACATACTGTAGTAGAGTCTGATGCAACCCAACAGCCCTTCATTGGTACCACCCGTCGTCTTTCAAATATGTTATTAGCAGATTATAATCTGGATGTTATTTAACACTATTAATTATACAAAACTGGATATTGTTACTCTACTCTCTTGTGTACTATTTTTTTTCATAGAATTAAATTGTCAATATTTAGGTTGCTTTGGCCAAGTTTGCATTCATACTACATGGAGTGGCAGAAGCTGGATGTTTTAACCATTTATCCAGTAGTTTAAGATAACAGTTTCAACAGTTCTTTCATTACTAAGGCTGTCAAAGTTAATGCGATAATAACGTGTTCGCGCAAATTCGTTTTTAACGCTTTCAATTTCACCAATAATTTGTTGAAAGTTGATAAGAGTTTTAAATACTTGACAAAACTCCCTTTAAGGTACTTTTTAAGGTACACAAATGTACGATTAATTGCCATCATTAATGGACAATCACACAATTAATTGAGATTAAATATTTTATTAATTTGAGAGCCCTATTTATTACTTTTAGCTTACTATTTCAACTTCTCTGCTCGCTTGCTAACTAGTTTTCACACTTTTTGTTTGATGAGCATCTTACTGCTTACTGATTTTACTAAAGATCAGCTAAAATCAATTTGTAATAATATTTGGCTGTTTATTTTCCTCAGTGAAATATGTAAATATATGTATTAATCATGTCAAAATTGCTATTTTTTTGTTGAGTTTGGTTAATTAGTTGAACTTTCCACATAACCCCCTGGTTGGGAACCACTGCAGTAGATTCATGAAATTACACAATACAAATAAAATCTCCCCATGTTATAATAAACTTATACTAAGGTTTTGGAAGAAAGGTTTTCAGAAGTTAAGACTGCTGTCTGTAGTTCATTTACAAAACCAAACTATAAGAATAATCAAAAGCTAATAACAGAGCCCCTACTTTTTGTCCTGTGTCCAAACAGGATCATTGTTGTAAGTTGGACTTTAAAACATTTGTTCATAATGGCTGTGCCGTCCTGAGCACAGGTATTTTTAGCTTAGCAGATAATCTTTAAATTCATTGCTGTAATAGCCCCACTCAGTCCGCACTTTAAAAGAGTTGTCTGCTGTATATTAATGAATCAATTCTGAGACAGAGGGACAAATAAATAAATCACTGAGCCTAATGTACAGAACAGTGCACTGACCCTACTAATGGGGCTGCCTGTCAGATCTCTGAGCAGACCAGTGTTGGTTCTCACGAGGCTCTGTTTGCTCACGCAGAGGTCACTTTGACTCGGGTAGATCAGATCAGATCAGCACCGATCTTCCCGGGAGAACTCATGTTTGTGAGGATGCTTTTTGCTCGTGCAGGGACGGTGACTTAATGGCACCGTCCCTGCACGAGCAAAAAGCACAAGAGTTTTACTTTTGTTCACACAGAGCAGTTTTCTTTGAGTGCAGGTTTTGTTATTATTCTGATACGATAGGCTGGATTCAGATTGAGGGAGAACTAGTTGTTTCTGAGAGGGGATATGTTGTTTTATGAGTTGGAATAAAACTAAATGTTCATCTGATTATGTCCATCGAATGATGTTTTTACCTAATAAAGCATCATCAATTTGTCTCAGATCAGTACCTCCAGTAAGTGAACTTCGTAGCCCAACATGACACATGCAGTCCGTGGATTATGAATACTGCCATTTTATGAAATGCATAAATCACAAATTCACTGTTATTGATCGCTAAAGATTATAGCCTGAGACATGTTAGCAACCGTATGAGACCATTACTGTTAAATTCTAGTCTATATATTAAAAAATAATTGGATTGCATTGTAGAGCCGAAACCATTAGCCGATTACATAAGATAAAATAAACCTTTTTTGATCTGCAGCGAGGAAATTTGGTCTCTGCAGCAGTAAGGAGGACAGAAAAGAATACAGAAGTATAGAAAGCAACAGAAATGAATAATAAGGGGTTCATAAATTAAAATAAGAATAAAATAAAAATAGGAAGTATACTATATGATTAGTCAATCAACATAGAATTAATATGCAACTATTTTGATAATTTGATAATTAATTTTTAAACAAAAATGCGAAACATTACCAACTTCCAGTTTATTAATTGTTGGGCTGCTTTTCTTTGTCATATATGATTATAGTCTGAATATATTTGGGTTTTGGACTCTTGATTGAACAAAACAAAACATTTGAAGATGCTTTTTTTTTTACATTTTATAGCATAATTTATATTAAATATTTAATAGAGTAATTGAGAACGTAATCTGCAGATAAATTGATAATGAATGTAAGAATTACTAGCAGCCCTATTGCAGTGAAACATGATGGCAAACCAGATCTTGTATTTTTTCTTTTTTAATATCACATAAAAATAGTTTTCTTTAAACTGATCTAATGGTGTCGATTTAAATGTGCAGATACAGATACATCTGTGTAAAAGCTCAGTGGTGCTCCTCTCTTAGCTTCCTACAGTATCTATGCAAGTCAAGTGGCTGAGTCACTGGTCTAGTAACATCTAGTATAATCTGGAATATTTATGAGCACCGCTCTTGTGGGGTTTTTTTCTGATAGCATCGCTCACACATGCTCTTCCTCTTTCTCTCTCTCCCTCTCCCTGTTTGTCTTTTCTCTCTGTCGCTTGCCAGGTTACTATTTTGAGATCCGTTCCATCTGTGCTATAAGGATTAACACCCAGGTGGGTTCGTCTAGTGCCTCTGACACAGCTGATCCCTGTTCACTGTTTGGCATGCTCCTTGTGGTGCTCACTCTCTCTGTAGAAACATCTACTTCCATTTGTTTGCACACCCATTCTCCCCGTGGCCTGATGTTGTAGGTTGTGTTGAATCTGCAGCTGGTCACGTACCTCCTTTGTTTTGTTGTCAGGAGTACCTGGACGTGCTGGGGCGCCCCATGGTTCTGGCAGGCAGCGATGCCAAGCAGGTTCAGTGGACCAATGTGTATCAGGATGCTTTGGTGAGACCTTGCATGACCTTGGTTGGTTGCATGTGATCAAATAATATATAATATAGCACCAAACATACAGCGCACATACACACACTGAATAAACAAGTTCATAATCGATATGATCTGGGACTTTATGTTTGGACTCTGTAGGGTCTTGGCATGGTGGTAACTGGGACTTTGCCTGTATTTAATCTCACCATGGATGGAAACTCACAGGTAACAAAGTTGGTTATTATACGAAAGGTTGAGTGTTTTTATTATGTTATTATGTTGCAGGTTATGGGGACTTTTTCTTTTTCAAAGGCAGATTGTAGCTCTGTTCTATAATATCGTAAAATACTAAATATCCACATTTAAAGGAATAGTATAGTAATAGTTAGACATTATTAGGAAATAAGCTTATTTGCTTTGTTGCCAAGAGTTAGATGAGAAGATTGTTACCACTCTCATGGTAGTATAAATATGAAGCTACTGGAAGGGAGGGGGGTTATCTTGGCTTAGCATAACAACTAGATGGCTCTGTCCAAAGGTAACACAATCCACCTACCAGCTCCTCTAAAGCTCACTACTTAACATGTTTTTTTGTCTAATTACTCGTCAAAATATATCATAACACTTAATATAAGACACAATCACCTAACAAGTAACATTTCAGTGTGATATAGGGTCTTATTTTTAGACAATACATCTATCTTGAATATTTGTTAAGTGAAAAAATACACTTCCTAATAGTGAAATAGAGCTCAAAATGAGTTTTCCCAGCAAATTTCAAGATGTGTTTTTACCTTGAAAGGCCTAAATATTACATCTTATTTCAATAAATCTGAATTTTGACTTGTTCCATTGACAGATTTTACTTATTACAAGCAAAAAAACACCTTGGATTCATTGTTTTTTACTTATTTTTGAAGTGGCCTTTTTTCCATTTTAGTTTTTTTACGGCGGGATATGTGCCTCGACTATTTCTTGGCTGGGGGTAGTCACTTCGAAGCTAAACTCCTGCTGGCTACAGTTAAATATTAACCAGACAGACATGAGAGCGGATTAGCGGAGAATCAATTGTCTCATCTAACTTTCAACAACAAAGCAAATAAGCATATTTCCCAAAATATCAAATTATCTTTAACCAGCTGTATGTATTTTGTCTGAAAAGAATCAGCTGATATTAGGTGTCATGGGAGTCGACGTGCATCTTGACGAGATAAAGCGACTAACACCACGGTACAATGTATGTACATCTCATTAGCACCATTATTAGAAACATTTTTCTTCATTTTTGTACTTGATGGAGAGATGCAGACTGACACATCACTGCTATTCTTTGCTTTTATTATCTCCTAAACAGCTCGGAGCCAATGGATACATATTTGCCATTGATCCAAACGGATATCTTCTCCTTCACCCTAATCTTCAGCCAAAGGTGGTGTATATTGTTGAATCTGGAAATCTCAGGCCTTGGGCCTAGACGGCTGAGATCACAGCTCAATGTTCTCAATGTTCAATTCTAATAGTGTCAGAAAGTCAACACAGGTTACTCAAATGAATCACTTGATGCTGTACAAGTATGTTGCAAGAAAAATAGAGTTTTATTGTGTTTTAAAAATCGGAAGACAAAACACAACCAAACCCGAGCCGATCCGTAACGCGACTGACCGCTAGCTTAACATCATAACCCTATATACTTGGAACAAAGAACACATCCCTCTTATCTTGCCATCATAAATTTAGCGTTCTCCAATTCTACTGGTCGCCGTCAAACTAGCCTACAAATCAGCATATACCCGTCCTCCCCTGCCATCCGTTATGTTAGAGATCCCTGTTTTGGGCCTCTTGGTGTGGCATCTTTTTCTACACAGCTATGAAGCGACTTGAAGTTCGTTTGCATTACGTCATTAGAGCTGTGAGTTACAGCGGCAAGTGTGAGTATTACAGCACTGGGGTCTATACAGCAGCACTAGGAATATATGCTGTTTCAATAGTAAAAACAAGGTTATAGGATTAATACTTTTATCATTGTTTATCACATTTTGATATAGTTAAAAAGGGATTACTTCTACAATATTTAACTTGCCAAATTAACTATTTTACTACAGGTTGCAGAAAAGAGAAGACATATGGAGAATACAGATCCTTTGGGGTTTCAAATTCTGATTGTTTATATATAGTTTATGATGCTGGTATACCTGTTACATTTTATATTATTGTAAATTGATTTTTCTCCCTCGACTCCTCTCAGCCGGTGAACCTCCCTGAGCCTGTAACGCTGGACTTTCTGGATGCAGAAGTGGAGGACAGCAATAAAGAGGAGGTGAGCACTTAGTGCCAAGTGGTACTGAAGAGTTTCTGGTTTCAGGCATTTTCTGTTCTTTGTTGTTGTTGTTGTTGTTGTTCAAAGTTCTTACTGGGCCAGTGAACAACATTATCTGCCTCAGGACAGTCACAAAAAAACGCTTTGCGTTTTCATTTTCTAGATCCGTCGACAAATGATTGATGGAAGACCAGGTGAAATGCAGGTCAAAACTCTCGTCAAGTCGATTGATGAGGCAAGTAAATTGTGTTTCTGAGAGTTTTTGCATATTTCACCTCTTTAGTCTGACTGAAGCCGTCATGTTCAATGATCAGATCTAATCCTAAGGTCTTTGACAACCCGTTTCTTCTTTTTACGATTCAATTGTTTACCATTACATTTGACTCATTGGCTTCATTATACAGATTGTAGACCTGGTGACACACATACTCTACAACTTAAGGTCCATGAAACGAGCTGCTCAGACAGTTAAAACAAGTCTTATTTAACTTTGTCATCTAAACTACATATTTGGAAGTTAAAAGAAAATGTTTAATGTTTTACTAGAAATATGAATCACTGTACAACAACTTTTAACTTTACTCTACTTACCACTGCACATGACTCTGTGTTGAGTTAGGGCCGCACGATTATAGCCAAAATCATAATAAAATCAAAAAAAATATATTTTTATCAGTATTGAGATCATGATTATTCATACATTTTAGGGACAAAATATTTTTATTCGCACATTTATATAAACAGAGCGCTGCTTTACTTCCATGTTGTGCTACATTCCTGCTAATGTACAAATCTTTGCATCAAAATAAGACCAGCACTTATTCACAGTGCATCTCCTTCAAGCAAAATAAAATTGTACCAAAACTTTTATTCAAAATTAAATCAACAGTGTGCACTTTAACTTTGTGTTACATGCCTGTCATACCTGTTAATTAACAAATCTTTGCAGCAAAATAAGTCTTTAAATAAGTGAAGCCAAAACATTTTGATCGCCGGCTGGTGGCTGGCTGTTACTTTAAGAAGCGCTTGATTTGAAATTTGAGATACTATGCAGCAGGGTTTTTTATGAGCGGAGCACACATTTTAAACATCAATATTGCAATCGATCATGTTAATTTAATTGTGGGAAGCCAAAATCGTGATTGTGATTAATATTTGATCCAAATTGTGCAGCCCTATGTTGAGTAAGCATAGATATAGAATGAGAGTAGAACAGACATTCCCATTCAAGTCAACATAGCAGGATGGTCAAAGCAGCATACATTTTTATGTACGTATATTGTTGCCATCGCAAAGTACTGTGACTGTTGTAGTGGGCTAACTCATTATATTTCTATGATCAGTGCACAGTGCTCAGCACCATTTTCACAGTCTCATTCTATTTCTACATGAATAAGTTATTATTTAAACTCCAAGTAAACCTGCTGTTCACTTATTTATCAGACTATGACAGTAATGTGCAGCATACTGTGAACATGAGACACATAATCCGTATGATTATGCAGGCTTATACAGAAAGTACATCTGCAATACAATGAGTATTATAGACATTTAAAGTAATCCTTTTCACTTTCACTATGTATTTAATTCCAAATAAGTAGTTTAAATAACTGTGGTAACGGCTCAATTCTTATTTTTTTTCATCCATATACTATTTATGAAGGTAATCTGAAAAATCACAATCACACATCACAAGGTCCATTTAGTTGCAGTTCTTTTTTACAAATTATAGTTTAAAATATGAACCAGTTTTCTTGCGTGTTTACAAAAAATATTGGTGTAAGAAAACTGTAACGGTGTCTGAAAATATGAATAACTTTATTAAATTTAGATGTTGGTGTTAGCCCCTGTATTAAAAGAGTGATAACACGTTCCAATCCTATGTTGAATTTCTATTCATTTTTTTGCATTTTAAGAAAATATATAATTATAGAACATACAAGAAAATAGCATAAAATACAAATAAGATAAGATAAAATAATAATCAACGAAACAGGGTTGAAATTTGTTTTATAATAACTGATTTATATTTTGCATTTTAGTTTAGGCCTTAAAATTCAACTCTCTGAGGATTGTGTTCTGAGGGCTGAGTAGTAAACTGTTGCATCCTCATATCCAAACACCTCACATAACCATATTACACACATGTTACATGAAGTAAAAGCGAGTAAACTGTAGCCTGTTTACTTTGGTTAACTGGATTGTCCTCAAATGTCTCCTTCACTGTAGCAATACATTGATGAGGTGTTCAGGAGTTACACCTGGACTCCTATCAACGGCACAGATTACAGGTGAGCAGTTACAACGTTATGAATTACAAATGACAACCAGGCAGCTGTTGCCTGATGAGGACTGCACACACAGATGGATTCACTCTCCCTTCCTCTCTCTCCGTCTCCTCTTTCATGTTTCTCCCTGTTGTGATGCTGCCACCTGCAGTCTCGGTCTGGTATTACCCCCCTACAACGAGTACTTCATCCAGGCAGACCTGAGTGATGTGATGCTGCAGCTCCAGTGTGAGTACAGCTTTATGTTTTATTAAGATGTAACCTCAAAGAGGAGATGAAAACCTCACCCACTGCCTCTGTTACAGATATGCAGTCGTTGCTGCCCAGCTCCTTTGAATCCTCAGGACACGTGTTTCTGGCTCCAAGGTGACTACCATCTCTCTTCCCTCTCTGGATTTAATTTATTCTGAATGTGTTAGTTAGGGGAAAGTTCTTATTAATTCTGTCCTCTCTTTCTCCAGGGAATACTGCAAACGTCTGCATCTCTCTGACAACAACACACAGTTTTTGCAGAACTTCCTCTCGCTCATGCTGGACATTTCCCCAGAATCTGATGAATGTGAGTGTGTTAAATTGCAATATCTGCTACTGCTGCAGATGTACAGTTGAGATATTGTAATATACTTTTATGTTTTTTTGTCTCAGGTGACCAAGGCCTCATCCACAACCTGATTTTGGATTCCAGGATTATCGGGCAGCTGGCCTCTCGTGTTTGGAAGAACAAGGACCTGAATTCGTGAGTCAACTTGTTGTTGCTTTATACAACGTACTCACATATCATCCACCATGGTAAAAAAAATTATTTGGGCTGGCTAAGTGAAAACTAATTGTTACAGGTACGGCTTCCTGGCTGTATTTGCGTCCACTGATGGAGGAATAACACGTGTTTTTCCCAACATGTGAGTAAGATTAATGCACTTATTGAAGCAGATTTAATATATAGTAATCGCACAGATATTCTGTCTATAAGCTGTTTTTCCCCCCAGAGAACATTTATAATCACCTGTGTTGTGTTTGTACAGAGCTGCTGAGTTATGGGATGAGGACCCTGAACCCTTCAATTCAAATTATTACAGACGGAGCCTCGACAACAAAGGCTACATGTTCAGAGCTCCATCGAGATCCGGTGAGTAACTGTGCAAACGCATCTTCAAGTGGCTACAATCACGATATTTACAATAACAGTGGATCAAATGACGTGTGTATGTGAAATGGGTCACTCGTAGTAGTGATGAACACACAGATAATTCCCACCCATCTCTGCAGTTTCCTTTAGCATTGCAGAGCTTTATGGGATCTTTCAGCTCATTGTTTTTGGTTTTACGCCCCGCAACTTTACTGTTTTGGTTCACTCTCACAGCATCGTTTTCAGCCACAGCAGGCAGCTCTAAAAACCCACCGTATGCTACCTGCTCAGCAACAACCGACAAACTGACAAAGTCAGCGCCTAACTGTTGAACATAGTGGAGCATTTAGCAGCTACAGAGCCAGATATTTCTCTATGGAGTTGGTGGAGACCAAAACAGAGCTGAAAGAGAGAGAATATTGGACTCACATTCGTCAGGTGACCAGAAACACGACTCCTAATTTATTTATTTATTTATACAATATGTGGCAGTTTTAAAACTGGCACATTTACAGAAATGTTTATTAAAGTGCACTGTCCCTGTAACTTTATATTGTATAAATAAATAAATAAATTAGGAGTTGTGTGTCTGGTAATTTTCAACTGCAGTCCCTAGGCAGGTGACAAAAAACACATGAACTACATTAAAACAGAAACAGCAATACTGTACATCAAAACACATGAAATACTTATAAAACAAGGACAACAATACATAAAACAAAGCACGCTTCTTTACAGAGATCTAAATGAATGATATTGTTGCTCTCTAACTGGTGAATGTATAAATAAGCAACTGTTTGCCAACAAGTTCACCATATCAACTGTAATCATAAGTACATTTTGTGTTCGCAGCTTGTTTCTCCGGCCTAACGTGGCAATAAACAAAAAACACTAATGCAGGTTTAATGTACGAGACTTGATTTCATCGAATGAGAGTTTACTGTAAATGTTTAGTGATCATTTTAAACTATCTTAATTTTGGACGAGCATGTGGGACGAAATAATCTCACAGTTTTAATTGATGAACTATCTCAGGTGTATTCAGGACGTCTTTGAACTGAGACAGGGGTCACGATTGTGAAATGATAAATTCAGTATGTACGTACGTGTGTGACATCAGACTGTGACCTCACATCAGTTGTTTTTTTTAAATCATATTTTGTCTTTTAACAGCGTTGGACGACCCTGTAGCCGCAGAAAACGGCACCGTGGGAATTCTGGTTAGTTCAGCTGTGGAGGTTAATTTAGGAGGCAAACTGCTCAAACCTTCAGGTAAGAAAAATGCTTTTATTATTTTACTCTATTGCTGGGAATGTTTTTTATCTTAAGTATTTTTTCAGATCTTTCAGCTATCTCTGTTTTGTACTCCTCTCACCAAAACACTGCTTCTTGCCCTCTTCTTCCTCTCTCTCTGCTCTGATCCGGTGGATGTTGTCACTCAGTGGTCGGAGTGAAGCTGGACTTGGAGGCGTGGGTGGACAAGTTTAAGATCCTGGCCAGCAACGTGTCAGACAGTCGACAGGGATCACACAAGGTACAGCATGTAGCCACTAATTACTAATAATCACTAATTACTTAATAACACTAACTTTACTGTAACAAAGTTGACGTTATTGTCTCATTATACATTTTGTTTAAACAGTGTGGACCATCCAGAAGCTGTGAGATGGACTGTGAAGTGAACACTGACGTAAGAACTGACCACAATTGCATTATTTATAGGGGTGTATCCCAAGTTTCATCTCTATACAATATTATATTGATTCTTATACGATATTTGCTGATATCACAAAGTTTGCCACGATAACATTTATGAGATGATATCATATGCCCATTTAACACAATCAGTTACATTTATATATCAACTCACAAAAAGGCCCTGTAGGAAGGGGGTGTGCTTGGACGGAAATGGTGACACAGACGTGCCATGGGAATTTCAAAATAAAAGAGTGTCTTAAAGATGATGATACAGTATGTACCAATGTATTCACTTTGCATCAATGATACCGGACCGTTGATCATTGAATCGATATATCGACCCAGATTGTGGTTAAATGAGTTCTTAAATTAATACTCTTGTGATTCAGTTTATAGACCAGAACAGAGCTGTTGTCTCTCGTCTCTCTTTCAGTCAGTCAACTTACAGATACTTGTAAAAGATTTGTTCAGTAAAAGACTTGTCCAGTCTAATTAACAAAATCCATTGTGCTGCCTATGTGTATGATTTAGGATTAAGATTCAGGCTGTGAGCTCAACTTGGACCATGTAGGATATCACACTGTGAAAAATCTCTCTCTTACCCACTAATTTAGTCAGATTTTGAGCCCTAAAATCATATTTTCTTGAAAAAGGCATTTAATTATTGGAAAACTTGGAACAAGTGCATATAAATTATAACTTATATAATATAAATATGCTTGTTTTGACGAGTCTGGCATACTTCATTTAAGACCAAATGTTTTTTGCAATTTAATATATTTTTATATTATTTTTATATTATTATTATATTTTTTATATTTTATATTCTACATAGAAAATATTCATATACTCTACCTTTAGCATGTATGAAGACATATTATACTTTTATTAGTTTTCAGCTTTTTACACTTGCCTGCACTTGATCTCCTCTTATAAGATCAACCTGTATCTTGAGGTTTTCTGTCCTGTTGCTGTTCAGTGATGATAGTGATGATAGTAAATAGTTAAGAGCTGCACACTTGATATAAACTGTGCTGTGTTGTCTGTAGGACCTCCTCTGCTATCTCCTCGACGACGGTGGATTCTTGGTTATGTCCAATCAGAGAGATCACTGGAAAAAGGTACGTCTTTGTGCGGTAATGTGCTTACTCTTATATCATACATCATGTACTGTTTACTTTTAGAAGAAAATATGCAGTTTGTCTTCTTCACTATGTTTTAAAAGTCCTGTTTTGTAAGCAGATGTGAATTTCTGAGGTTTTGATCATCCTAGCTGTAGTTAATGGTGTTATTGTTATTGCATGTTTTACATCATATGTTGTATGTTAGCTGGGTTTTGAAAATAGTTTTTGTATGTAACTCAGCTAAATGAATCTGAAGTCATCTGAATGTCCTTCTGTTTATAGCAGTTCAGTTTGTTACAGCAGGGCCAAATAATGAAACAATACAGAGAAGAAGGTGGACAACATTAATAAAGTTCATGTTGAGCCACTGTTTCCCTTTTGCAATTTCTTTTCATGTGTGTGACTGTCTTTCCTTTCTGTCATCCATCACAGATCGGCCTTTTCTTTGGTGATGTGGACCCTTACCTGATGCACGCACTCTACAACAACTCAATCTTCAATCGCCGTCAGTCGTTCCACTACCAGTCTGCATGTGAACCAATCAGCAGCAGCCATACTGGTGCAGCACCGAGGGGCATCTTTGTGGTGAGAGACAACCTGCAGATTTTAGTTTATGGGACATTTTGATAACGTTTTGATATGGTGGAAAGCTTTCATCTGTAACTCCTCTATGTTTCTGCAGCCGTCCATCGCTGATGTCCTCAGCTTGGCCTGGTGGACATCCACGGTGGCATGGTGAGACTTTGTTAACTGTAATGACACCAAGAGCATGTGAGGTGCCCTTTAAAACAATCACAACTGTGTACAGACAGATGGAACCAGGGTAGTTATTGTAAGCTCAATATTGTTGTAGCGGTGTCATGTGTTAACTGGTATGTATTAATGTTTACAGATTGTATTTCATTTTTTAATGATGTGCAGTGTGAACACTTTTTCAGGTCTGTGACCCAGCAGCTACTGTATGGACTGGCCTACAACAGCTGGCTCTACCAAGGTGGATCTTAACATAATCTTTGTGTGTGCACATGAATATCTTTGAGGATTAATGGATTCAGGAATTTTTAATGCTCATTACTTTACTGTTTTTATGTTAAAAATGATACAAGATGAAACTATTAGATCTATTAAAAGTGGATTTTGTTAACAACGAAGTGTGTTCTTGTACCAGGGCACCTGGAAACAATAACATTTAGATGAATGTGTACATAAAATCTGGGTTAATATCAATTTAAACCAGTTTGCTCCTTTTTAGAACATCTTAGTCTCAGTTAAAAACCAAAATGAGCTTTAAGAATGGCATAAACATTATATAAAATGTTGAATTTGGATGCGTTTGTGTTCTAGATGATCTCCTGGTTGAAGGTTTTGAGACGAGGGAAAGCAGCTGTGTGACCATTCAAAGCCAGTTCTACTTTACAAACACCACCAACTCCTACAATGTGCTGCAGGACTGTGGAAACTGCTCACGGTGTGCTTTTCTGGAGCGTCAGCAGAATCTCATACTGTACCTGTACTGTACATACCGTATGAAGTGGACTAAATATCCATCACTGTCTCCCACAGGCTGTTCCATGCGAAGCGGATAGAAGGCACCAACCTCCTCTTTGTGGTCGCTGAGACGCTCCCATGCAGCTCATGTGAGATCGAGAGATTGACACAGATCAGGACAGAGTGTATCCTTTTCATGCTCACACACCCTGCGTTGCTTTCATTTGTGCTGAAGGTGGAAATCTCATCAGTCTCGTGTGGCAGGTAATTTCTCCGTTACCTCCCTTAACTAAAAACAAACAGTTCAGGAGGAGAATCCATGCGAAGTACTGAGCAACGCGCGATATCGTAAAGGCCCGACATCCTGCTTTGACTACAGTGCCTTAGTAAGTAGATACACTCTAAGTACACCATTATATTTGTGCCTCAATCCCTGAGCGTGCAATGGGACATTTTGAGGGCAGAAAAATATTTTTTGTAAGCACACAAACTGTATTTTATAGAGAAATTATTACCACACAAAGAAGAATTAGATTTTTAACAAACATAATTGTGCCTTCTCTTTGCACTCACAAATCTTTATGAAATTCTACTAAATTAGCCTCTACCTAGCTAACTTGGTCTGTAGCTTACTAATCTCACCAGATAAACAGTAGTTGACTAAGCTAGTTGTCTAACTACACAGCCAAAGTATTAATCATTAATGTAGTTAATTATAAAAAAATAAGTTTAACTGTGTCGCTGCAGCAGAATGTGCTACATCTGATTTTAAAAGTACGCTTTAACGTGGTTAACCAGTTGTACTAGAATTACATTAATGATCATTATGCCGTATAGCTGACAATTATCAAGCCAACTAGGTGACTAAGCTGCTGCTTATTTGGCTAGGGTGACCATATTTTCAAACCCCCAAACCGGAACCCTTAAGTGTAAATGTGTTCATGCTTGCGCTAATATGCACGCACCATAGGCGTTTTCATCAGGATGGTTAAATTGGCGCACCTGTGGCACATTTGAACACGTGGTGGTATCAGAAAGAAGGCCTTCACTACTTTCTCCTCCTTTAATCAAAGAGCTATCCCCGTCATGACACACTGACCGTTTGGGAGTCCCGTAGAGAGTTTTCCTCAGAGGAAACGTAATGTTGTCTGGGACTACGGGAATTATTTTTCAACTTTAGTTTTGAACCCAAACAATCTCTGTCACATCATGTCGCTCGCCACAGCCTCAGGCTATTGTTATTAAAAATGTGGAGCTCAGACGACATTTTGGCCAGGATGGAGACACCGGTTGAAAGACTGACAGGAAGGGACAGTCCTGAGGGAGTTATAAGCGGAGCGAACAGCTTTAAGTGATTCATAATTGCACACCTGTTGATGCGCAGAAGGAACTGTGTAGAATAATTAATCAAAACGACACGTTTGATGGTCACATGAGCACGTTGGGGCTCTGTGGTTCAGAACAGTCTGATGCTGGTTGCACAAAACAAACTATAATTACAAACTATAAACTATATGCTTGCAAAAACAATGTTTCTGTGTTCAAAATGTCCCATCGCACACTTAGAAATGAGGCACAAATTTCATATATGAAGTGCAAAAACAACCACAAGAATTTTCTGAAGTGGTGAATCATTTGCTTTGGAAAAAGAAGATTTATTGTTAACTCTCGTTGCAGGAAAACTCGTCAGAGTGTGGACGGGGTCATGCACTGCAGTCCTCTATAGGAGTCCTCCTCTTTATTCAGCTTATTCTGCCTCTTATTCATCTCTGACACGTGCAAACACTCTAACTGACATCTTTCATCTCTTTGGGTTTAGGCTCGGATCTACTGAAGGTCAGATTAAACAGCAACTGCAAAATTATTCTTTTTTGATCTACAAACATCACACAGTGCATTTGTGCTTGATAAATATACGCGGATCAGCTCTTAGTGTTTTTTGCCTTATCGCTTATGCATTTGTTGGTGTTTCAGGGCTTGAGTGCAAAATATAGAATGTGTTGAGTGTGCATGCTACTTAAACTAGGACAAGCATGTTTAACATTTTTGCACATGTGCTCAGCCATGTAAGCAACCACCAAAAAGACAGGGAGGCAGCTGAAATGTACTTTTAACAGGCCAGTAAATGATCAGGAACAGGCGTCAATCACAATTTTAGGTCGGATTGTGGTGGTGAAATTATAACAGATCTAAAAACTCAGTTGGATTTATTTGCTTTGTGGTAAATACACAGTGGTGGAAAGAAGTATTCAGATATTTTACTTAAGTAAAGTTGCTCTAAAAATACCACTAAAAGTCATGCATACAAGACTTTAAGTAAATTAAAGAAGTATTAGCAACAAAATGAACTTCAAGTACAAATCCTATCAGTATTATCTCACCAAATCAGGCATTATATCATCAGATAATTATTACTGATGTATTAAGGATGCATTGTAATGTTGTAGCTCGTCAACATGGAGCTCGTTTTCACTACTTTAGATACTGTTGCATAGTTTTATCTAAAACAATCATTTTAATAATTCAGTATAGGTTTTCTACGTTAAATATTAAAATAAAAGGTAACTACAGCTGTCAGATAAATGTAGTGGAGTAACAAGTACAATATTGCCCTCTACTACGATATAGTGGAGTCGGAGGTATTAAAGGTGCTCTGTGGAATTTCTTGCAAGCAATGGTTCTGTTTACAATCAATATTTCTCCTCAAAACACATTGTGTGTATTCTTGAGGTCTAACAAACGAGTTGAACCCACTTCCTGCCTCATAAACCATTTTGATTAATCTTTTGAAAATGTTGCAACCGCTTTCTTTACATCCGTGTTTACTTGCTTGCAGTCTTTTTCTTCCCTGCATTTTCCTGCCATATTGCAACGTTTCTTGGCGCGTTACTGCCACCTGTAGATCAGTGGACTGGTATGAGTGTACTCAAGAGCAGCTAAACGTGGACCAACTTACAAAAACATTGCTCCACAGCCACAGGCACAGTTAGCGTTGGTTCAAGGGGCTCACGAAGCCCATAGTGGCCCTGACCAAAAATGCATGTAGGGATTTATATATTGTCTACATTTTTTTATAATAACATATAACTCATAATTTATTGCAAAGATGAATAATATCAACATTGTTGTATCATCTTTTTGACAGAATAAGAAACCAGCTATATACATTTTGGTGGTCTTTTTATTGACTTATAATTATATAGGACGCTCTTTGTCCACACTGAATACATTAAATATGCACTTTCTGTTACGTCATGTAAACAAACCACGTACCTACAGTATCAACTGAGCACTTAAGAGATGGGTGATACTTGCTATCTTCCGATGTTTGTACTTTTTAAACAGAAAACACGTTTCATATTGTGATATATACTGGAAATGACATACAATATAGCCAAACAGCAAGTAGTCAACTTTGAGGCGATCTCCTGGTGATCTCCTTCCAGCCAGCTGTCACCTTATTTAGGTTTTTTTGTGGTGAAATGAAGAGGTAGCATTTAGATAACTCCTCATTTTAACTTCACGAATCAGCCATTCCTCGTCCATTGCTGCGCTTTCAAAGCTAGCGACAGGATAATAAGTAGAAACAGGGCATCTGATAAAAGTTCAGCTCAAAATGGTGTCGCGCTGTGCAGCCCTGCGACGCTCGCGGCCAAACAATTCAATCAAAACTAATTTTGTCTTTGACCCTCGCTCTCGTCGCATCACTCCTCTCTGTTTTGACATATTCAGACGTTCATAGACGCCGGGGTCAGCCTGCTGTAGGTTTATCAACAAGCCTGCAAGGCTCATCTTCGGTTTACTGATGGGTTTTTGCGGTTTGTGTGAGTTCAGTTTCTATGATAATTCTCGCAATATTCCATCACTCATTAGATATAATAGTCGGGATATGAAAATGCACCTGCTGGTGCCTGGTTATTCATTTTCGTGTACATAAACAAAGCTTCTGTTTATATTCCCTCTAAATTTTTTTTGTGAACCCCCAACCTTAAACCTTAAGCGTTAGTGGTCAAAAACTCCACAGGGTACCTTTAAGTAAAAAAACATGGAATTAGTTATGTAAAGTACAAGAAAACTTAATTACTTATCCAAATACAACGCTGCACATGCCCTGGGTTTTATCTAGAGGAGCTCCATGATTGGCCGAACACAGGTGCAACTTTGTGGAGAGAGTATTCTGAGTTTTTAGATCTGTCATTGTCACTGTCTGACGCCTTGTTGAACAGCTCTGAATATAGTTATATGACTTTTCAGCTGTTGGTTTAACAGCATGTGTGTGTGTTTGGGATGACTCATTAGATGAGGCCCACCTTAATAGTTGACAGTTTATATGGATTTACAATTTCCATACAGCCGCTGGGTAAAGCTATCCAAAGCATTTATACAACTCTTACATTGTGACCACTTCACATAAAGCAAACTGCTACAGCATGAAAATGTAAATAGATGGACAGAATCTGCTGAGCTCAGACGCTGCTGCTTCTGCAACTTCTGCTTTTGTCGGCTTTGTGAAATTCAAAATGAATTATCTGCGCCAGTTTTCATTTGCATGTCCGGTCCTAGTTAATGTCTTTGCACATAAAGGAGCTCCTTTAACCTTCAGCAGTTTTTACATGACAGTAGATCCGGGCCTTAACCTCACATTCACTTCAGTGTCTTTCAATCCACCTCTGACCTTTGCCAAGACAGTTTCAGTACTATAAATTGTATCATACATGACACGACCCAGAATGATTCCCCTCTGCCGTCTCAAGTACGCCCTGCCTCTTAAATCTTTAAATCTAACCGGAAGTATTTTTTTCCCCCACTAAAAAGAGCACTTTGACAAATGAGACCATAGATGAGACAAAAGCCAGTATGAGGAAACATACTAGTGTTAGACCTCCAGTAAGATTTGGATTCTTCGATAAAAGGACCGTTTAAGTCAAGGTTTGTTTTGCTGAAATGCTTCCACAGATACTCGGTATGATCTTGAAGTGCTTCCAGTTGATAAGAATTGTTAAAGGGTGTAAAATCTGACAAAAAAAAGACCAAAATTATCAAATGTTAGTCGTGATGTTGTTACAAAACTGTAGTAGTGAATCCTCCAAACCACTGCATGGTTTAGTGCAATAATGCTGTGATAATCTGATGACTTTATTTTAGCAGTAATTATCATGGCCATCAATTTATCATCAAATCAAGAGTTTAAGTGATTTCCATGCAGTGTTATCTGTTATCTCTGTAGTCTTATAGCACAAAACATGCGCAGACGTCAGTGTGTGGCCGTCCTGTTTTTAAACATCAGTTGTTTGATGGAAGGGAAGCTCTCTGTCCATTTTTTTGTATCTTGTATCGCCACTATTTGTCAAACCTGAATTTATGCACTTCTGTATGCTTCTGTATGGGGAATGTAGCTTCTGAACAGCTTTCGGTGTTATCAATATATGTTATCAGTATGTGATGCTTTTTGACCCTCTGTTGAGATTCCCCTGATGTCTCGTTGAAAGTGATGATTCGCTGTGGCAGAATATTTAAATTTGATCATGCATACCTCGTCATGGCAGTGATATCTGATTCAACTTTTTGCGAAATTATTAAGCTGTAAGATTTAGTAATTTAGTCACAATGAAATGTCTGCCCAGTACTTTATGTATGGGATCATTACTACTAGGAGCGTTGCACTAAAAATGTTTTAGATTGCTAGGGTTAAAACTCTTTGTTCAGGTTCAATATTAAGCCCATAACAGAAATATAATACACAAAAACATATATTAGGGCTGCATAATGATTGTTTTCATTATCTATTATTCTGCCCATTATTTTCTCAAATAATCAACGATTAGTTAATTTGTCTGTAAAATGTCAAAACAGTCCGAAAACCCAAAATATTCCATTTAAAGTGTCAAACTGCACGAGCTAGAACAAGCAAATGTTTGGCATTTTTGACTGTTTGATGGTTAATTAATTATTGAAATAGTTGCCAATTAGTTTACTCTCGATCGACTTATCAGCTAATTGACTAATCGTTTCAGCTCTAACATATTTTATATATAAAGCTCAGTAGTTGTAAGACATTCAGGTCATATGCTTTATTTCAAGTTCCAAGGGTGAGCAGGCTGTTCAGTAGCCTTACAGGCTGTTTTCACTAAAACTCTCCATCTATTGCTTAATTTTCACAAACAAGTCCACAGCATATGTGATGTTAAAACACATTAAATGTGTTCATTATTGTGCTATATTAAAAATCATGTTTTAAGACAAAAATATATGTTTTTTTTTTCCACAAAAAGAGATGAATTATCTTGTTAAAAATTCTTAAAATTACATCTACAAAGATTTAACTGCTGGACACAAGGTGTCTCCTACTGCATGTTGGACCACAACTGATCTATTTGTGATGTCACAAATCCTTCTGGTATGAACGCGTGTTAAACTCTGATTTAAGGCGAGCACAGAGAAACTTTACCCCTTTCAGGAGATAAATGTGAAAACTCGGCAAATATATCTTTCAGCAAAGTGAAGCTCAAAAATCCAAGTGATGTAACAATAAGCAAAACACGTTTTTGAGTTGCGGGGGACTTATTTATTTCAATTATTCAAGTGAATCATAGTGAAGAAGACTGAACATTGCTGGAGTCTTTGTAGCCTAACAGTGTATCACCATCATATTTGTGAGGAGTTATGCATGATAAAATCCTCAAATCATTTCCCCACAGTGATTCATCAGCCCCTGATGTCTTTTTGTGTTTCTGATCATTTGATCTGGTTAATGGAGGATATTTTTAAAAAGCTTTTTTTGACAAAATATTTGTAAAATGCTGTTTCTCTCCGTCTGCCTGGTGTTCCACCCTGCAGTGCCTTGTTGCACTCATTTTGGATGGCAGGAACATTTGGCTCTTAGACTTGTGGACATTCATCCTACAGGGCCATGCGAAAGACTCAATTTCAAGGGTTTGCAAAGGTTCAGCTCTAAATGGACTTCTCGGTCAGGGAACAAAAAAAAAGATGCTCTTCGTGAACTCATGAAGCCTTTTTAAAAGAGCACAGCACAGTTGTGAAAGAGCACAACAGACGTGTGTCGAGCAGCTGGCTTCCTGTCCTGCCTTCTCTTGGACAAATGTTTGTCAAAGCGACGAGTACGAACCCTGCTGCCCTTCTACTATGTGTCGTTTATCTCTACACTGTGGTTCAGCCTTGAATCAAAGCACAGACACTGTCCATTTTCATAGATTTACTTCGTCCCATCTGCACACTGTATATTCTATATTTGAAGCCTGTCGGAAACGTGTACTTTTCCATTGGGACTGACTGAAACGAGTGAATGTTTATGTACAGTAATACCTACTGTTGTGCATCTCTGCTGTACCCGAGCATGGTGGGAACCCGGAGACGCAGATAAAAGCTCAACACTGTTTGGGGACCTCAGCAAAATCACTGCTTTCAAAAAAGTATTAATAAGGTCATATTGCATTATTCAAACAACACTGTTGTACATTGAAGGAAAGACATTTTGTGGAACTCTTTATAGCCTACAATATATTACTACTGTTGAGGTCAGTGTTGTAGTTTCGTTTTGAATTACCGGTATTTATTTGCATGATATTTTGAACAACTTACAGATCTGTGTACATAGTCTGATGGATATTTTACATTCCTGTCCACATCCGGCTCTCCAGTACTGTGGGGAGGAGTGAGGGCGCCCTCTGTGGATATTTGGGTTGATGTGGAGGCCTCAGAGCTCTTTGCTGTGTGTAACTGAACGAAGCTGAAAGTTTGACTTCAGTGAAGCCTACAATAACTGTCAGTGTTTGCAATTTCTTTGCAGCAAGTAAAAGCACAGAGAAGTTTAGAGTTATGAGCAACATACTGCCTGATTAAACTTTATTTAGGAAACAAGTGACATAAAACCGCTGGAGATGATTTATGCATTTAAAGGCTGTATAACAAATAAATAAGACAGTGGCATGTGTGGGGACACCCCTTTATTAATTAACTTTGTTTATGAAATAGTGTTGCTTATTTAATTTATTTATGTATTATTTAATTTGTTTATTTATTTGGATATTGTGAATAATATTTGTATTGAACAGGAAAGAATTGAATGTGTTTGAAGCTTGCGTGGGCACACTAAGCAGTTTACAAGAAAAATTGCAAAACAGACAAAAAAAAAAGAAATATATATATATATACTGTACGTCCATGTCCTTTTATTTACTGAATATCAAAACATAAGAATGTTAATGTTTTTTGTGTGACTTTGCTTTTCATTTTGCTGACGTTGTCGTTAACTCGGGACAGTTTCCTCTCTTTGTGCCAGTCTCCAATGCCACCTCATTTTTGTACAGACGATGTGAAGCAGTCAGCAGAAGATGAAGGCTAACTTTGTAAAGATTTTGTCAGTCACATTACAAAAATGGATATTTAAATGTTTATATCTTTGGTGATTAAATGCTGTTGATATTTTTCACTTCAGCTCTGATCCTTATTGTTCTAAACTGATCTATTTTTTTAGACCATAGTTTCTCAAAGTGTGGTTTGCAAACCAATGGTGGCCCTCAGAAACATGACATGACATGACATGACATGACATGTATGGAGGATGGAACTTGCCAAAATAAAAAAATAATGAATAAATAAATTACTCAATAAATAAATAAATAAATATATCATTAGATGTAGCAAAAATAATATTAAGAATAAATGTAGCCATTAATTAATTGATAAAATGTGACATGAATTGATATTTCTGTTTTAATTTAATTCTTTATTTATTTATGTTTTGATTAATTCCCTTATTTATTTACTCTTCTGTTTAGTTTTCCCTTTTATTTATTTATGAATTATAAAAGGAATAAAACCTAAATATCAATTAATGCCGCATTCTATCAATTAATTGATGGTTACATCTCTTTTTAATATTATTTTTGCTACATCTAATGATAAATATATATATTTTTTTAGTCATTAATTTATTCTGTTTAGTTTTCACTTTAATTTATTTATTAATTTATTTTTATACATTTTTAAATTTATGTATTTATTTTCTGTATCATTATGCAAATGAGGGGGCTGTCACTCAGCGTGTGTCATCATGGGGTCAGGGGTGCATGAATGTTAGTTAGCTAAACGGTGTCTGCTTCTGTTTATCAACTCCAGTCTTCGTCGTTCTGGTACAGGTGTGCAGATCAACCGTCTGAAACTGTTTTGTGGACCCACTGTTAGTCTCACGGTTGTATCGGTACGAGGCAGCAGCGTGAGGAGCAGCAACAGGCTGACGACCCGCTGTACGGAGCCGGGAATGAAGACTGGAGTGCAGCTAACTGGCTTGCATATAGTCGATCTATGCACTCTGACCCTATAATGACTCACGCTGAGTGACAGCCCCAAGAAATGTATGAAGAAAAGAATACAGAAATAAATAAGTTTGGGAAAATAAATAACGGGTGAAATGCAAAGGGAAAATTGTGCAAAAATAAATGAATGCATAAATACATAAATAAATAAAGAAGCAAATTAAAACCGTAATATCAATTTATGCCACAATCTATCAATTAATTGATGGCTACATTTGTTTTTAATATTATTTTTGTTACATCTAATGATAAATATATATTTTTTTGAGTTATATATTTATTCATTCATTTATTTTTGGTTTTGGTAGGTTCTGTCCTCCACAGACTTGAAATACATGCATTATATTTTAATCATCCGCGGTCCATTTCAATGCTTTACTATCAATACCTTACATTTAGCACAGTACTCAGCTGCTGCATCAAACTGCACCCCCTAACAAGCGTATAGTATATTCTTATTATGATAGTATATTAAAAATGTTTTTTTGTAAAAAATCATTACATAGTATATCATAAAAAGTCATATTATAGTATGCCATAAAAATGTCATAAAAGTCATAAAATAGTGAGTCGTAAAAAATGTTTTTGACATACTATACTGACTATTTTTCATTTTCTATTCGAAATACTATTTTGACTTTTTTTGCATTTTTTTCGACATACTATACTATGACTTTTTTTCGACATGCTATACTATGACTATTTAGCATTTTTTCCGACATACTATATTATGACTATTTTGCTTTTTTTCCGACATACTATACTATGACTTTTTTCGGCATACTATACTGTGACTATTTTGCATTTTTTCCGACACACTATATTATGACTTTTTTGCATTTTGTTTTCGACATACTATACTATGACTTTTCTTCGACATACTATACTGTGACTATTTTGCATTTTTTTGACATACTATACTATGACTATTTTGCTTCTTTTTTTTTCCGACATACTATACTATGACTTTTTTACGACATACTATTTTATGACTATTCTAAAAAAAATTTGACATGCTATACTATGACTATTTTGCATTTTTTTGGACATTCTATAATATGATTTTTTTTGCTTTTTTTTGGACATACTGTACTATGACTTTTTTGGACATGCTATACTATGACTATTTTGCATTTTTTTCGACATACTATGACTTTTTTTCGGCATACTACACTATGACTTTTTTTCGACATGCTATACCTTGACTATTTTGAATTTCTTTCTGACATACTATTTTATGACTATTTTGCATTTTTTTCGACATACTATATCGTGACTTTTTTGCATTCTTTTCGACATACTATACTATCACTTTTTTTTCGACATACTATACTATCACTTTTTTTGTACTCTTTTTTTGACATGCTAAATATGATTTGTGAAATAGCTCAGGGTGGTAGATATCTTGTTGGAATACTGGAGGTTGTGGGTTCAATCCTTATGTGACACAATGAGTTTTGAGAGCTTACTTCAAATGAAGAAGTCAAATACAAAATGAAATACTGTACAACATCAGTGGTCAATCAGGTAAATCATCAAAATAGTCATAGTATAGTATGTTGAAAAAAATGTAAAATAGTCAAGGTAAAGTATGTCGAAAAAAATGCAAAAAAGTCATAAAATTCTATACTTGGATATAGTATATTTTATACTTTTTTTCATGACATTTTTTTATGACTTTTATTGGTGACATTTTTAGACATACTACACTATGACTTTTTCATGAAATTTTTCGACACACTACAATGACTTTTTTTCATGACATTTTTCGACATACTATGACTTTTTAGTACCCTTTTTTTGACATGCTACAGTATATATGACTTTCTAATAGCTCAGGTGGTAGATATCTTGTTGGAATACTGGTTCAATCCTTATGTGACACAATGAGTTTTGAGAGCTTACTTCAAATGAAGAAGTCAAATACAAAATGAAATACTGTACAACATCAGTGTTCAATCAGGTAAATCATCAAAATAGTCATAGTATAGTATGTTCAAAAAAATGTAAAATAGTTAAGGTAAAGTATGTCGAAAAAAATGCAAAAAAGTCATAAAATTCTATACTTGGATATAGTATATTTTATACTTTTTTTCATGACATTTTTTTATGACTTTTATTGGTGACATTTTTAGACATACTACACTATGACTTTTTTTCATGAAATGTGTTTACATAGAGTACAATACTATGACTTTTTCATGAAATTTTTCGACACACTATACAATGACTTTTTTTTCATGACATTTTTCGACATACTATGACTTTTTAGTACCCTTTTTTTGACATGCTACAGTATATATGACTTTCTAATAGCTCAGGTGGTAGATATCTGGTTGGAATACTGGAGGTTGTAAAAAAAGAATTCTTAAAAATGTCCAAAAAAAAGTCTGTAAGATGTCTGAAAAAAAGTTCGAAAATGTTATTTAAAAAAAAAAGTCTGAAAAATGTCAAGAAAAGTCTGAAAAAAAAAATAAAAAAATAAATATATATATATATATATATATATATATATATATTTTTTTATATATATAAAAAAATTATATATATATATATTTATATATATATTATTTTTTTTATATATAAAAAAAAAAAGTCTGAAAAAAGTCCGGACACAAAAGTCTGAAAAATGTCAAGTAAAGTCTGAAAAATATATTAAAAAAAAAAAAAGTCTTAAAAATATTAGAAAAAAAAAGTCTGAAAAATATTTGAAAAAAAAAAGTCTGAAAAAAATCTGTTAGATGTCTGTAAAAAAGTTCGAAAAATGTTATGTAAGAAAATAAAAGGTCAAAAAAATATCCAGAAACAAAAGTCTTAAAAATATCAAGTAAAGTCTGAAAAATATATATATAAAAAAAAAAGTCTGAAAAATATTCGAAAGAAAAAAGTCTGAAAAATGTCCAGAAAAAGTCTGTAAGATGTCTGAAAAAAATTCTGAAAAATGTCCGGATACAAAAGTCTGAAAAATGTCAAGAAGAGTCTGAAATGAAAAATGTTATGTAAAAAAAAGTCTATAGGATGTCTGAAAAAAAGTTCCAAAAATGTTATGTAAAAAAAAAAAAGTCTAAAAAATGTCCGGACCCAAAAGTCTGAAAAATGTCAAGAAAAGTCTGAAAAATATATCTAAAAAAAAAGTCTGAAAAATGTTCGAAAAATGTTATGTAAAAAAAAATGTCTGAAAAATGTCCGGACACAAAAGTCTGAAAAATGTCCAAAAAAAAGTCTGAAAAATGTGATGTAAAAAAAAAAAAGTCTGAAAAATGTTATGTAAAAAAAAAAGTCTGAAAAATGTTCGGACACAAAAGTCTGACAAATGTCCAAAAAAAAGTCTGAAAAATGTTATGTAAAAAAAAAAATAGTCAAAAAAATGTCCGGACCCAAAAGTCTGAAAAATGTCAAGAAAAGTCTGAAAAATATATATATATAAAGAAAAGTCTGAAAAATGTTCGAAAAAAAGATGGAAAAATGTTATGTAAAAAAAAATGTATGAAAAATGTCTGGACACAAAAGTCTGAAAAATGTCCAAAATAAAGTCTGAAAAATGTCAATTAAAGTCTGACAAATATATATATATAAAAAAAAAAAAAGTCTGAAAAAAGTCTGTAAGATGTCTGAAAAAAATTTCGAAAAATGTCATGTAAAAAAAAGAAAAAGTCTGAAAAATGTTATGTAAAAAAAAAAAAGTCTGAAAAATGTACAAAAAAAAGTCTATAGGATGTCTGAAAAAAAGTTCCAAAAATGTTATGTAAAAAAAAAAAAAAGTCAAAAAAATGTCCGGACCCAAAAGTCTGAAAAATGTCAAGAAAAGTCTGAAAAATATATATATAAAAAAAAAGTCTGAAAAATGTCTGAAAAAAAGTTCGAAAAATGTTATGTAAAAAAAATGTCTGAAAAATGTCCGGACACAAAAGTCAGAAAAATGTCAAGAAAAGTCTAAAAAATATATATATAAAAAAAAAGTCTGAAAAATGTTCGAAAAATGTTATGTAAAAAAAAATGTCTGGAAAATGTCCGGACACAAAAGTCAGAAAAATGTCCAAAAAAAAGTCTGAAAAATGTTATGTAAAAAAAATGTCTGAAAAATGTCCGGACCCAAAAGTCTGAAAAATTTCAAGAAAAGTCTGAAAAAATATATATATATAAAAAAAGTCTTAAAAATATTCAAAAAAAAAAGTCTGAAAAATGTGATGTAAAAAAAAAAAAGTCAGAAAAATGTCTGAAAAAAAGTTCGAAAAATGTTATGTACAAAAAGAAAAGTCTTAAAAATGTCCGGACCTAAAAGTCTGAAAAATGTCAAGAAAAGTCTAAAAAATATATATATAAAAAAAAAGTCTGAAAAATGTCTGAAAAAAAGTTCGAAAAATGTTATGTACAAAAAGAAAAGTCTGAAAAATGTCAAGAAAAGTCTAAAAAATGTCAAGAAAAGTCTAAAAAATATATATATAAAAAAAAAGTCTGAAAAATGTTCGAAAAATGTTATGTAAAAAAAAATGTCTGGAAAATGTTGGGACACAAAAGTCAGAAAAATGTCCAAAAAAAAGTCTGAAAAATGTTATGTAAAAAAAATGTCTGAAAAATGTCCGGACCCAAAAGTCTGAAAAATTTCAAGAAAAGTCTGAAAAAATATATATATAAAAAAAGTCTTAAAAATATTCAAAAAAAAAAAGTCTGAAAAATGTGATGTAAAAAAAAAAAAGTCAGAAAAATGTCTGAAAAAAAGTTCGAAAAATGTTATGTACAAAAAGAAAAGTCTTAAAAATGTCCGGACCTAAAAGTCTGAAAAATGTCAAGAAAAGTCTAAAAAATATATATATATAAAAAAAAGTCTGAAAAATGTTCGAAAAATGTTATGTAAAAAAAAATGTCTGAAAAATGTCCGGACACAAAAATCAAAAAAATGTCCAAAAAAATGTCTGAAAAATGTCCGGACCCAAAAGTCTGAAAAATGTCAAGAAAAGTCTGAAAAAATATATATATAAAAAAAGTCTTAAAAATATTCAAAAAAAAAAAGTCTGAAAAATGTGATATAAAAAAACAAAAAAGTCTGAAAAATGTTATGTAAAAAAAAAAAAAGTCTGAAAAATGTTGGGACACAAAAGTCAGAAAAATGTCCAAAAAAAAATCTGAAAAATGTTATGTAAAAAAAAAAAAAGTCAAAAAAATGTCCGGACCCAAAAGTCTGAAAAATGTCAAGAAAAGTCTGAAAAAATATATATATAAAAAAAGTCTTAAAAATATTCAAAAAATAAAAGGCTGAAAAATGTGATGTAAAAAAAAAAAAGTCTGAAAAATGTTATGTAAAAAAAAAAAAAAGTCAAAAAAATGTCCGGACCCAAAAGTCTGAAAAATGTCAAGAAAAGTCTGAAAAAATATATATATAAAAAAAGTCTTAAAAATATTCAAAAAATAAAAGGCTGAAAAATGTGATGTAAAAAAAAAAAAGTCTGAAAAATGTTATGTAAAAAAAAAAAAAGTCAAAAAAATGTCCGGACACAAAAGTCTGAAAAATGTCAAGAAAAGTCTGAAAAATATATATATATAAAAAAAAGTCTGAAAAATGTTCAAAAAAAAGATCGAAAAATTTTATGTAAAAAAAAATGTATGAAAAATGTCCGGACACAAAAGTCAGAAAAATGTCCAAAATAAAGTCTGAAAAATGTAATGTAAAAAAAAAAGGCAAAAAAATGTCCAGACACAAAAGTCTGAAAAATGTCAATTAAAGTCTGACAAATATATATAAAAAAAAAAAAAAGTCTGTAAAATGTCTGAAAAAAACTTCGAAAAATGTCATGTAAAAAAAAAAAAAAGTCTGAAAAATGTTATGTAAAAAAAAATGTCTGAAAAATGTCCGGACACAAAAGTCAGAAAAATGTCCAAAAAAAAGTCTGAAAAATGTTCGAAAAAAAGTTCGAAAAATGTTATGTAAAAAAAATGTCTGAAAAATGTCCGGACCCAAAAGTCTGAAAAATGTCAAGAAAAGTCTGAAAAAATATATACATAAAAAAAGTCTTAAAAATATCCAAAAAAAAAAAGTCTGAAAAATGTGATGTAAAAAAAAAAAAGTCTGAAAAATGTTCGGACACAAAAGTCAGAAAAATGTCTGAAAAACAGTTCGAAAAATGTTATGTACAAAAAGAAAAGTCTTAAAAATGTCCGGACCCAAAAGTCTGAAAAATGTCAAGAAAAGTCTAAAAAATATATATATAAAAAAAAAGTCTGAAAAATGTTCGAAAAATGTTATGTAAAAAAAAAAAAGTCTGAAAAATGTCCGGACACAAAAGTCAGAAAAATGTCCAAAAAAAAGTCTGAAAAATGTTATGTAAAAAAAATGTCTGAAAAATGTCCGGACCCAAAAGTCTGAAAAATGTCAAGAAAAGTCTGAAAAAATATATATATAAAAAAAGTCTTAAAAATATTAAAAAAAAAAAGTCTGAAAAATGTGATGTAAAAAAAAAAAAAGTCTGAAAAATGTTATGTAAAAAAAAAAAAGTCTGAAAAATGTTCAGACACAAAAGTCAGAAAAATGTCTGAAAAAAAGTTCGAAAAATGTTATGTACAAAAAGAAAAGTCTTAAAAATATCCGGACCCAAAAGTCTGAAAAATGTCAAGAAAAGTCTGACAAATATATATAAAAAAAAAAGTCTGAAAAATGTGATGTAAAAAAAAAAAAGTCTGAAAAATGTTATGTAAAAAAAAAAAAGTCTGAAAAATGTACAAAAAAAAGTTCGAAAAATGTTATGTAAAAAAAATGTCTGAAAAATGTCCGGACCCAAAAGTCTGAAAAATGTCAAGAAAAGTCTGAAAAAATATATATATAAAAAAAGTCTTAAAAATATTCAAAAAAAAAAAGTCTGAAAAATGTGATATAAAAAAACAAAAAAGTCTGAAAAATGTTATGTAAAAAAAAAAAAGTCT
The DNA here is from genome assembly GCF_015220745.1 of Sebastes umbrosus. Lineage (NCBI taxonomy): Eukaryota > Metazoa > Chordata > Actinopteri > Perciformes > Sebastidae > Sebastes > Sebastes umbrosus. The sequence goes on along the minus strand of NC_051269.1, from coordinate 24,983,919 downwards.
GAAAAATGTTGGGACACAAAAGTCAGAAAAATGTCCAAAAAAAAATCTGAAAAATGTTATGTAAAAAAAAAAAAAGTCAAAAAAATGTCCGGACCCAAAAGTCTGAAAAATGTCAAGAAAAGTCTGAAAAAATATATATATAAAAAAAGTCTTAAAAATATTCAAAAAAAAAAAGTCTGAAAAATGTGATGTAAAAAAAAAAAAGTCAGAAAAATGTCTGAAAAAAAGTTCGAAAAATGTTATGTACAAAAAGAAAAGTCTTAAAAATGTCCGGACCCAAAAGTCTGAAAAATGTCAAAAAAAGTCTAAAAAATATATACATAAAAAAAAAGTCTGAAAAATGTTCGAAAAATGTTATGTAAAAAAAAATGTCTGAAAAATGTCCGGACACAAAAGTCAGAAAAATGTCCAAAAAAAAGTCTGAAAAATGTTATGTAAAAAAAATGTCTGAAAAATGTCTGCACCCAAAAGTCTGAAAAATGTCAAGAAAAGTCTGAAAAAATATATATATAAAAAAAGTCTTAAAAATATTCAAAAAAAAAAAGTTTGAAAAATGTGATATAAAAAAACAAAAAAGTCTGAAAAAAATGTTATGTAAAAAAAAAAAAGTCTGAAAAATGTTGGGACACAAAAGTCAGAAAAATGTCCAAAAAAAAGTCTGAAAAATGTTATGTAAAAAAAAAAAAAGTCAAAAAAATGTCCGGACCCAAAAGTCTGAAAAATGTCAAGAAAAGTCTGAAAAATATATATATAAAAAAAAAGTCTGAAAAATGTTCGAAAAAAAGATCGAAAAATGTTATGTAAAAAAAAAAAAGTCAAAAAAATGTCAGGACCCAAAAGTCTGAAAAATGTCAAGAAAAGTCTGACAAATATATATAAAAAAAAAAGTCTGAAAAATGTTCGAAAAATGTTATGCAAAAAAAAATGTCTGAAAAATGTCCGGACACAAAAGTCAGAAAAATGTCCAAAAAAAAGTCTGAAAAATGTTATGTAAAAAAAAAAAAAAGTCAAAAAAATGTCCAGACCGAAAAGTCTGAAAAATGTCAAGAAAAGTCTGAAAAAATATATGTATAAAAAAAGTCTTAACAATATTAAAAAAAAAAAGTCTGAAAAATGTCATGTAAAAAAAAAAAAGTCTGAAAAATGTTATGTAAAAAAAAAAAAGTCTGAAAAATGTTATGTAAAAAAAAAAAAGTCTGAAAAATGTTCGGACACAAAAGTCAGAAAAATGTCCAAAAAAAACTTCAGAAAAATGTTATGTAAAAAAAAAAAAAAGTCAAAAAAATGTCCGGACCCAAAAGTCTGAAAAATGTCAAGAAAAGTCTGAAAAAATATATGTATAAAAAAAGTCTTAAAAATATTAAAAAAAAAAAGTCTGAAAAATGTGATGTAAAAAAAAAAAAGTCTGAAAAATGTTATGTAAAAAAAAAAAAGTCTGAAAAATGTTCGGACACAAAAGTCAGAAAAATGTCCAAAAAAACGTCAGAAAAATGTTATGTAAAAAAAAAAAAAAGTCAAAAAAATGTCCGGACCCAAAAGTCTGAAAAATGTCAAGAAAAGTCTGAAAAAATATATGTATAAAAAAAGTCTTAAAAATATTAAAAAAAAAAAGTCTGAAAAATGTGATGTAAAAAAAAAAAAGTCTGAAAAATGTTATGTAAAAAAAAAAAAGTCTGAAAAATGTTCGGACACAAAAGTCAGAAAAATGTCCAAAAACACGTCAGAAAAATGTTATGTAAAAAAAAAAAAAGTCAAAAAAATGTCCGGACCCAAAGGTCTGAAAAATGTCAAGAAAAGTCTGAAATATATATATATATAAAAAAAAGTCTGAAAAATGTTCGAAAAAAAGATCGAAAAATGTTATGTAAAAAAAAATGTCTGAAAAATGTCCGGACACAAAAGTCTGAAAAATGTCCAAAAAAAAGTCTGAAAAATGTTATGTAAAAAAAAAAAAGCCAAAAAAATGTCCAGACCCAAAAGTCTGAAAAATGTCAAGAAAAGTCTGAAAAAATATATATATAAAAAAAGTCTGAAAAAATTAAAAAAAAAAAAATTCTGAAAAATTTCCAGAAACAAAACTTAGAGAAATGTCAAAAAAAAATTCTGTAAGATGTTTGAAAAAAAGTTCGGAAAATGTTGTGTAAAAAAAATTCTGAAAAATGTCCAGACATAAAAGTATGAAAAATGTCAAGAAAAGTCTGAAATTTTTTTTTTTTTTAACAGTGTGTTTATTGGCTCCAAATTGAAAATGAGTTATAGGCCTACATGTGTTTTGGGAGGAGTAGCCTGCCCCATAATGTAAATGTGATTCATTCAGAGTTAATAACAACAGTCATGCTGTTGTTTTCAGTTGTGAGTAAACTGTAGCTGACTGGCGAGCAACCGGGATCTCAGCAATAAAGAATATTTGGAAATATTATATATATATATATTTGTAATATCACGCATTAACTACTGGAACTCCCTATTGGCAGGGCTCCCTGCATGCACATTCAAACCTCTGCAGATGATACAGAACGCAGCAGCACAACTGGTCTTCAACCAACCCAAAACAGCTCACATCTCGCTGCTGTTTATATCCCTCCACTGAATCCCAGTTGCCGCTTGCATCAGATTTAAAACCCTGTTGTTCGCTTACAAAACAGCACCAAAAAGGCTCCCAGCTACCTGAACTCCCTTATCCAGGTCTACACTCCCTCCGACCCACTACGCTCTACCAATGAAAGGCGCCTGGTACTCCCATAACAACAGGGCCCTAAGTTAGCCCTAACAAGTGTCAGCCTGTCACACTCTCCCACGCAAGGATAATAAAACAAAACCCATGAGTGTTGTCCAGCTTACTAATCGAAAGTATAAGGTTGAAGTGTTAAGAGAATTAAGAATTAATGGGTACTGGGGTGTATGTCAATGAGCACTTGACGAAGAGAAATGCTGAAATAGCAAGGAATGGCCGTGTCCTTAGAAAGCAAAACGAAATTTAAGCAACATGGACAAGGAATGGAAAAGTGTTTATAAGGTTAAATGGACCACCAGAGCAAGCAAAGGTGGTTGTGGTACAGAACATGAGCGATTTGGATCAATATCAGTGACAATGTTTATAGTTTGAGTCAGTTCAGGGCATGTTTGAAAATTGTTTTGGTCATGTCATGTTGGGGAGGATGCCCTGATACAGAGTCAGAATGTCGCTTGCAGTGGAAATTTCTGCACATTTTAATATTAAACCACTTTTTCCTTTCACAATATGACTGAAGATTTTCATTTCCATGTTGAAGAAATTTATAGTAATAATCTTTCTGCTAATGAAAATTTCTTGTTTGAGAATGTTGTAACAAGAAAAAATGTGAGGAGTTAAATCTAAGATTTCTAAAATTGACTGAACATAAATCATTTAGTTTTGAAAATAACATTAATCCAGAGGCACATTTTTATGATTATAAATCAAATTGTGAATATTTTTCTGAGAATCAGTTTAATAACCTCAATTTCAAGGGGTTTTCAATCATACATTTTAATAGCAGAAGCAGAAGTTTAATTTATAACTAAAGCTGTCAGATAAATGTAGTGTATAAGTATAAAATAGCATGAAAAAAAGAAAAAAGAAAAAGAAAAAAAAGAATTAAAGTGCAAGTACCTCAGATGTGTGCTTCAGTTCAACCATGGAAACGTTCCTCCGTCCTACTTCTGTTCTGACAGCAGATGGAAGTGTTGAGCTTCACTGAGGCACAAAAACTCTTTTTTGCTGAATAATTTGTCAACGCTGCTGTTTGTTTGGGTGTACCTCCCCTCTCCTCTCTGTCTGTGTGCACATGCATGTATTTAAGTGTACATATGTACATGTATACATGTGTAAATGTGTGTATATGTGTGTGTGCCTGCAGGTGTAACATGCATGTATTGTGTTCGTGTGTGAGAGCAGTCCAATCAACAAATGTCGGCCCAGGGACGGTTCTACCCCCCACTCCCCTGATATTGATGTTGCTGTTCAACACACATCCGACATCACAATGGTTTTAAGATAAAAAATGAAAACTGTTATTCATAAATAACTGTATTTATTATAATATAAATAAACAATTGGTCCCTGATATTGTTGGCTTAAAAGGGTTCAGTCAGTTTCACTACAATTTACACTTTTATTAACAAGTAAGTGCGGCCGGGCAGATGACAAAAGTGTGAGAAAAAGAGTTACAGGGGTGAAAAATGTATTTCTTTCTTTCTTGTTTTGTTTGTTCATTTGTTAATTAAATGCAGAAAATGAAGAAGGGCACCCACCACCATTTTTTTTCAAGGGCGACCAGTGATCCCCTATATGGCCTATGCCTTAAGCCGGCCCTGTAACCGTCATCTGATGATGTATCCTGTCTTTTGTCTGTATGTGTGTGTGTGTGTCTCACTGAGTTTTGCATTCCTTCCTCTGCTGAGCACCTTAAAATGACATATTGACAGCTCATTTTATTCTGTTCTGAAGAGGACACACACACACACACACTCTACAACTGGATTACGTGTTTAAGTGTGTGTGTGTGAGAATTTGGGTTTGTGAGAGACAGGTTGTGATTCATTTCCAGTTCTGAATTTTGATTATGTTCGCCAAGGCCACTGATGTAATGAGCGCACACACACAAACACACATTTCCCTGCAGCTGGAGGATGATTGGTCGGCTCTTTGAGCTCTGATTTGCTGCTCGTGCTGCAGAGTTTACCATACCAAGGTCACACCAGCATCTGATTCACTGTATGTGTGTGTGTGTGTACAAGGTGGTTCTAGAAGAATGAGCCAGCAAGCACGAGCCCGACGCTGACTTTCGTTGATTTCACGGCCACAGGTGTCGCTGTTAAGAAGCATTTCTGAAAGTTACAAATAGTCCCTTTAAGTCAACAAAAGTCTGCGTCGGGCTCGCGCTTGTGCTCGCTCTACATAGACATGAACGAGCATCGCTCAAATCAGTGAGGCAACACACGTCAGCTAAAACCACAATATCACTCTATATTTCACCTGTTGGGCAGTAATGTTAGCTGACCAGACGGAGGTCTCTCCATGAATCACTGCTGATCTTAGTGTTGGCTTTTCCTGCTTCAGCCTCCTGACCGCGGCCGGAGGGAACAGGGGAGACACCGGCACCCGGTCGGAGACGATAACGTTTCTCGTTGCGGAGCCCCGTCACTTCACAAGACACGGAAAACCTCTGTTGGCCTGGAGGAGCTGCAGTATTTATTTCTGCACAAACGTTCACTGTACATTCACTAGATATTCTCAGAGCTAAACTAACCCTTCTGCAGTGTGTAGTGTGCGCGCATGCACGTGAGAGTGGAGCGAGATGTGAGTGAAGGCAAGCAGGCAGAGGAGCAGAGTTCAGCAGAGACTCCGTTTATCACGGTAATGACGGTATTGCAAAATCCATGTCGAGGCCGAACGTGACACCGGTGGTGGTGATGAAGCCGGTATACCGCCCACCCCTACGTCACAGTTACCCAGAACCCAAAGTCACACCTTCACTATGTTTGTTTTTTCCAACCAACAGTCCAAACCTAATTTTCTGTCAATCGACTAATTGATTAATGGTTTCAGCTGTACTTGCATGAACTGTTGGGGAGTTTAATTTATAACTAAAGCGGTCAGATAAATGTAGTGTATAAGTATAAAGTAGCATGAAAAAAAGACTCAAGTAAAGTACAAGTACCTCAGATGTGTACTTGAGTTCAACCATGGAAACGTTCCTCTGTCCTGCTTCTGTTCTGACAGCAGATGGAAGTGTTGAGCTTCACACTGAACACTGAACCCCTGGACGGGTTTGTCCACTGATAATTCCATTAAAGTTTATTCAAACAAGAAGACCAAAAAGAGAGAAAAGCAGCTTTAATTTGTGAGATTCTACCATTAACAGAAAGTAAGGACAAAAGTAAAGTATGGAAGATGTGTTTGTTCTGCATTAAAGTTTAGTTTTATATTGATGACAGTTTTATATGTAAAATACTGCTGCAGTAATATTAAAACAGGCAGTTTATATCATCCACATGTTGGGAAATCTGATCTCAGAACAGCTCAAACTGCAGACAGCTGAACAAAATGTTAGAGCTGCCAGAAATCCAACAGATTGTTGATCGATCAGGTGATTAATGAGGTGTCAAAGTGCACGTCAAATAACAACCTGAAGAAAATCTATATCAGCTCCACGTCTTCTGTCTCATAGCTTAGCTGCTCAATCTGATCAAACATAACATTAACATTATGTTTGTCTGTATCTGAAGCAGTGACTCTCGTCGTCATGGTTACAACAATAACCAGTTTTCTAAGTCATCAGAATCTGGAAGTGCTGAATGTTTTTTGATCAACTTTAGCTTCCACTTCCCGTTGAAGCTGCTCGTCATATATCAATATAACATCACGCCTGTTCGGATCTTGGAGGAGCTCCAGTATTCTCTATGTAGGAAATGAATGGGACTGTCAGATGAGATGTTTCCACTTTATGTTTAATGACTATTTAAAGAGTCAGATTATAAACTCACTGCTCTCCATCCATCCATCCATCTGCAACCGCTTATCCCGTTAGGGGTCGCGGGGGGGCTGGAGCCGATCCCAGCCGACATTGGGCGAAGGCAGGGTACACCCTGGACAGGTCGCCAGTCCATCGCAGGGCTGACACATATAGACAGACAACCATTCACGCTCACATTCACACCTACGGGCAATTTTAGAGTCCACAATTAACCTAACCTGCATGTCTTTGGACTGTGGGAGGAAACCGGAGTACCCGGAGAAAACCCACGCTAACACGGGGAGAACATGCAAACTCCACACAGAAGGGTCCCAAGCCAGATTCGAACCTGCAACCCTCTAGCTGTGAGGCGCCAGTGCTAACCACTGCACCACCGTGCAGCCCCTCACTGCTCTCCTCTAGCGATTTTTTTTTTAACGATTTTTAATTTGATTTTTTAATGCCAGAATCATATATTTGCTCCATTTGAGTCTATGCAAGGCTGCATGGTGGTTTCCCATGGTCTAGTGTTAAAAAAGTTAACAAAAATCGCAATAAATCGCAATATTTAATCACTATACTTGTAGAATCGCAATACTTAGCGGCGGCCGACTGTTGCGTCATGACACCTTTGTCTTGGCCGACAAGTTGCACTTGAACACGCCATACGTACATGAAACAAAGCGGTGTCTGCCGACCATTTTCACACCACTCTCACTTACCACTTAGCTTCATGTCGTTGTGAAAACATCCGTGCATTGGAATGATCAGATGAGATGAAGATGAGAAATGAGAAGAGCCTTCTGTGTGTGTCCTCTTGACTTGACTCGTTGGCTTGCTTTCCTCACTTCCGTTTCTCTCCTCGTGCACTGATTCGCTTAAGCTGAACGGCCAATCAGAGTGACACGGGCAGACTACAGCTGACAGCGCGGGACACACAGCAAAAACTGTCTGACGGCCGACTGTCAGCTTGGTATGTCAGGGCCTTTAATGTCCCTTCAGTCATCAACTCGACACAAAGACATTGATTTCCCAGAAGCTCCTTAATGAAACAATCAATAGTCCTCACTAATGATGTGTACAGTGAGCTTCAGCTGGTGTCTCACACTGGAGGGAGGTGGGGGAGACATTTTGGAGAGTGAAGAAGACTAACGGTGTGATGAAGAAAGGGAGGAAACAACATCTGTCTGTGGTCATTTCTAGCAGTTGGTTTCTGTGTGCAAAGTGAGGGAGAAGCGCACACACAACGCTGCCTCCAAGAGAGGTTCAATCTGTAACATATGCAGAGCATACCTCAGGGATAACCCAGTATTCATCAACCTCGCAGCACAAATCAATCATGTTGATTGACAGATTGACCAGCGGTCTACCTGTCAATACAGCTGCCCGCTGTGGGCTCTGCTCTTCTGTAAATAGAGATGAAAATTAAGCCTTTTTTATTATTCAGAGATATTGCTTCTAGTGATTTAAGGTGGTACAGAGGGATTCACTAACAGCCACGGGACCTTAAATCGATCAGAAGGCACCTTGAATCCCATTAAAGCCTTGTGTGTGTGCTGTGGGTATGGTGACCAGACGTCCCGGTTTGTCCGGGACTGTCCCGGTTTCAAGCTGACGTGTCCCAAGTCCCGACAAATATCTGTAAAACACTCAAATGTCCCGGTTTTCAACACAATAAAAATAATTACAATATTATACTTAAATAAACGTTTATCATGTTGCACTCATTAATTAATTTGTGCACACGAGATAAGTGTATATATAGAGAGCCAGCACAGCGTACTGCTGCAGTCTCTAACTAGAGAGATGATGCGCGCTGTCAAGCCACAATTACAGATCCGCTTTTTACATTTTGTGCAAAAAAATATGCTCAAAAATTGCAGTTTAACCCTTTGAGAAACTCAATGAATCAGCCTACAATAATAACATACTAAGGCTGGCAAACAGCATTGCCTCTGACCCATAACTACAGTATGTCCTGAACAGTGAATACAAATATAGATACAGGGTTGCACAATTTAATAAGGTTAGACTGAAGCACCTTGTGCACCAGTAAATCCTAAAATTAAATATGGAGCCTAGGGTCTTGGATATATTGTCTGCGGTGATTGTAATGGTATTTTAAATGTATGTTTGCTTGTTTCCTGTCTTCATTTTTATGTCCGTTGCAATGGAGCGGCTGAGAAACAAGAACATTTCAGACTTGATCTGACAATAAAATAAAATCAATTTCAAAATGTCCACCTATACGCTGTCATGACTTTATGATGATGAGTTTTCGACCTCTCTGCTGCTATGTTTGCCTCCATTATTCTCTCCCTTTTTATCTTTGTTTTTTTAAAATGTGTTAAAATGTCATTTGTTCTTCTCTGTCATTATGTCACCTCCTCTTCAAAGTGCAAATCAATCCACGCTGCATTACAATTTGCATCTCTCTCGATTTCCTACTTAACACACTGCAATGGAGAATCTCGCTGTAAAATCAAAGTGGATTCTGTCAGTCAAATCACTGAAGATAATGAACTGAATCATCTTCAGAAAGCGGTGAGCCATCAGTCAGACTGTGATACATGGCAATTTCAAATCTCCCATAGTAAATCACATCCCTTAAATCAGAAAAAACACATACTTCTATTACCTGTTTCTGATTCACTGAGATCTGAAAACAATGCAGAGGAGGTTGATTGCAGTGAAGATTGAGTAGACCTCCCGGGAAGGCTCAATCGCTGCGATTATTTTCATATTGACATGAATAATGTTTGTGTGTGGGTTTGTGTGTGTTGTAGTCTTATGTATTAGCAGGAAATTTGTTTTGTTATCACTGCTATTCAACAATGTTGGACAATGAAAACATCAGTATAAAGTGTATTTAGTCTAAAAGAGAAACTCAAAGTATGTATCTGTAACACACTGTAAGTACAGTTTGTGTATTTGTTTCTCATAAATACATTGAAAACATGGAAACTATTGTAACGTGGGAAAGAACGATAGCTAATTGGGAACCAACTTCTAACTTACATTTATGTCCATCGCTCACTTCATGTTCCTCTGGGAAGCAAAATAAATAAGTAAGTGAATAATTATACTAGTATACATAATTATAATATTTGTGTTGTTCAACACAGGCCATTTTGGTAGAGACATGAAAATTATGATAATAGAACAGAAATAATTTTGTTTTACTGCACTTTGTAGACGGACGTTTTACTGGCGTCTGGTAGTCGCTTTCAGTCCAAAGTGCTGATGTTGCAATGGAATGATCAATTGACTTTCACTTCTTAGAAATATAAATTCTGTTGTGTATCTTATTATACATTCCCCCTAGCAAAAACCATAACGTTTTCCCCCCCGCCCCTCTCTTCTCACGTTAAACATGATATCAGGAGATTCAGATCGCCTGAACACTTTTAGTAGAAGTTAAAAACAGATAAAAAAAAAAATCAGAGATCGAGTTATTATGTTCACAGAAGTTCAGCATGACTACATGCAGCTGACAGGATCTCCTCATTCATCTTTAATGCTGACCTTAGCCTTGATGTAAGGGGAAAGATAATTGCACCGAAACATGTTCCTACATTTAGTTCCTCCAACCTTCACAACTCGCTTTATTCCTGCCTGAATACAAATTCCTTCATGTGAAACATAAAGGAAACGTGTAATTTTCACCATAATAACACAACTTTTTACCACGGTTTTGCACTCTGTGACTCACGTTACCGCAGCTTCACAAGTATGTTGGAGAACTACAGTGGCCTTTAGGTACATAGTATGTTTTAGTCAAACTGTGAATAAACTGAGATCATCTGTTATTCAGTTTAAGAAAATGTATCGAATGAATGATGTGAACTTAATAAGTGATGTTTTACGTTGAATATTGTGTCATTAGTGTGCACAGGTGTCTTCAAAGGTTGTTGGAAGCAGACTTTGAAAAGGAGGCAGGTAATATAAAATATTTCTAACTCCTGTTCATCAATGACAACAATGTGTATTGCTCTATATTTATATTTTGTGTTGGACGTGTGCAGTGATGTGGGTGCGAGACTCACTCTTTAACTCATGAAACATTAGTCGTACTGAGTCCCAGACATTTAATTGTCAATCAGCCGCTTCAGATGGAGTTGGTTACCTGCTGTGTTTGTTCACAAGGTTAGGAGCCTAAATGACTCCGTATTGATCGCAGCCTGGCAGCAATTCTCATCCACATTATCAGTCTGTGAGCGACAGGCTGCTGCTGAAACCTCTGAGAGGGTCACAGATAACCGATCCCGAATCCACTTTAAGGTAAATGCCAACATGTTGTGATTGATTCTGTTTTCAATTTCACACAGTGGGTTGATATTGAGGATACGCCTCTTGATTGGTTCCACTAATACCATTGTGATATCATAAGGGTCCGTCATAGAGTGCTCCAGGGATGACGTATTTTTGTAGGCCAACCAGGACGGTAGCATCGCCCTGGTTCCCTCGACAAAAAGCCATACGATACGTTTTGTTCAGCAAGATAATCTCCACAAATGAACACCACTTTTATGATTTTTGAAGTGTGAATGCAATCGCTGGAAGTGAAAAGCTAACATTAGGCTATTAACGAACTACATTACGCTCACATGAACGCAAGTATACACAACGAGGCTGTAAAGGCGGACGAGTCAGCGAGATGACGTTTAGTAGTCTCATTTAGCCACTTGTTAGCAACCGCCTTTTTTGAGACACATAAAGGTTTCAAAAAGTAAGGAAAGGTTTTATTTCTCTTTAGGGTCCTTTATGTTGTCAGACCCTTCTAATAACAGTCTGAGCCTGTCGATGGCAAATTCAAGCACTTTTAGTGGCGCAGTATTTTCCTGATATTTAAACGGCGCAGGACTGCAAGCGCACCTGGCTTTTAAAGGGAATGAGCGATGACACTCTGATTGGTTTGATTCCTATTACGCCCAAAACACACTTATGATTAATGAAGAGACTAAATACAACCCCTTTGCCCATTCCGCCTTACATTGCGCCCAGATTATACGCCGCTTATGTAGCAGAAGTGGAGTTGGACACGCCCTAAATGCATTTGCGCCATGCATTTTAGACCATGCGCTATAGATGGTTTTAATAGGGCCCTAAGAGTCTACAGTCATGCTAGCAGTTCTAATTAAAAAAAAAAGTGTATCTCTTCCCACAGCCTGGTTGTATTGATTACTGAATCAACAAAAATGGAATCTGCATTTTCACACAAACAAACACACGCACACACACACACACACACACACACACACACACACAGACACAGACACTTAGCTACCAGAGGAAAAAGGGAAACTTAAATACTGTATAACGAAGAGTCAAATCATCCAGGGACAGAGATGTGTGTGTGCCTCAAGAGTTCTTGTATGTGCTTCACTAAAAGTGTGTGTCTTTGCTTGAGTGTGTGTGTGTGTGTGTGTGTGTGTGTGTTTGGGGAGTGTGAGGCAGAGAAAGGTCTGACGGTGCAGATAAGTTTGGGTCTCTGTCTCGTTCTGCAGACGTTGTATCTGTTTCTTGGATCACCTCTGAGGCAGCTCATTGATCCGCTGCAGAAAAAGACCAGCAGAGTCAATCCTTTTATTTCTGTTTCTTTACCTCGCTGTCCCGTAACTGACAGGACGTTATCCCATCACAGGCTCCTTCAGCCGAAATACAAATCCTTTAGTTCATCGGGTTCATTATTTGGAGTTTGGACTATAATGTCTGCGCACAGCACCACATGTCACCTCAGTAGTTTAACTATGATTAATACAAGGCTTAATGAGTCCAAACACAAGACTTTCAACCAGGAGATCGGTGTTCGTGCCCCGTGTGAAACTAAAAACTTGTCGGTATCGTCAGTGAAGTTGACGTCAACTACGGCTGATTCCTAACCCTACCTAAGTGGTTGAGTTACCTAAACCTAACTTCCTGTGAAAATAGAAGTTTATATTGAAAGGACACTATGCATGTAACAAGTGTATATTGACACGCTGTCCCTGGTCCGTCCAAAAGTAATGCAAGAGGGGTACCCGTGCATCGGTCTCCGATGCTGAGGGGCACTGACCAAGCAGCAGGATTTGACGAGTTCGGAGTGAGAATGTGTTGGTTGCCGCAGACGTGTTTACACTGTAGTTAATGGAACGCCCGGGGCGCCGGCTACAGGTGATTGTGCAGCAGTATTTGACACCATTGAAATGAGAATGGTCTTACTGTCCAGGTGTTAAAACTGACTCTATACATGGATTCATTTTTTAGCATCAAATCACAATTTAATTTTTTCAGTTGAATTGAGTTGGCTAATCCCTGGTTGGGAATCACTGCTCTACAATAAAGTATGGAGGTAGAAGTCATTAAAAGTGTGCTGAAGACTACTCTTGGTACTACCCATTGCTCTTTGCTGTTGTGGGGAAGAAACAAGAAGGCAGGGGGTGTCTACAGGCTCTACAGACTATAGCAAAATAAGGAAAGTTATGTCATTGCCATCTGGCTGCACGATGCTTCCTGACACAACAGTGTCAGACAGCAAGCAGGGAGGTGGTGTCTGGTCTCTATAATCTGTTCTCCGTGCTCGCCTGCGGTGAGCTGCTGTAGACATCTGCTCTGCTGCACAGCGTTGACCTCTAAACCTGCTTATTCCTCTACTTATCTCTGTAGATCTGTCGACAAGTTGTATATTTGCATACACGTCATGCATCCGTGTTTAATATTGTATAATATTTTCCTCACCTCCATCTTTGCATTTTATAACGAGATGCACATACAGTATGTTGGTAATTTCTGTACATATTTCACCTCCATCTGTGCATCATAATAACTTACAATGATTATTTACACATGCTGTGCGTCAGCCCAGTCGCACAGCATGTTCGTGAAATAGTCACGAGATTGAATGTATTGATTCGTGTATATAGACAGGAATTACACATTTTTTCCGTGATATTCAGCACAAAATCAATTTGTATGTAATCCACGTAATTGTGAACCGGGAAGAATCAAGAGTACGAAGGAGGTCGGGGTGGATGGAAGGGTCGGACTTTTGCCCAGGAGGCCGGCGTTCGTGTCCCGTGTGAAACCCTAAGTCAAAGTTGATTTATTTGTCAAGTAACTTCCGTACGTAAGTTGCGCCACTTCCGGTGTTATTAGAACTCAAACCGCAATCTTTTCCTAAACCTAAGTGAGTAGTTTTGTTGCCTAAGCCTAAACAAGTCGATCTATTCCTAACCTAACTGAGTAGTTTTATTTTGAAGACTACAGTGGAAACTGACACGTGCATCCTTCGCACATTCGTAGGAAAACGCACGAAAAATACATTGTTGAAAGTCGCGCTGAACATCACGAAGAAAGGGAAATTCATGTCTATGTACATGAATCAAATAGATTACATTTCATGATTATTTCACAAACTGCCGTGAGACTGTGTTGTGTATGTTATTAACTTTTTTTCTCTTTGTATGATGACAGCACACAAAACTATCCCAAAAAATGCCAACAAAATAAATAAAACAGTTGCTCACTTTGTGCTGATGAAAGTCTGAGAGGATGACGTGCAACATTTCAGAGTGTGGAATTAAAAAACAATCCAATACACAAGCAAAAGTTTGGTCCAGCAATTCCAGCCTCTAAAATAAACCAACCACTTTAGTTCAGTTTGTTCAACAGGAAAAACAACAACAACTCAAAATGCCACTCTGGGATTTACCACCAACCCAACCACCAAAAATCAAGGAAATGGCACAAAATAAAAGCAGGAAACAACTCAGGGTAATAAATTTGCAACTATTTACAAGTGAGTGTAATAAGTCACAGCACCATGAAACAGTCAGACAGACGGTCGCTGTCTGCAGTAACCTGCTGAAGGTTTGACGTGCCGGCTGTGGAGGATTAATCCAGAACAGAACGGAACACAACCTCCACAAACGGACTTCAGCTTCACACCTGCAGACTGAACAAGACATTCACTGCAAACTATACAACACACACCGTGAGTCTCCTCCACCGTAGGTCACTCTATTGAGTCTCCATGATATCGACTGTGGGAGGTGGATTCAAACAAGTAGCGGGGCAGTTTTTGTGCTGATAACTGAAGGCTTGCTTTATGGAGTTATCAAAGTTTTCATCGTCTGATCTGATGCAGCATTGATTTCAGAGGTGGGCTTTCACCACACAGTTTTGGGCAAGTTACTAGGCCATATAGGCGGTCGACAAGGATGCCACCTTCTGGGGGGCGCTGGTCGCCCTCTAAAACAACAACAAAACACCCTTCCTCATTTTCTGCATTGAGGTAACAAATGAACAAATAAAGAATGAAAGAAATACACTTTTCGCTCCTGTAACTCTCGTTGTAGTGAAACTGGCTAAATACTTTTAAGCCAACAATATCAGGGACAAATTGTTTATTTATATCATCATCATCTGAATATTATAATAAATACAGTTAAAGTGTAAAACGCTTATAGTGTCCTATAAAAGCCTATCCACCTTATTCCTAGCCCCCATGATGCCTTGCGTCAAACCAACGCTACAATGCTGTGTCCTCTTTACACATGAAATTATACCTGATGTTCTCCTGGCACTGTTCGCTGGTCCTTTAGAGGACCCGACATCTCTTCTCCAGTTTCTCCACGTTTTGTTTTGGGTGCATGTTCAATGTTGTTGAAGCCACAAATTTAGCTTTGTCTGGTTGTTAGTACAGCAGCAAACAGCGCAACAAGTACCAGAGCTCCGCAAGGACATTTTAGAAAATGCTAATTTAATGTTAGTTAAATATCTGTTCAAAATAAAGCAGGATTTGCCATTCAGATTTGGCTCCCCTTCCTTTGTCACATGCAGGCCCATTAGAATAGACCGCCCACAGCTTGACAATTACTTTTGCAAAGGTGCTCCATATTGTTCTCAAAAACCAATCAGAGCAGACTGGACTTTTTCGGGAGGGTTTCTTAAAGAGACAGGAGCGTTTCAGACAGAGGGTGAATACAGGTATATTCAGACAGACAGTATGAGAAAAATAGTGTTTTTTGAACATTAAAGCATGTAAACATGTTCTAGTAGAAACTTAAAATACAAGTATGAACCTGGAAATGAGTTTGATATTTCCCCTTAAAAAAAATCGAAGAGACCTGTATCAACATTTTTTGTTTACAAAATATATCAGCCCAGTCGTGCAGCAGTTCGTAGTCACAAACTTGAATGTGTTGATTCGTCTAAATAAACATGAAGGAGGTCTGGGAGGATTGATGGGTCAAAAACACATAATTTTTGCCCAGGAGACCAGTGCCTAACTAAGTAGTTTGTTGCCTAAGCCTAACCAAGTCAATCTTTTCCTAAAGAGTAGTTTTATTTTGAAAAGCCTGGAGCAGAAATTGACACTTGCGTCACTCGTTGCTGGACATTCATAGGAAAACACACAAAAAATATGTTGTTGAAAGTCGTGCTGAGCGTCACGAAAAAAAGGGCAATTTGTGTCTATGTACACGAATCAAATTCAATTTTGTGACTATTTCACAGACCGCCAACACAGACTTTGTTGAATATATATATCACAATCTCAAAAATCCAGAATCAGTCACAATATATCATGTATCACCATCAGTCTGTCCATCCAATAGAGTTTAAAAGCAAACAAAAATGCAGACAGCCATTTAGACAATGAAGAATCCTTCTCAAACACCAGTGAGCGGACTGATACCCTCAACACAATCATTTCTCAGCTGCAGCTCTGGCTCGAGGCGACAAACTCTTCACACTGACTACAGCCTCCTACCATCAGCGGACGGATCATTAGCTCTCTCTATAAAGCCGGAGCTCTCCCAGGACTCACCGTCACCTCTCTGACATCTATGATGAGGTGTCCCGGCACTGAAGCGGTTAAAAAGCACCGCGGGCCAGTTAAAGGAGATAAATACGCCCGCTGCCCCGTGGACAATAACTGTATTTCTTTTCTCACCGTAAATACCTCTGTAAAAGAAATCAATACAGGAGGACCTGATAACTATCCGTCTCTGGGTGCTGGGTGATGTGTGTGTGTGTGTTGTTTCTCCCTTTGGTGCCTATCATGGAGGATTCGTGTTTAGGAACCGCTGTGAGGCTCTGCAGACCCCATCGACCCAGACATCCATCTGGAGCTTGAAAGTGATTTTCTCTCCTTTTTGGATCTCCATCCTCCTCCTCCCTCTCCATCTTCTCTTCTTTGTCACTTTTCTTCTTGCATCCCCCTCCTTTCTTCTAATTTCGCACTTGATCAGGTTAGATTTTCCCTTAAACATAAATATGCTGTTTATTCCTTGAGTACGTATCTATTTCAGCCCAGTCGCAAAGCAGTTTGTGAAATAGTCATGAAATTCAATGTATTGATTCGTGTACAGAGACACAAATTTAAAAACAAAATTCGTGATGGTCAGCACAAAAATTTGTATGTTCGTATGTAATCTACGTAATTGTGAACTGTGAAGTATAAAGGGCTGCGAACGCCGTGAAGCGAGGAGGTCGGTGTGGGTGGGTGGGTCAAAAAACACAGGATTTTCACCCAGGAGACCGGTGTTTGTGTCCTGTGTGAAACCACAAATCAAAGTTGATTTAATTGTCACGTAACTTCTGAAGTTAAGATAAAGCACTTCCAGTGTTATTTTAACCTAAACCGCCATCTTTTCCTAAACCAACTAAGTCTTTTGTTGCCTAAGCCTAACCAAGTCGTGCTTTTATTTTGAAAAGACTCAAGCGGAAATTGACACGTGCGTCACGTGTTGCTGGACATTCGTAGGAAAATGCACAAAAATATATTGTTGAAAGTCGTGCAGAGCGTCACGAAAAAAAAGGGAAATTTGTGTCAATGAATCAAATAGATTAAATTTCATGACTATTTGATGAACTGCCGTGAGACTGTGTTGTGTATGTTATTAACTGTTTTTCTCTTTGTATGATGACAGCGCACAAAACTATCCCAAAAAATGGCAACAAAATAAATAAAACAGTAGCTCACTTTGTGTTGATGAAAGTCTGTGAGGATGAGGTGCAACATTTCAGAGTGTGGAATTAAAAAACAATCCAATACACAAGCAAAAGTTTGTTCCAGCAATTCCAGCCTCTAAAACAAACCAACCACTTTAGTTCAGTTTGTTCAACAGAAAAACAATAACAACTCAAAATGCCAAAATAACTCTAGTGATTAGTTAAGGTGGACTACTCTAACTGCTTCGAAACATTTCAGAAGCATCTGTTCTTTAGGAGACACGTACATATTATCGTTTATAGTTGTTTTGAAGACATTTTTTCATGTTTTACAGCATAAATACAAGTCTGCAGCTAATTTAGATGCTAACAAATGTTTTGTGGCTGAACTTAAATGTGATAATCTTTTGTTATTTTTAACTTTCTGTCATCTCTTATTTTAAATGCCAGTAAAGTCGATCTCACAGCACAGCTGCTGTCATTAACCTGGATCTATGTTTATTCTGTCTAGATGATGTTCAGTGATCATAAAATAATGATTTCACCAGCAGCTCGGTCATAACTGCTGGTCAACATGTGTTTATGTATCATCCTCGTTCTGTTATCTGACGACAGAAACCGTGAAATATTTAGATAACAATAGCTATATTCAAGTCAAGTAAATTGACAATAAATATAGATATATGACATATTTAGATACATTTACAAATTAATTTCAGGCATCAGAGATGCAAGCTGCTTCAAAAGAAACGGACCCGCCGTGAAAAGATAGCGGATACAGTGGACATTGGCCTTAACACTATATATATGTGGTTTACTCCATAATTGAAAACACATAATGTCATTTTTTTCTCTCTTTTCAGAAGTTTGTTGTAAAGTCTGAGACAAGTTTGGATTCAGAGTCAAGCTTTTCTCATTCACTGTTTGTACCAACGAAAAGGCCTATGACTATGGATGCGCCGATGTATCGGCCAATATTCGCTTTGTTGACTGCCATCGGCCTATCAGCAAATAAGATGACATTCACCAATGGCAGTGGCCGATGTTTATCTGTTGTGTTGCATCACTTTTGCGCTGGCTAAATATTGTGTTGGTTATTTGCAGTCGATCCTCGGACAACAATCACCAGCTGCTGATTTGGAGAACACGCTACGGACTGGACATGACGATGGCGGGTGCCACTAGTTAATCAATCGCAAATGGTGTCGTTCACTCTGCCATTAGGCAGGATGCTGTTTATGTGTGTTTGAAACCAAAAGTCAACGCTGACTTATTTTAACTTACTTTTGTTTTGTTTTTTTTGCTAACCCAAGCCATGATCTTTTCGTAAACCTAACCCAGTAGTTTTGTTGCCTAAACACCGCTGGGGCTTGCTTGCGCAGGCGCACTGATCCCTCGTATTGCTGGACATTCATAGGAAAATGCACAAAAATGACACAAACATTTTCCTAAGATATCATATGAACCTTTGTAAGAGGAGATGTTGTCAGAGTTACTGCACAAAGACATTTTTTAAATATTTAAATCATTAGTCCATTATAAATCATTTTATTTCAGAAAACACCACCAGGTCTTTAGTTAAAGACCATTAATGGTGACAATGTGAACTACATCATCAGCCACACTAACCTCAAAAAGTGTAAAATATCACAAAGCTTTTAGCCGTATGTAACAAGTTCTCAAAGAAATATTCTTAAATGTATTTTTTATAAATAATTAAAAATGTAATAATTACTGAAGAGAGTCAAAACGTTGAAATAAGCATAACTTTAAAAAAACCCAAAAAAACATTTATGCCTGAAGCTGCAATTCAGCAGGCTAACATGCTCACAATGGCAACGCTAACATGGTGATGTTTAGCATGTTTATCATGTTCTACATCTTTATGGAGGAAGTGTTGAGTTTCATTCATGTTGGCTTCACAAGTCAAAGTGAACATCTGACTACTTGTTGTACTGATGAATCAGAGCTGTGGAAACATTATACTGGATTTATCAAGACAAATGGAGGAAGAGTTGAGTTTGTATCAACGGGAGAACAGGAGAAATAAAGGCCTGTGAAAAGTAGGCTATATAAGAATTTATGGTGTCTGCATAATGTTCACTGAAAATATATCTCACTCAGCCAGTATGTCTGATTTCACAACACATCTGCTTGTAGAAACTACAGCTTTTTTTAACATTTTCCGGTTCTGTTAAGGCACTCGCAGCATGTGGTTAAAGTCAGTGAATGATCGTGGTTTTCGTTTCATATTAAAAACGACAGTGACTTCAGGCACAAGTTCTCTAACCTGAACCAAGGTGCACACAACAAATCATATAAACATGGTTGCAGTACACAATGTGTAAAGAACAGCACAAGTGATGATAACAGATACAGCAATGAACAGAGCTGTCTCTTTCTCCTTTACTTCACCTTCCTCCTCCCCTCCTTCACCTTCCTCTCTTTTATCTCCTGCAGGCTGATTCCTGAAAAGCTCTTCTGTCTCTGTCTGCCTCTCCTCTCTCTCTCCTCCAGGTCATTGATCCACTGAGACTGTCCCATTACTGCATCAGGGCTACACACTGAGAGGAGGGAGGGGAGGAGGAGGAAGAGGAGGAGGAGGAGGAAGGACAGACAAGAAGAAGTGAGATAGAGAGAAGAAGAGAAAGAGCAGGCAACAGAAAGAGAGGAGCTGGAGGGATGCTGCAGAGGAGAGAGAGAGTGATGAGGAGAGAGGACAGGATTAATAAAGTTGAAGGACATCTGGACCTTTGATACATAAAAACATGCTATCTTTTAAACCCAGCTATTAAAGTTTAAATCCCCACAGCCGGAGGGAAAAATACTTAACCTTTGAGGCTATTTCTGCCTTTAATAACTATTTATCAGCTGCACGATGCACCTTGACTGTTTGCCAGCGGCGCCCAGTCTTGACAATGCTAATTCCTCAGGATGCTGCGCTTTTGTTAAACAACAACTGCTGAGGAGTGTACACAGAAAAATGGGCCAGAAAACCCCCGCTGGAGCCGAGTGTTTATGTTCCAATTTCTTACGGGGGAAAAAGAGGCAGTTTTGGTAGAGAGAGGCTGCATTGAGAGCTGAGCAGATACAGCGGTGCAGCAGCATCTGTACATCACACTTGTTGCAGAGAGAGGACACACACAGGAGGGCTCACCACCCAGGTTTTGTCAATGTGCAGGCTTTTATTTTGAAAGGAGGAGTGGGCAGTCTGACTAAGCAGGAAAGGGATTTACTTCTGCTTAAATCCAGAATCAAAAAAGAGTAGAAGGACAGGAATATTCAATGATTAACAAAACACTTACATAAGCCAGAACACATCCGTTTGTAGTTAATAATATAACTCATCAAAACTCTACTCCAGCTGCAGAGTGTCTTTATTCAGAGTTTATTCAAGTTTAGGGCAGAGAAGTTCTCTCTCTGTGTAACACGTTTTAGGTTTATCATATATACATACATATACAGAGAGGTGTTTGAGGTTAAACCAGCAGCATATTGTAATTCAAGTGTTCTGAGAGAAAACTAGACTTTTATACCTCCTCATGGCTCTGTTTTCAGGCTTTAAATAATTTAGCCTGTGACTTGAGACTTTGGCCAATCACACGTCATTTCAGAGAGAGAGCGTTCCTATTGGCTGCTCATTCAACAGAGGCAGCTGTCAATCACTCGCAAACTCTGATCAAACGGTCAAACTAGGCAGCGATGATCAAATGTGAATCAATATTTTGTTACTGTAATACCTATTTCTCTCCTTAAATGTTTTCAGAAACATCTTGTAGTGTACTGTTTAGCTGTAAAATGAGAAAGTTTGCTCCGGCTGGTGGGCGGTGCTTGGTATTTCCTCAACTGATCTCAACATGGCTGCCGGGTCACAAACTTTCTCATTTTACAGCTAAACAGTACACTACAAGATGTTTCTGAAAACATTTGACATTTAACCCTCTCTCTGTTTAATAAGGACTCAAAAACAAGGGAGCGTCTTTTTGAGTTTTATTACACACTTGAAAGTGCGCACACAACCATCAACATAGGATGTTCAAGGCTGAGAGAACTGAGTCTCTCTTTTTAGCAGTATTTATACCTTTGCGTACAGTCATACATCTCACAGTCTTCTCTGTCTGACACTTTTGTCCATTGAAGGTACCTGTCCTCAAATAGTCACTGCATGTTTGTCGACTTGTTTATTAACAAAATGTAATTTTTCTAGAAACTTCTCTAAATCAGTTAACTGTGGAACTATCAGCAACTCAAATCACAGAGTTCACAAATGTTTGCTTGGAAATAAAATGTCTGTGTGCTTGAATCTGACGTGCATGTAAATGATTTTGATAGCTGAACTCCACAACAGAAGTTCATAGAAACTAAAATTAATCTTTTCTTTATTGCCATTCAACAGTTCTGCGCTTGGTGTTCGAGCGTCATTACACACCATGAAATCCATTTTTCTGACATTCTGTGGAGATTACTCACACAGAGATTTGTGCCAGGAATGAAAAGGCTTATTCCAATGAAGGACACATTGGAGACGAACACACTTTGTCGTGATCGCCGTGTCAGCATGTGACTTTAGAGAATATCAAAGAAAACAATTTAGGCTGCAGGTGTTCTCTAAAGAAGGAAATCAATGGCACCGTTGTAGCGCTTTTAAAAACATTAATGAGAGGAAGTTGACTTTCCAGTTACTGTAGCTGCTGCTGATAACTGGGATTAACTCGGAGCTGACCACACACTGACACAAAGTAGGTAGCGTATGTTTGATATCAGAAAATCAGGAGTAAAAAAAAAAAAGATACTATGAAGCTATTTCTTTATCAACTCTGCTCGTTGTTATACAATTGGTCCTTGTGCCTTCCATAATAATGGAAGAATAACGTGTAGTAAGTATTATTTATGGTTTACCCATAATAAAACCTGAAACAATATTATCTTGTCATTCATTTCTAACCAGACCAAACACCCACCCAGTATTGGATGCAGTCAGAGAAGCAGACAGTCTAGTTTTGGGTTTATTTTCTGACTTTGATCGACTCAGAAAGCTGCTTTACCTGCTGGCTTTCTATCAGCCTTATTAAAGGTATAATATGTAACAATTTCCCAAAAAATAATATATAGACTGATACAAATATAACCCCTCTCAATCCTGGATTTTCTCATTTTTTCTTATATTGCTGTATTCGGGACTCTTCTGGGCATCTGCAAACCCCACTTGGGGGTGTGACAAGTACCCAGGAAGAGTGCTGGTCGTTGTCGCCAATTTTCGTAGTGGCCAAATGGCATTACTACAACTTTCGTGTCCGTCACGTGATGCCAATGTGAATGAGACCCGGGCTGGGAGGCGGAGTTAGCAGCGTGACGGCTGTGACCCCGTGACCGAGCCGTGTGACTGAGCGTACACTACTGCGCCTGCTCTTATGGGCCCAATGGATGCGGAAGATCGCCGGATAATCTGGGTACTTTTCCAGTACATTTTGGCTTCATGCGCCACTGAACAACTTTCATAGGAACAAAGGGGGCCCTGCCTCCAACGCTGCATCCAGTTGTCTTAATACATCCATGGGTTGTAACCCCCAGCGAATAACCGCGCGCAGGGTGTACTCAGGTAAAGTACAAGTACCTCAACATTGTACTTAAATACATTACTAAATTCACTTAGTCACTTTCTACCTTCTGGGTTTTTAATCATCAGCGGTTAATTGTCTTTCAGAGAAACTGATGTTTACCACTGTGACTGGAAGACACATGAGAGGCACAAACTGGGACGTGTTTAGTTCCTCTGAACAAGGCAACTAGCAACATGTCACCAGTCTGTTACAGTATGTGGTGTAGGCTAAAGCATCTAATCATGTATTCAATATTTTATACTCCATCTTTGTTTCTTGTTATGCTTTTACATTATAATTTACCTCGATCACGTCTGTTTTATTATTTAGATGTAATATTGATTTGTCGATTGTTTTACTAAAAGTGCGGCATGTTTTCCATACTTTATTGTAAAAACACCGTCTGACCTCTGAGACTCTGAGTACACAGTCATTTACACCCCTCATTACCACACACACAGTCAAGCAAACACAAATATATGTACAAATGAAGGAGGTCCATAAATCCTTCGCTGCTAATTTCCCATCCAGATTCTCTTCCTTGTAATTAATATTGTTCAGCAATATAAATATTTAGACCTGGAGAGAATTTAATTATAATCAAACAGTCGAGTAAACAGAGACAAATCTTAGTCTAAGATTGGTTTACAAAATAAAAGCTCATACAGGAGATGTTGCACATGTATTATATATACATATATGAATATAATATTCAGTGTAATGTCATGTGCTTTCTTTTGTTATTGTTGATGCTGATGGTGACAGATGATAAATGTAGGTGTGTAACTGTTGGTGCAGGTCTGGATCTTTTGGTGGTGACCTTTAAAAAACAAACGTTTCACTACGACATAGAGAAACCACATGATTTATCTGATGTTTTTTTCTTTGTTTCTATATTTGTGATCGAATATGAATCAGGTTTCTGTTACTGTAATGCCTATTTCTCTCCTCAAATGTTTTCAGAAACATATTTAAGCTGTAAAATGAGAAAGTTTGTGACCCCACTGTCATAATGAAAAGAGAGAGAGTTGAGCAAACACCAAGTGCTTCAAACCTTTCTCAACTTCCTCTCCTCACACCTTTTGATGCTATTTTTTCAGTTTCCTTTCACAATTGAATGGAAGTCTTGTCAAATCTGTAATGTTTGAGTTTGAGATATGATTAATTTGGTCTTATGATTAATTATATCTGTACTGGAAATCATCACAAGAGGACTTGTTGGCTACATTCAGCCAGTTAAAAATATAATAACAAAAACAAAATGGACCAAAGGTGTGAGGTAAATTCACAACAGTTTTTTTTTTTTAACAATATCAGAATGATTTATGGTGTTTTCCTCCTTTAGGGTTAGAGTTCTACTTCTTCTTTCTTTCTCGATCAACATTTGTTAAACCCATAGACTGTAAGAAGTGGACGTAGTCACCGGGACGTCACCAATTGATTTGTGGACTATGGTTTTGTAGCCTTGTGTTTGGCATTTTAGCCATCACCATCTTGTTTTTTTGCAACTAGAAGTGACATTAGAAGGTGGAACTAAGTACAACTGAACACTGAATAAGACATTTTTAGTTAAAAAATGTTACAATTAACTTCCATGAGTCTGTGAACAACCGATGATAATATTTACTGCTTCTACTGTCTGCATCTTTATCTTTACTCTTTATATACGAATAGTGTTAGAAAAGACTTAAAACTCGTGGTAATATCTCTGCACATGCAGACACAGAACGGGGATTAATTTTGCTCCACGGTTAAAGAGATCCGGCCCACAGGCAGCTGAACACAGCTTGTGCACTTTGCTGCACTCAAAGATAATTTTCAAACTTGTTTCTTTTCTCTGTCGTTTATTTCTCTGCCCACTTTTGACAGGTACATCAAGCTTTCCTGTGTTACTACCGGCGAGACACTTTAATCTCGGGGGAACAACGGCTGTTTCATTTGAAATGTATGGATTTCCGTGGCCTGTCTGTGCCACGGCTTTTCAGAAGGAGGTGAGGAGGGAGATTGGTGGCCAGCTGGGATCGAGGTGGCAATCATTTATTTCTTGACATCCTTTTTTCACCCTCAGTTTTCCTCCAGACGGTGAACTTGTTATGACAAATGGCTTTCACTACCATTACTAGCAAATACACAGGAAATACCAGTGAGCAGCCTGTTCAATAAGTCATGAAGGAAAGATGGCTGAGTGGTTAAGGAGCAGTGCTGGGATGGACTACCGGCCTCATGGGACTCATTTGTACAACAGAAGAAAAATTACAATATGCAGAGAAGGACAGACTGTCGTGCAGATAAACCAGGCCAGTCTACAGGAAAACATGTTGGCATTGTACATTTCTGCAAACCATGGGATACGTCGAATGTCAACGTTTTTGCATTCAGTCAGAGCAAGTGACATAGTGTGTCGAGCGACCGTTATTGAAAGTTATGTGGCATAATAATCAGGGCTGGGATGATACGCCTATCTCCCGATTCACGATACTTGGTTGCCGATTCAATATGTATGTATTGTCTGTACATACATGGCAACACTGTAAATCACTCCCTCAGGATATCATTATCTCTGATGTCCATCTAGAGTAAATGTCCTTAAATCTATTCTTAAATCATATAAAAGATGCTGCAGAACTTGCCTGAGAATCATCATGTTTTTAAATCTTTTTCAGTATCAGAGTAATCCAGTGATAGTTGTCTGTACATACATGGCTACACTGCAAACAGGAGCTGCTAATAGATAATTCAGCATGGAGACAGTTGACTAAATGTAAAAGATATAGGCAAAAATGGGGCTAAACTTGAAGCTCACAGCTGCAGATCTTGATTTTGTGGAGGCGGCACAGTTTAAAAACCCCCCAGCTCTGTGGGCCGTCGATCAGACATGGACTCTGCCTCCCATCCTGCTCTCCATCTTGTCCTGAGCACCACAGCTGCCTCCATCTTTATTTTCAAGGATGTTCTGTGGAATTCGAATCAGCAGCTTTCAGGTCAGAACCCCGTCGCTGTAACCTTCGGGTTTTTTTTTGTGTGTGTTACTGTGTGCTGTCACAGAAAACCGTAATGAACTGCAGGCATGACCTCCTGCTCACTACAGAAATGTGAAAAAATGTTAGACCTTGGCATTTCCAAAGAAAATGTTAACACATTCTGCTTTCTTTACATTCCGTGGTACGAGACTTTAACAGGCTGTCGTCCTGTCAGCCATTTTGCACTTTGGACTTATGTTGTTGTTTTTACATAATTTGTTCACAAGACATGAATACAGAAAATGCATGCACTCTAGGCTGTGTGTGTGTGTGTGTGTGTGTGTGTGTGTGTGTGTGTGTGTATTTCTGTGTGGGTATAGCCTCCGAACTCCCCGTGCTGTAGCAGTCAAACGTAGGCCGATATATCTGCAGTGACAGGCCTTAAACAACAGGCGAGGAAGATAAGTGAGGTCGGCGTGAAATATGATTAAAGCACAGCCTTCCCCTCGCCTTTGATTTAAAGGAGCATGGCACAAACAACTCATCTCTTCCACCCACACACGCACGAACACACAAACACAAAGTCAGCCACTTCAGAGGAAAAGCATGGAAAAGCCGAAAAGAGCAAAAGAGGGAGGAAGAAGAAGATGATGACGGTGGAAAAGAGCTTCCTCAGCTGTCTGAGTGGAAGTTTGGGGGCAGATTTTATCTCCTTTGTTGCCTCTGAAATGGAAAGAAATTGTCCTGCAGGAATTATTAATAACAACTTGGACAAATACAGTGTCTGAACAGCTTGACAATGTCACCAAAACTATGAGTCAGCTCTGAATCACTGCAAGTGTTTATTGTACTGTAGCACTTTGACAAGCCGGTGATGTGTGCGGTTGTATAGTGGGTTTTATGTAGGTCTGACACCACCTCGTAACTGGACGCGAGCGTGCGTCAGCGACAAAATCCGCATTGTTACATTGTTTTCTATTGGAGGTAATTGGACTTACATGTAAACAGCGATTTTCTAGTCTTCCGACCTCTCAAAGCGCTTTACACTACATGTCAGCATTCACCCATTCAACCACACATTCACACACTGATGGCAGAGGCTGCTATACAAGGTGCCAGCCTTCAGGATCTAATCTAAATACTCATTCACACACCGATGGCACAGCCTTCGGGAGCAATTTGGGGTTCAGTATCTCGCTCAAGGACACTTCGACATGTGACTGGAGAAGCCGGGGATCGAGCCACCGACCTTCCAATTGGTGAAAAAAAAAAAAATGGAAGAAACATCATGAAGAGCAACAGAGGAGGGATCCCCCTTCCAGGATGAACAGATGTGCAATAGATGTTGTGTGTACAGAGTAACAACATAATGAAAATACAACATAGACAATCCATATGACAAAAATTCATACATATAATGTGAACGTGTGAGAAGGTGGATCCAGGAGGATGTCAAGCAACCTCCTGGCATCACCAAACAGATAGAGCCAGAGCAACACAACTTCCTCTGTACCATGGAACCTAGAGAGAGGACCAGATTTTTGTTTTTAGTTCATAGTTGCTTAGTATTGTAGGTAATGTCCCGGGCACGAGTAAGATACACAATGGGCCTGAGGAGTTATCGGTACAATACCTCCTCACTTCACTCCTGAAAAACCTAAACAAGGTGGCAGCTGGCTTGAGGAAGATCGCTCAATAACAACCTACCTGTTGGCTATATTGTATGTAATTTCCAGTAAATATCACAATATAAAATGTGTTTTCTGTTTAAAAAGTACAAACGTAGGAAGGAAGCATGTGCATATTTAACGTAGTCAGTGTGGACAGAGAGCATCCAATGCTACATCATGCGGCGCAATTGTCAACGGTGTCATATCGGTGGAGCCATGCACAGCAACAGGCAGAACATACTGTCTAAGTCCAAATGAGATGAGCAAAGCATCATCAGGCCTTCAAAATAAAGAGGAAAGATCTTCACATTTTTGCTGACTTGGCTTCCTTGTTATGTAATTTCATTTTCATTTTCAGTTTTCCAGTCATGTGATGATACACCAGCACCGACAGCAGCACAGACTGGGGATGTTCCTGCTGTGGAGAGAAGCTTTCTTCTTTTTGTTGGCATGTGATGAAGCCAAATGTAAAATGCCCCGAGCTACAGATGGCTGCCATCACTTCTCAGTTCTCAAGTTTTATTAGCAAATGTTTAGCTGTTTTCCCCCAGAGATTTTTCCATAACCGCACTTCACCATTTTGAACTATAAACATTGACATTTCCAGTAAATAAGTTGTTAAGTTTTGAGTGTATTTCCTCCTCACAGAGACATATTCAGTAAATATTTCATAGCGATATCTTCCTTCACCACCTTCTGCACTTCTTAAAAGTCTTCTCATACCCAGAGTCAGCAGAAACTCCTTCACCTAAAAACCAACTCAAGGATTCTGTTTCTTTATATCTTCCTCTTCACCTGAACTGTTTGTTAATAATCCCAAAAAAGCAAAAGAAAAAATGGTCTCACTTTAGCACTGTTATATCTTATATTAGTTATATACACTGGGGGTTCCTGTGAAACTGTTCCTGCACAACAAGTCTTCAGTGGTAGTCTAGGAGTGAAACTTTGTACAGGAACAAATAAATGAATCATGAAACTTCCTACATTAGTTACCAGAGCTCAACTACAGTATAAATGATGTAAGAATCTTCATTTCTTTGTCCACAGGTTTTTCCCCTGACTCAGCAGAGCTGAAGTTGGTTATTGAGGGTTTCCACCAAGAGTTCGCAGGACTTTTAGTCCCTGGAACTACTTTTCAAGGAGCTAAAAAGTTTCTTCGGTCCACTTTTCTCTGACTCTCCACCGCAGTCTAAAGAGCTGAGAGGATTAGCCAAATTAGTCCGCTGACGTACGAAAAAGCAATACGACATGTGACGAGGGCTGCTGGTGGTCACAGCAGTAAACACACTCTGCAGCCTGCAGTTCAGTGTGTCGTCTGTTTACTCTAAAAAACATGCTGGGAAAAAAAAAATATTTTTGCTCGTTGGATGTAATGAAATGCAGCAGAGTTAAATGAAACTAAGAGTGTCTGTCTCCACAGTAAATCATCTGTTGAGTGTTTGATGGTAATTTATTTGTGCTTTAGAACGTTAACGCCGTAAAACAATGAGAAAATAACATTTATTTCTCTCATTCACAGCATCACCACGCTACGTCTCTCTCACTTCTACCGGTCGCCCTCTCAGTTCGCTCGCATGATCTCTCTCTCTCTCTCTTTCTCTCTGTGTCTTTTTTTAATGAGTCACGGTAACAGAGTCGGTGCTCTGTTAGGCAGCCTTTTGTCAAGTCGGCTGCTGATTGATGGTGTTTGACAAAAGACGGCAGGTTAGATGTCCAACACGAGACACACACAGACAGCTGCCACATACTATGACGCAGAGCTTCATGACGACATTACAGGATCAGTGTTTCAGCAGTACATGTTGTACTCTAGTAAAGTGTCGACAGTATATAATGTCTTAAATTAATCTGTCCATCAGAGCCCAGGAGTGTGTAGAAAGTCACCTGACCAATGCAGGTGTGTGTCTTTTGTGATCCATGTGTTCGTTCTAAAACAAACTCATGAGCTTTTTTTCTGATATGTCACCTCTATGATTATAGTAGAGCTGGGCGATATGGCAAATTGCGAAATCTGATCTGAAATCTATCTACCTATCCTAACCTTAACTATTTGAGATCAATGCCTAACCTTAACCATCTCTAGAGTTTCCCTTCTAGACACTACCATTAATATAGCAGCAAATAACTATTGTCTATGTAAAGATATAGAGGAGTAATGTCTACCTGAGCAGAGCATGACGTCACTAGAGGCAATAGATACAGAATTTTGCATTGAGCACCTTCAAGGACTTTGTGTGCAAGACACCTCAGCGTGGCTGTTCTTGTTATGTATTTGGGGTGGACATTTTTTGGGATAATAATGACATGAAAGTGTCATTTACTGTCCAGCATCACCGGCTAAATGTCTTTTGAAAGACCAAGAAGTTGGTCTGTGAAACAGTGGAGTGCTCTGCTGTGACGTTTAATGTCTCCAGCAGTAAGAACATCCTCTGCTCTCTACTGCAACTCTAGTGAAACAACATTCTTATCCACATTGCTGTGCGAGCGCAGGGCTTCAAAATGAAACAGACTGCAGTCCGTTCGCACGAAAAAGGCTGTAGGATATTTCTGAGCAGAACAAAAGGACAGCATAAAGATGACCTCTCACAGCCCCCTACACACCGGGCTTTCACCCTTTTATTGAAGTTGTAAAATATAGGGCGAACCATGAGTGGTCAGATACCAGACCAAGACTGGTATGTAGAGGGAAGATGATCAAAGCCCTAAGGGAGAGGGGAAGGGATCAACCAGCCTGCTGAGAACAATGTCTCACCCCCAAGTGTAGTGCCTACCCAATTACTTTTTCTTTGCTTTATAAATATGGTGCACCTTTGAAAAGGTAGTTCTCAAGCTATGGGGGATTTTATTCTAATGAGCCTACATGTGACATAGGAAGGGGAGCCAAATCTGAATGGCTTGTTGAATCACAGGATTTGTGATCTAGACAGCCCACAAAAAACTGACTGGGTTGTCTTATTTCACAGTTTTCGGGTAGGTTGGCACTCCAGATACTCAAATGGATGTACACAAGCACTGAAAAAGTGAGTTTTTTTTAATGATATTTCCCCTTTAATGGAAAAGAATTGGTTGATTTTGCAATTCTAAATTAGGGACCACAAGCAATGACGGTAAACCTGGGATTAAGGGTTAAAAAGTTACATTACTCTTTTTTTTCATGAGGAAATAATGGCAACAACGTAAACCTAAGAAATGTCTGAAAAGTTTTCACAATAAATTTTATTTTAACCTGCTGAGCTCTTGTCTTCTTTTTTCTTTAGAGGGAGAAAACGAAAAAAGAAGGACCATTACTGCTTCTGATATCCTCGCCTGATATTTAATCTCTGGTGACAGCATGTTCAAGTCATCAGTCAGCTGAATGACGGAGGCAGTCGCAGTAAACATCAGACTTGAATACAAACATACATGTGTAGAAAGGTTATTAGTTCCAATAACTTCCACAATAACTGATGATGGAGACACTGAAGCTGACATGTTGTGGCATTAAATATTAAACATTGTATAGGCCTACAGTTTCTGCAGGTGTTTTTCTTCTGCACCACAAATCCACAGAGCTTCTTTTCTGTCACTTCTGACTGTGTGATGGGTAGAGTTTGATTTAAAAAGCTGATCAGTTATAAATAAACTTCTAGGCAATAAAAGTAATTGTATTGACAGAAAGCATGAATTCATTGTTAAATGGGTCATAAAAACAACTGTGACGTTTAAAAGGTTTAAGTGTTAAAAACAACTAACTAAACAACAAAATAACTTTTTTTTTGTTTAAAACCTCTCTAAATTTCAGGATATCTTTCTGTCAGTAGCTTATTTGTGCACTGAATCATTACTAAATGATTTCAGTTGTTAAAATCTTTCAGTTTACAGGCTCACTTAGCCACCTAACAAAGCAGAGAGTAAGCAGTGAACATCCGATCCAGACTATTTCACTCCTGGCTGCTTTTAGATGGCTGCTGTTCATCGTGTTAACGCCCTCATAATCACTTTTTAATGGTTTGTGGAGCTGCTGAGGTCCTGCAGCCTCCAGCACCTGCATGTTGTCCATATGGGACAAAGATGAGCAACAGCAGGGGGTGAAGAGGACTACAGATATGGGTCAAGTAGAGTTACTGCAGCGTGGCACGTAGGCCTATATGGAGTTTATAATACTGTCAGTTTTCCCAAACAATCACAGGAACATATACTTTAATTATGTGTCACAAAAAAATCACATTTGAGCCAATCTGTTTTCGTTTGGACCCCAAAGCAGAGACTGACACAGGTAAGTAAAGACATAAACAGAGCTTATTTTCCATCGAAGAGGAAAAACACAAGCAGGAGGGCAGGGGGCTGGCCGGCTCCTGGCGAGTAGAGAATGGAACACGAGGACTGAGCACATGGGATATCTCGGCCACTGGAGACGCGGAAGCAGCAGCAGTAGCGAGGCAAACCGGATGATCTGCGCACAGGAAAAACACAGGTAAGTAAAGAGGTCACGAGCAGACACTAGAAAAATAGCAATCTTGAAAAAACACTAAGTAAGAAGGATCGCGAAGCACTACCGAACGAGACGGAATTATCTGGCAACGTAGTGGAGTGAAGACCGGGCTTTTATGGGGAGGTTGATGAGGTGAGGGGAACCTGGTGTGCCTCGTCTGCTGCTGAAGGCAGAGCCAGCCACACCCACTGCCACACACATGGCCTTCCATGAGGAAAAGACAGAGGGGATGAGGAGAGAGAGAGAGAGAGAAGGCAAACACAAAAAAATCCAAC
This sequence comes from Sebastes umbrosus, assembly GCF_015220745.1. Taxonomy (NCBI): domain Eukaryota; kingdom Metazoa; phylum Chordata; class Actinopteri; order Perciformes; family Sebastidae; genus Sebastes; species Sebastes umbrosus. The sequence continues at coordinate 24,951,532 of NC_051269.1, read as the reverse complement.
AACCAAAAACAAAACTAACAGAATCATCACACAATTTTTCATGATATAATGTGGGTTTTGGACATTAAACCTCCAGTGTGCACTGTTTTCTTCAGATCCATAACTCATTATATATATATTTTTTTATATCGTTTTTTTTGTTGTTTAGTTTTAGAGGGCTGACTGGACAAAATTGTGTAAATCAATAGCCCAGAACTCTCATGATTTTGCAATAATTCTTTTCAAAAACATTTTCCATGTTGGTAGAAATTCCCATTAATGGTAAACTGCTGTATTACTATAAATATTTGGAAAAAAGAAGCTGAATATCTAAAGTCTTCTGATTATAAACTGTACAGCCAATAGGAACACTCTCTCTCTGAAATGACCTGTGATTGGCCAAAGTCTTCCGTCACTGTCTAGATTTTTTAAAGCCTGAAAAAAGAGCCATGAGGAGGTAGAAGTGTAGTTTTTTCTCAGAACACTTGCATTACAATAAGCTGAAAGGTTATTATGGAATTTTTGACCAATGATGCCAAAGATATTCTGCCTAATGCCGCTTTAATATATAATACTCCTATTCGCCCAACATGGCACTTCCGCCCATTTGGCTCCAAGCCCTCGATATACACACAACATTACGTTTTTGAACTTGAAATTGATTTTTGATAACTTCCAACTACATAAATTCCGACAGATGGTTTTCAAAGTAAAATCTTTCAGTATTTAAATTTGAACAGAGTATTTAATCCTGATTACAGGTATTCAGGTCTTATAAGATTCAATGCTTATTATTTGTTTCCATACAGCAGCAGCTGCTCTGACTCTTGAGTGCTTTTTCCATAGTGTAATGTTGGCGATGCAGGAATTTAGGACTATTCTCACTTTGACCAAGTTGCATGAGTTAACTTGAGAGTCTGAATAGAGTAACCTTCTGAGGAGGAGGAGTGCTGACTCAATGAAATCCCATAATCATTAGAGTTTACATGACATCAGCACTTCAGGTCTCAGCGGCTCAGACATGAAGAGAACTCAGAGTGAACTGTGAGCTCACAAGAGTGAAGCTGCAGCATTGTAAAGGCTGAAACAGGGGACATTACATGATCACCTGTTTGCACGACAATACTTATGTCAATGAAAAACAACAGCAAAGAAGAAGTGCAGTTTCCCCCACTGTGTCACTTAGACAGGGCTGTACAACAGGGCTGCCATATGTGACTGTGGCTATTAATATATTCACCACACATACATGCACCACTCATATCTTCATCAATCATAACCAAACATCACAAAGGTAATCCCTCATTTCTTCCTCAGTGCTGAAACTTTAAGAGCTCCACAACAAGATAAAATGAAAAATTATGCCTCCGATATAAAACTGAGCACAAACAAATCTAATTTAATTGTATAAACGAGCCTTTGATTGACTGCGATAAAATCACACCATCAGTAAAATCAACCCAAACAAAAAGTGTTTTATTATTCAGATTCTGTCTCTCATTATATTTCATCACTCTTCATCATATCCGCCTCTGATCGCTTCAGTAAACCATTTTTGTGAGCTGCCACACTTTTACAGCACATTCTGTTTTGATGTGTAGTTAATTTGTAAGAAATGGTCTATATGTGCTTTTTGATGTATAAACTCAGTGCTCGAAGTGGATCGGTACTCACCAGAACTGAGGGTGACAACGAGGGTGCTGTAATTTATCAATACAATGTTAACGTCCTTTAAATTAGGCCTTGTCTACACAAATACAGATATTTTTAAAAACGCATCTGTCCACAAGACTGGTCCAACTGCATGACTGTCATCACTGCTGTCATCAACTGTCTCTTTATGTATAAATGAGGAAAGGGAGGTCATTCAGGTTTATGTCCGTAACCCTTCTGTGTGCTCCAAACCTCACCTTCGATCGCCCAAAAGGACATTCAATGGAACATTTTTCAAATGTAAAGTAGTAATCAGTCCGAGCAGCGCTAACAAAATGGGAAAAAAGAAATGAGGAGAGGACGTCATCGTTTCCCAAACGCACCGCTTTACGCGTCTACACAGATAAAAAGTAGGCTATAACATTAGTTTCAGTCGGAATATTATTGGAGTATTGTAGGCGTACTATAGAAGATGCATAGCCCAAGTATAATATTGCAATAAAATCACAGCTGATTATGACTGACAGTATAACGTGCTTAAAGAAATAATAAATAAATAAGGAGAACCTTGCTGATGCGACACAGTCGGTGAAATTGCACTTTCTTTGCCGTATTTCCAGCCCAGTCGCACAGCCGTTTGTGTAATAGTCACGAAATTGAATGTATTGAGTCGAAAAAGTCAATCTATTCCTGAACCTAACTGAGTAATTTTATTTTGAAAAGATTGGATTGGAAATTGACACGTGCATCACATGTTGCGGGACATTTGTAGGAAAAACGCACTAAAATACTTTGTTGAAAGTTGTGCTGAGCGTCACGAAAAAAAAAAAACGGAACTTCGTGTCTAAGTACATGAATCAAATAGATTCAATTTCGTGACTATTTCACAAACTGCTGTGAGACTGCGTTGGTATTTCTCATTGGCAGGTCTAAAGAGAGGTGGGGCAGATGTTTAAGGGCATTTCTACATTCATTTATGGCAAATTGTGGAAGTGGAAATGAGGCTTGTGCAAGTACACCCAGTTCCACAATGATTAACATTTATAAAAGTTTATAAAAGTTTATAAATCTGAGGAATAAAATGTGTCTGCATTTTTCTATCTTTGTGCATAATTGTTTTAGGCGTGAATCTACAGAGTTTTATGCATCTATCCCTTGGTGTTCTGCTGTTTGCTGAATATGTTGGAATAAACTGCAGCCACTCACGTGAAAAGGGGAAAACCATAAATGTCAGATGTCTCCAGTTCAAATAGATATACTTACATTTAGAGAGATCCAGATCTCCAGCTACAATAATCCTCCTCTCCTACCTCTCAGTGAAGTGTGTCAGCCTCTTTGTTCTTTATCCGGGTTCTGAAGTGTCTGAATCTATCTCACCTCACACACTGCAGGCTTTCACAGATAACATGATCCAGCTTCTCATATGTAATTGTTAAAGGTTTAACACAAAAGCCAGATGGGGTGACGGAGCGAGTGAAACAGAGATAAGGTACGTCTGAGATATGAAGGAAACAACAGGAGGGAGAGCACCTCCGTGTATTGCTTTCTGACAGATGTGTTTTGTCAAGTGTGGGGATTTCAAAGTTTGCTGTGTTGGAAATTGTCATATGAATTCTTTTATAAGGTCACAGTGACCTTGATCTTTGACCACCAGAATCTAATCAGTTCATCCTTGAGTCCAAGTGGATGTTTGTACCATAAACTGTAAATAAGAAGTGGACACAGTCACCGAATGATGACAGAGGAGTTATCAAATAAGAGAATGAACCCCCTGTAGTTCTCCTAGAACACTCTACTACAGTAGGTCAACACATCCAAGCATGATGCAAACTTCACTTCACCCCTCTGCAACTTCACTCTTCCTCGTCTTCACTTCAGCTCTGCTGCCTGTAACACAATCTACCCGGAGCTCCTGCAGGTTGAGCTCTCCCAGCTGATTGCGTCTGACCCGGTCTGTTGGTGGATCACTGACTCTGACAGACAGGAAGCAGCATGCGAGTCTGAGCAGACACACAGTACAACACAGGCTCTCTTTCTTCTCTGCTCTGTGTGCACCACAGACTGACCCTCAGATGTACCGACACAGTGCTGATCAGACTCATGTGGTATGAACACTAATCAGCAGTTAGACAGGGTCACTGGAACAGTCTGCAGCTCAGCGTTTACACAGGGCACCCGTGGAGATTTCTTGTAAACAAACAGTGATGTTTGCGTTCAGTTTTACTCATCGGAACTAAGGGTGGGATGAAACGTTCGCGATATACAGTATATATATATATATCGCGAACGATATCCAGATAAGCGGAAGAAAATGGATGGATGGATGTATTATGTTTCCAGTGTTAGTTAGGTTGCCCCATAAATGTCATGTACTTGAAATGCTAATAAAAATATGGAAAATGGAGATATTTAAACCTGCAGTAGGCAGAATGTTTTGTGCATCATTGGGCAAAAATTCCATAATAACCTTTCAGCATATTGTAATTCAAGTCTTCTGAGAGAAAACTAGACTTCTGCACCTCCTCTTGGCTCTGTTTTCCGGCTTTGACGGGTTGGGATACTTTGACCAATCACAGGTCATTTCAGAGAGAGAGAGTGTTCCTATTGGCTGTTCATTCAACAGAGGCAGCTGTAAATCATTCACAAACTCCGATCAAACAGTCAAACTAGGCAGCGCTGATAAAATATGAATCAATATTCTTTTACTGTAATGCCTATTTCTCGACTGAGATGCTTTCAGAAACATCTAAACAATTGCGTAGCTGTAAAATGAGAAAGTTTTGCTCCGACTGCTGGGCGGTGCTTGGTGTTTCCTGAACTGATCTCAACATGGCGGTAGAGGAAAAGTCAGGGGTTCAGTCAGTAGGATTCATCCTCTGGGAAACACAAATGTTTGTTTCATGAAAGTAGTTGTTGAGGTATATCAGTGTGAACCAAAGTGTTGGACCGACAGACATGCCACTAGCATTACTACAAATATAAATAATAAACAGAGATATCAAATTATTATTTTTTCTGTTTTGACTGACATGTTTTGCTTTTTAAAACAGAAAAAATAAGTATTTCATTTTTTTACTTTGATTTTAGCTGTCTTTATGTATTTCCCTGTGCTGCAGTCCTCCAGCTGGGAATATGTGGCCGCCTTGTCGGGACCCTATTTTGTAGTCAGAACATGGGGATGCAGGAGATCAAAGCCTGGACCAAAATACAGCAGCTGCTGTACCCCATACAGTGGCTCAGTGTGGGGCCTTATCTGGGCTGAGCAGGGAGAAGTCGTTTCCTCTTCGTGAACGGCAGCCTGAGCTGTGCATGAAAATACTAGAATGTTTATCTGTAGATGGTTGGCAGCTGCATCACCAATCCTCAGCTCACACAGGTGGTCCAATGTGTGTGTATATATATATATAGATTATTTTGTGTTTATATCTTTTGGTGACTTATACTATTAGTTCTGTTTTGAGTTTCCTGTTATATTCCTGGTCTCATTCATTCCAATTTGTACTGTTTTATTTTTATAAGTTCACTCCTCTTGTGTCTTTGTGATTGGCTGTATTCGAAACCGCCTTCTACATACTACTGACGAACGCAGTCTGCAGTATACAGTACATACTGCAGACTGCGTTCCTGAGTAGTATGCAGTATGCAAGTTAAAGCAATGTATTTTGCAGGAGTGTTACATTCCCCTCCGTTTAAGGTCCAGAGGAGAGCTGAGCCAAATGATCTGGCTCATTAAAAACAGACGGAATTCCCATCACTACTGCAGATTCCTAGTCTTGTGTTAAGCATATTGAATGGTGGCAGCTTCTTTATGATGGATTTGGTAACACTTTTCACTTTACTGTATGAGACACGTCTTCTCTGTATTCTCTTTGTGTGGGTTTAGTTCTCTTGCAACGGTATATCCTGCAGCATCCTTTCTGCTGCTTCACAGACCTTACCGGAAAGGTTGCATATACAAACAAGAACAACTGATGTTGTACATAAAGACAACATCAATAACTAATGAAGGCATGGCAATAAGATTCACATCAATTGTTTTCAAATACAGACATTTATATGAATTCAAAAGCGAATTTCACGCTTCAGAGATTCAAGCTGCTCTGGGATAAATAGACCCGGGGACAGATGCATACAGCTCTGTGGATTCACAATTAAAAACAACACAAATCCAGAAATATGAAGACACATCATTTTCATCAGATTTATAAAGCAGCATGTATGCCTGGTTCTGTTTTATAAATCTCAATCATTGAAGAACGTGCGCCTACAAAGTGCCGTACAAAAGTAAAACAAAATTACTTATATTCTATTTTCATATTTTAATGTCTCTACCAAAATGGCCTGTGTTGAACAATACAATTATTATATATATGCATACTATTATAACTGTCTACTTACTTATTTATTTATTACACTTTTTTGCCCGGCCGCTTCCCAGAGTAGCATAAAGTGAGCGATGGACATAAACGGAAGTTGGAAAAATCCAGCACACAGATTTTGAGAGCAATCTCAATCTTTTTCATGTCAAGGATCTCCAAAATCGATGTCCAATAGACCACAGGCCATGGGTGTATAAGAGGTTGTGCCCTGTGCTTTTCCCCTGTGTGTTAGTAAATAGCCTACAACTAAATTAAATTCTGTTTATGTCATGCTACTAACACTACTAGCTACTGGCCGATAGCCGGTTGTTTGGGAACAGAGACATTAATACATCCACCACAGTACAGGCTTACAGCACACAGCTCATGGGTGTATTATAGGATAATAAAAGTGCTGAATTACAGCCAATATATCCATTATTACAGCCGCATTCAGCCAGCAAGAAGCTGGCAGAACTGGATATGTCATATGAGCGTGCAGAGTGGTGCAATCCCGTTGGTCTAATGCACGTTCATTATGTCAAGGAAAATAACTCTGGATTCAGCTATTAGTTACGTTTACAACTTTTAGGACATAATGATTTAAAGTGTTCAAACTGGGAAGCTGATTTACCTAAAAAACAATTATTCTCTAATTTACAGACATCTCTTTATACATCCATGGCCACGGACTCATTGGTGTTTTCAGTCCATAATGGCGGCAGCGCTACCGCAGTGCCATCTAGTGACTGGTGTCAAAAAAGCACCGGAGTTTCGTCTCTTTGCTTCTATACAATTTAGTTTGAAGTGTATATAAATGTGATGCCCATTACTTTCTCATGTTTGAAACACTGCAGGTGAAAGATCGGGAAGACCTGGAAGAACAAATTCATCCCCAACTCTAACCACCTTCAGTAGCTGACAGAACATTTTATTTCTCCATCATTGACAACTCTGTAAATAAGTGTAAAGCCACCAGCCAACCCAGACTGCTTTATAATGTTATTCTCTTGTCCTGTAAATCTCCTTTTAATGCAGCCAAGAAACATTCCTGCCGACCGCAAAGCTATGAGCAAAAGTGTTATCAAACTTCTAAGCTGCTCAGGCCATCTGTTACCCAAAATAACTGCTGCTGCAGCCATCCTCTGGCTGTCTCTCTTCTCCTCACTGATGTATACGCGTCTTCACACAGAAACAGGGAGAATGAGAGAGTTCAGTTTCTCTAAAACACTGAGACGTCATCAGTCTGCTGGGCTCTAAAGTCTTTTACACCGGAGCTCATCTGGAGACCCGGAGATAATACCAGCTGAACAGAGACTGAAAAAGAAAGACACAGGAGGCTGCGGACAGATGGAAAGGAAGAGAGATGGATGGAAGGATTGAGGGAGGGGGGATGGATTGGGGGATTGAGGAAGGGATGTATGGAGGGATGAAAAAACGGATAGCTTGAGGGAGGGATGAATGGATGGAGGGATGGAAGGACGGAAGGAAGGCTGGAGGGATTGAGTGAGGGAAGGATGGAAGAAAGGATGGAGGGATTGGTTGAGGGAGGGAGGGAGGGATGAAGGGATGTAAGGAAGGATGAAGGGATGGTTGGGAGAATGGATGGAGGGATGGACGGATGGATTGATGTTGAGAAGGATGGAAGGAAGGAAGAAGGAGGTGTGTTTGTTTGTTACTTATCTCATACTTACATCAACAGTCTCAAACACTTCAGTAGAAACCTGTCCCAAGGGTTAGGGTTAGACACACACACACACACGCACACGCACACACACACGGAACACAAACACACACACATACACATACACGCACACACACGGAACACAAACACACACACATACACAGTCACACCTGATGGGATGGAAAAGAGCTGTTAGCAGCAGCAGACTGTCTGCCTCCCTGCTGAGTGAATGAAAAGAGACTAAGAGAATCAATGTCCCAATGCATCACAGCAGCCCACACACACACACACACACACACACACACACACACACACACACAAAGACAAACACAAATGCTGCTAGTTATATAAAATATCTGTTCACACCATGTCTATTATCTGATGAGGACATAAATGCATCTTTAGATATTCAGTACTTTCTTAAAGAAGAAAATATCCCCTCATATCTGATACACAGGTATATCTGAGGGAAAAAAAACGTTGTTTTTAAATGTATTATGACGAGCACGACTGTGTGCGACATCTGGAAACAGCTGAGGTTATCTCAATTATCATCTCTTGTGCAAAAAATCTGAGATTCTTCTCAGATCAGTCTGTAAAGACTGGAGCAGAAGAGGTTTCTCTCTCTCACCAGCTGATAAATAGCGACCAAACATTGTGTCCATTAATATCCTTTTACGTCAGAATAAAGCCATAAGGAACATTAGCGTAGAAGTCAGCTGTTTGAATGACAACTAGAACTACCGCCATATGGTTGTATGTCTTCGCCAACCAGTCAACTTACAGTTTACATCCATGTCTGTAAAAAATGTCATCACTTCATCATTTTATCCAACTCGTTCTCACACCCAACTCGTCAAATACCAACATTTGGTCATTGCCCCTAGGCATCGAAAACCGACGCACAGAGGCACCCTTTAGCATCAACATGTAACGACCCGGGCTTTCAACTAACACCAAAGTTGTCACAGTCTGGCACTGTGTCCAGGTGATTTCAGACCTTTTGTATACCGGACTGTGTATACAGACTTCTGTGTTTGGGGTTTTTCCTCTTGTGTTCATGTACTGGATTTCTCTCCCTTGCCCATCTACACACCTCCTCTGAATCAGCCTTGTTAGTTCTTCCAAACCAATCAGCTACTTTCCTGTTCCCAGTGTTTTTCCCCTGCCCATTCACTTGCCTCATTCAATCACCTCATTCCCCTCACCTGAGCTTCTCCGCCTCATCTCTCCACCTGCACTTCAGCCTCTCGTCAGATGAGTTTGTATTTAAGTCCTGAAGCCTGTACTGAAAAATCGAGTTCAACATACCCATGGTATCTTCTCGTTATCTGGTTTAACTAACCCTAACAAACGAGATCCCGCTAAGCGGTTCTACGACGGTGGTTATCAACTCGGTAAACCAACCCAGGGTTTCTCCATCTGGCTATTTATGCCTCCGGCCACGGAGGCATAAAATGGTGTCACTTTAAAAGCTTGATGAAACTAGTAATGTTACGTATTTAATGTCTGGGAAAAGGCTTTGGTTCACGGATAAAAACAAAAAAAAGGTGCTGCTTGGGAGAAAATTATCAATTATTGGTGGAAGTATTTACACGTGTCCCCACAGTGATGAAGTGATGTAGGCCAAGTTATGTGATTTGTTTGCTTCCAGTGGGCCTTCACCGAAAGAGATTGTTACACTTGTTTTTCTTTTGATTCTGACAGATAACAGAGAAAACACAAAGCTGTCATTTCAAGTGTTTGAACAAACGGTGAGGCTGCTGTTTTTCTGTCGACGGTCTGCAAAAGAAATATAATCTCTTTCCAGTGTTTCCTCCACCATTATATTGAGGCCTGACAAACGAAGAAATATTGATTCATTTATGTTTTATAATAAATAAATAGGGCTGTCAAAGTTAACGCGATAATAACGCATTTACACAATATAAATGATGCAACTTGTGATTTTTAGGTTGTAAAAGTTTTCAGTTTTAAAGCTAGAGTGAAGATACTGGCATCATATGAAACTATAAAAAACTTAAGAAATCCATTGGTCCATCCATGTCATGCTAACTTGTCGCAAAGGAGGCAAAAAGACAATCAAAATTTACGTTTAATTTTGCTGAGAAAAAAACTGGCATGGCCATTTTCGAAGGGGTCCCTTGACCCTTGACCTCAAGATATGTGAATGAAAATGGGTTCTATGAGTACCCACGAGTCTCCCCTTTAAAGACATGCCCACTTTATGATAATCACATGCAGTTTGGGGCAAGTCATAGTCAAGTCAGCACACTGACACACTGACAGCTGTTGTTGCCTGTTGGGCTTCAGTTTGCCGTGTTATGGATTAAGCATATTTGTTATGCAAAATGCAGTACCTGTGAGGGTTTCTGGACAATATTTGTCATTGTTTTGTGTTGTTAATTGATTTCCAATGATAAATATATACATACATTTGCATAAAGCAGCATATTAACCCACTGCCATGTTGATAAGAGTATTAAATACTTGACAAATCTCCCTTTAAGGGACATTTTGAACAGCAGTTAAATACATAAATAAATTTATATATATTAAGAAATAAACTTGACATTTAAGGTTGAAATAATGTCCCATGTTTAGTAGAAAGTATTGCATTTATGAATGTTGTGGTGTTATATTATTATATTGTTTCGTATGTTTTCCAAGGTCTTTATCCGTCAAAGACCAAAGCATTCCAAAAATCGAACAATGTCTGAAAAAAAACAACCCAAAGCAGTCAGAAATATTTAAGTTCTTTGAAAAAGACGAACACCATCAAACGATGCTGCCCAAATCCTTTAAATCCTGCCGTCACACTTCTCCCAGCCTGTTCTGACATCGTGACTGTTTTTAAAACATGTCTTTCTATTTTCCTTTCAGTGTGACGCTGAACAGAGGGAACGCACCTGACCTTGGGCTGCTGGAAACTTTCACAAAGCTTAATGACTTTTGGCATGTTCTCTCTCTCCTTCCTCACACAAATAGTTTACAAAGTTTATCACTACAGCGCTTCATATACCCAACAAAAAACATGCACTTCTGATTCTTCTCTGTCAACGGTGCATCCGTCAGTGCTTTTCAGCCGACATTACATAACTGTGACAAAGGCTTTGTCCTTTAAATATTAATGTAGAAGAAAACAGCACATTCAAATGTTCCTGTCATCAATCAGTGTCTCCATCCATTCATCATCCATCACCATCAAGCTGGAACTGGGGTTCTTTTTCTACATCTAAAAGGTGGAAATCCAACTGTCAAGAAAAATAATTAAAGCCTTGTTTTTAAAAACAGCAGTAATGTTTGGGTCAGTGTATTACATGCCATCCTTCATCGGGAGGCAGCCATTCGTAAATACATTACTTAAACTGTATCTGAAAGCCTACTACATGCTACTGAAGAACGCAGTATGCAGCATGTACTGTATACTGTATACTGCATTCGTCAGTAGTACGGAACGTAAATCTATTTATTTTGTAGTACGTGAGGCAGAGTTTCGCGGGTTTCAGGTTTTGGAAAAATGGAAGTAAACAGCACAGACAACAGCAAACCTCCGCTACTTTAGCAACCCCTTCTGCTAAGAAAGAAAGATTGAAATAAAGAAAGAAAAAAACGATAGATAAAGATAAGGGGGAAATGTATAGCAACCTAGTAGACAGAATTTTAAAAATGTCATACCTGTCTTTGGTAAATGCCCATAAGACGGCGATAGAAGGATGCCACCAGGAGAAGTATTTTGGCCATCATAAGTGAATATGAATCCCATGTAAGTTCATATCAAGCTTTCTTTAAAGGTTAGCTACGGTTAGGTAAAGTGGTAGACTTGGGCTCTTAACCTTACATACTGTAGCTACTATCGGATAAGTCAATAAATAATATTCTCTGACAAACATGTTTATTAGAAAACTGTTTATTCCTTAATGAAAGTGAACTATGTGGAAAAAAAACCTGTTACAGTAGAGAGTAGAAAAAACATTATATTAATTTTATTTGCATTTTTATATATATATATATATATATAGACTATAGATTTTCAGTACACACAAACAATAACATTTTATAACTGTTTAAAAACGTTGGAAAAATTAACACATCTTCTCCTCCTACTGCGCTACGAGGGCAGTATTTACAATGAAATGCCCACATCCCTGTAGTCCGCCTCAGCCTGGGAGAGGAAGACTTAAAAAAAAAACTTCCGTCTTTCAAGGCAGACCGCAAATGCCTTGGTTGAGTGTCTTGGGTACGCCAAGGACCATGGATGGAGAAATGACCTGGAGGTTGCCTTTTATTTGTATTGGCTGACGAGTGCCACCTCCTATCGCGTGGTGTCGGAGGCATTTGATGTCCCCATCAGCACGGTCCATGATGTCGTGCATCGGGTCGCAGGCAGCATCATGGCCAGCTATAAAAGAGTGGTTCATTTTCCTGCTGTAGATGAGCTGGATGGGATTTGGGAAGGTTTTGCCCAGCTGGCTGGCTCCCGTGCCTTCCGTCGAGTAGCTGGAAGCATAGATGGAACGCACATCAGAATCAAGCCACCTGCAGCAAACAAGGAAGACCCTACCTGAATAGATACTTTGCATACAAATTGCCACTTTACACAAATATATAATGGCCTGCTTTAATCTCATATCAATGTCAACTATCAGTGACTACATTATATAATTTTTTTTCAACAGGAAGTTTTTCCAGCCTTTTTTAAAAGCTGTTTCTCTTTTCTTTTTTTCACAATGACCATTTACAGGACTACCTGGTTCTGTGCATGATACACGGGTCCTGCGGTTGAGCTCCAGCTATGTGCAGCAGCTCTACCTGCCTCCTGGTTGGTGCATCATTGGGGATGGAGGGCACCCATGCCTGGCTGCACCCATCAGCCTGATGACCCCATACAGGGAGCCGGTGCAGAACCCAGTCCAGGGGAGTTATAACCGGCATCATTCCAAGGCCAGATGTGTGGTGGAGAGGGCAATTGGGATGATGAAGACCCTGTGGCGCAGCATCTTCCTCAAGGCTCTTGAGGTAAAGGAGAACATAAGATATGTGTAAATGTAACTACATGCACAATGGCTGACTGCTGAGCAGCAGGTCGGGAAAACAAGCAGCAAAGTGATACAAAGAAGAACATTTTGAGTTAATTAAAAGATTTATATAGCATTGTAACCAATAAGGAACATTAATTTAAGTTTAATTGACATTTTGGCTTCATGCACCATTGAGCAACTCTCGTAGGTTTGAACGGGCTCCAACGCTGTATCCAATTCTCTTTATATATCCATGCTCTAAACACAAGGTACAGAAATGTGTGTGAGCAAGTTATGTAAATTAACACTTAGACTTGCACTCCCACACACCTGATTTGTATTCCTAATATTTCTTATTGTTGTTTTTCTGATGTCGTTGTGTGATGTTGTATATCTTTCACCTGGATGTATATCACTTTTTGCTGCCACTAGAAAGCACCTCTTTCAAAGTAATCTTGTTTTCAAGCACTGGACAAACACTAGCACTATTAGTAAGACTTATACATGTTTGAACATGTGAAAAGCAGGCATCAGATTAAAGAAATAGCAGTGATTACTGTTAAAACTACAACTTTTATCAGCAATCAAATCTTGTAAAAAGAAGTATAATGCAGCGTTCCTCTCACATGAGCTCCAGTTCGATCTGTTGTTGAGTCAGCTCTACAGTCTTCAACCAGCACTGCTCTTTTCTCCATGCTGCTGCATTATGTCATATTTCACAGTCTATCAGCAGTGCTCACAGAGGCTGGATTGACAGGTTCGGGGTGGCTACTGTTTTCCCAGCGGACTGAACTGTATCAGGCGGCGGTGGAACATCTGAGTTTTTGCTGAAGTCAGTGGAGTCACTTTGTCACATAAACACTGACTGGAACGGAGTTGTTGCTCCCGGTGGTATCGTAGCACGTCTGTCATACCAACTATTTAGCTTAAACAAAAACACACTTTTTCCAACACACAAACCAACGTGCAGCAGTAGATAAGTCACAACAAACCCTCAAGTTCACACCAATATAAATGTGCCTTTTATCCATCGCATTACAGGTCAGTGTCAAGAAACTTGACTAATAACCTCTTAAAATGACTACTCCTATAATTATATGTATACTCTGTGCTGAAAAAGAAAAAAAAATATCAGAGATAACGATCTAAACTTCATCTCCCCCACAAAATGTAATGATTTATAGCAATAATCTAATACATTTTTAAAGGATAAACACATAAATAAGAATGAAATAATACAAAATTGGCTAAAATAAAAACAAAAGGAAAACTAAACTGGAGCATTCTGTATATGAATAACGTTATAATGCCTAATTTTAAATTAAAATCTACTCTACTCTACTCAATAATGACATTTTTTTTCCCCCAAAAGACTGGACTTGAGCTGAAATCGACACGTGCATCACGTGTTGCTGGTCATTCGTAGGAACACGCTATGTTGTTGAAAGTCGTGCTGATCATCATGAAAAAAAGGGAAATTTATGTACACAAATTAAATACATTATATTTTGTGACTATTTCACAAACTGCTGTGAGACTGTGTTGTATACAGTGTGTATCCATGACTTTCACTTAGCAGTGGTTGGCTGGCCCTTCTCTTGCTCGAGTAACGCTGTTCTGAATCACTGAAACACCTCAAAGCTTTTTCCCTTCAGAAAATGTTGAAATGTTTGCCCTTATCAGCGTTGTATATCAGAGCGAAGGTTGGCAGAAAAATTGAGTGAAGAAGACGTTTCTGAAGTTAGTTCAAAAGTTATTTAAAGGCAACAAAGTAAAGCAGCAGAGTAGATGATGTAAAGGGGGAATAAGGAAGGAGTAAAAACACATTGGTATGCAATGTCTCACAGCTTCTAGCTTTAATGTGGGACTTAGAGACACACTCGATCATCCCGGGGAGGAAAGCCTACAGTATGTTATGCGCGCACTTACACTCACTTACCAACTGTGCAGAGTCTCTGATCCTCGGATCATTGCTCGGCCTTCACTGCGGCACTTACAAAAACATGAGAAAGTATGGAGTCAGATCAGTCTCAATATTAATGAATGCATGCAGAAGTTTTTGTGATGTATATATAAATGACTCTTTCCACAAAAATATTTTTCAATGCACACAAAAATAATTAGCGTTGTATCTAAATGTAAAAAAAAAAAATCCACATTAAAAAAAACAAGTTTCACAAATATATTTCTGATGCACACACAAATCTTTCTTGTATTAAATAAATGTAATAGAAATCCACAAATATCTGAATTTAAAAGTATTTGCAATTTTCATCCAAAACATATTTGGATGTTGTAACATTCATATATAAACTGTTGAAACCTACATTTACAAACTGCTCGTCGTGTGAACTTGATTGCACCCTAATCCACAAAGGCATTTTTTCAACAGGGAATTATCTGTAGCCAATTAGTTCAATCAGGAGAGACCCCATATGAAATGAAAAATAATTTATTACATGGTGCATGATAAGAAGAACAGGGCAAAGTCGATTAGACTCCATCGTGACGTAGTATATCAAAAGGGGTAATGATGCCGTGGTGAGACTAGGTATATTCATGTAGTGTTTTCTGCACTACACTAATACATTACCTTACTGTAAATGTGGATTCATAAGCAGAATTAGAAATTAGACATGGAAGAAAACTTTCAAAAGTAAAACAGTTATAGTTATGCTTGCATAACCCCACGATGTGCGAACGAGGATCCATTAAACCAGTGCAATGAGTGATGTCGTATAGAACATTTGCAATGAGTTAGATCAAGTGGGAAAACTGCAAAGAGAAGTCAAGTGGGACCAGTGCAAAGAGTGGGATCACATTAGACCATCCCGTGTG
This sequence comes from Sebastes umbrosus, assembly GCF_015220745.1. Lineage (NCBI taxonomy): Eukaryota > Metazoa > Chordata > Actinopteri > Perciformes > Sebastidae > Sebastes > Sebastes umbrosus. Next base: position 24,935,999 of record NC_051269.1, on the reverse strand, counting down.
AATCAAGTCGGCTAACCATCTTTAATTATTAGTTTTGATCATTATTACTATTTATTTAATAATTTTAACATTCAAGGCGCTATCATTCACCGGCTTATCGTTACTGGGTGATTTGCTTTATAAGCTGCACTGAACGAGGTAGATAAACTCTGTGCATGTAGTGAATGTATACCATTTGGCATAAGTCCTTCTATTGCTTAGTCAATACTTATCAATATTCAACAACATCAATATAAGGACCATAATGTATTAACTAACATTGTATTTGATTACGCTTGGTCCTTTAATTCCCATCCAACAGAACTCGTAGGAACGTACGAGTGCCACAAGATGGAACAGCGATGAAAGCATGAGACCTTGCAGCTTATGGATTTACCACAATACACATATTGCAAGTACCACATAAAGTGTGATGCTTTATGAATGATGCAAGTGATAATTGTAGGCTATGACGGCATGATGTTGTACGAGAATACCTGTGCAACCGGGAGTTTGCTATATTATAACAGACCCTTATGAAACAGAGGGAATATATGGCCCATCTCGAATTATAAGACTGATTGAACCTGTTACCCTGTAAACTAGTAGAATTAGAAACCCATCGCTATTACAGAATGTATGGTAATGGATCCCTGTGAGCAGCGTATGCGCCGAGAGAATGAACAGTGTGGACAAGCACCTCGATAAAACTAGTTAAAAAAGAGCTGGATGATCTACAAGTACTGGATCCGATTAAGGAAACTGTTAGGATGTAACACGCTGAGCATTTATAGGTGCCAGAAGTAAAGCTTTCTGTTTTTGTGTTACAGATAAAAAGTCTCTCTGCCATTCAAGGACTCCCCTCTGAACACTAATTCCTTCGTGACTCTGTTAATGAGAGTTGTGTCACTTCTGCTGCACTAACACCGACTGGATTCAAAGTATTTACCAATCAGTTAGTAATACTCTGTAATACCCCCTGAGCTCGTATGAGGGAATACATCAGTCTCTAAGCCAGTTACCAGCAGAGCGACAGCAAGAGACCTGAAAGAACCTCAGCCGGCAGTCACATTTCCTCACTTATATAAACAGCAAGTAGGCCTACATATACGCAAACTCAATTCTACAATAACATAATAAGGCGTCCTTCCAAAGACAATAAATAAGTGAATAACACCAACATTTCTCCTCACCTTTTGTGTGGAAATATAAACTATAATCATATGACAGCTATTGTGCATATTTTTCCAAAGAGGATAAAAACCTGTTTGAACATATTAGTGGAGACAGCTTTAAACGTCTGGGTGGGTGTTCCACTTGGCAGCTATTGACTGAACACATAATTGCATGTATTACTGTGAACGCTGAGAGGAGGCATGTTGAACGTTAACACACTGTTTGTGTTGTGTAACAACTGAATGATTTTAGGTCTTTGTGGTAACAAGCTCCAGAAAATACATGGGGGCAAGAAACAACGGACTCGTAAGTTTACATGCAAACAAAAATAAATGGTATGTACCTGGTGACATAAAGCTTTGTGAATGCTCAACACAGTCTCATGGCAGAAATAGTCACGGAATTGAACCTATTAGATTCGTGTACATACAGTAGACACAAATTTCCCTTTTTTCTCGAGATGCTTAGCACGACTTTCAAAAATTTATTTTTCGTACATTTTCCTACGAATGTCCAGCAACACTACCTAATTAATTTTAGGAATAGATTGACTTGGTTAGGCTTAGGCAACAAACTACTTAGTTAGGCTTAGGAAAAGATCCACTTCGTTAGGCTTTAAAGCAACAAAACTACTTAGTTATCTTTAGGAAAAGATCGCGGTTTTAACACCAGAGGTGGCGTAACATAAATCCGGAAGTTACGTGACAAATAAATCAACTTTAACGTGTGGGTACACACGGGACACAAACACTGGTCTCCTGTGTTTTTTGACCCAGCCATCCACCTCAACTTCCTCACTATTCGATGTTGGTATTTCCTCAACAGATCTCAACATGGCTGCCAGGTCACAAACTTTCTAATTTTACAGCTAAACAGTACACTACAAGATGTTTCTGAAAACATTTGAATCGAGAAATAGGCATTACAGTAACAGATTATTGATTCATATTTGATCAGCGCTGCCTAGTTTGACAGTTTGATCGGAGTTTGCAAGTGATTGACAGCTGCTCAGAGGCGACAGCTGGACGGCAGATCAGCTAGATGCCATTAGGAGCACTGGAGGACACAGAGGCACATGATTTTTCGTGTGTTACCACCGCTCAAGGCGCCCGTTAGCGCCGGTATGAAAAGCACCGGGCTTTCCATTAGCTGTAATGTAAACCAATGGGGGCAACAGTAAAGGTGTGCCGGGAGTGTGGTGACGTAGTTTAAAGAGGGAAAAGAAACACAACGGGCAGGCGGGTCCAACAAACACAAGGCTTTCATCCAGGAGACCGCTGTTCCTGTCCCGTGCGTCACGTTACAATCAGCTGTTTGTTCATGTCCCATGTTCATAATGTAAAGTGTCATTTTCACTATACAAACGTATTTCTTTCCTAAACCTAACTATAGTGGTTTTGATGCCAAAAATAAAGTGATGCCATTTGCTGTCTGTATGTAACAAGCTGGGATGAGGACCATGGATGTATTAAAGAGAACTGGATACAGCATTGGAGGTGGTCTCCTGTTCATTCCTATGAGAGTTGCTCAGTGGCGCATGAAGCATGGCTTGACTGCTGAGTGATAGAGTACTTGCATCTTTTGGCAATCTTCCGCATCCATTGGGCCCATAGAGCAGGCGCAGTAGTGTTTCCTTTAACTCTGCCTCCCAGCCCTCGCTCCAGCCTCGGTCTGCGTCTCATTCACATGAACGGAGGAAAGGAAATAACTCTGGACTCAACTCAACTTTTAAGACCCAATGATTTAAATAAGGGCTATTTAAGTGTTCGTACTGGGAAGTTGATTCACCTAAAAAAAAAAAAGTCCGCTGAGTTACGGACGTCACTTTCCCAGTGCAAGTCTTTTTGGCCCCAATGGCATCATGATGGACAGTTGTAGAACCACCGTTTATCCACTATAAAAATTTGGAGAACAGTAATGTAGGGGGCGCTATCACTGCTGAAAAAAAGAATCAAACTTAATTTTCTTCTTTTTGTATATTAGAATCTTGGCCAAATAATTACACTGAGGATATCTATACTGATTTCTAACCACAAACACATGTACATTTGTCTTTAAATGAATGTGTCATATTTGTGCTGTGATTTGGATTAAGAGCTGTGCGACCATAGTGAGAAATTAAAGGGATCTTTATTATTCACTGCAACATCCCTGTCTGCATGAAATCATTTCAGCAACCTACTCAGGATTTACCTCCACTGTGCAAACACAACTCACACACTCACTGAGTTCACACTTTATATGTCTGCCAGCAGACTCGCATTAACTGCACATTAAAGTGCTTTATGAATAGCTACACTCACATGTCTCGCTGTGTGCGAGGATCTCCTATGTTACAAAAGCACATACCACACACCAGCCAGGCTTGTGTTGTCATGGTAACTGCAGCTCCTTTAGACGTTGGCTTTGGATTGAATTGAAGAAGAGAAAAAGGGCGACATACTTACTGACCTATAAATATTTACATGAGTATCTGCACTGAATAGGCACTTGACTCTGAAAGCATTGTCTCCAGGTGCTGCTGCCGAGGAGACGGTATTAAATCTGTACCTGTGGTGGACGTAGATGTATTAAGAGAACTGGATACAGCGTTGGAGGCGGGGCCCCGTTCATTCCTATGAAAATTGCTCAGTGGCGCATGAAGCCTAAATGGCTCGACTTCCGTCTGGAAAAGTACCCGGATCTTGGGCACACGGAACATGCGCAGTAGCGTCTGCTCGGTCACATGATTCGGTCACAGGGGGCCCTTCGTCACGCTGTCGTCACGGCTTGCGCTCCAGCCTCGGTCTGGGTCTTATTTACATGAACGGAGGAAGGAAAATAACTCTGGATTCAGCTATTAGTGCGTTTTACAACTTTAAAAACGTAATTTTTTTAATAAGGGCTATTTAGGTGTTCGTACTGGGAAGTTGATTCACCTCCAAAAAAATTATCCGCTGAGTTACAGACATCTCTTTCCCAATGTAAGTCTATGGGGAAAAGTATTTTTGGGCCCAACGGCATCACGTGACTGACACGGAAGTTGCAGTACCGCCTTTTGGCCACTACGTAAGTTGGGATCGACGACCGGGGCGCACTTCCTGGGGGCTTGGTGGTGGAGCCCTAACCCGTGGAATATGAAACACTGCTGGTTTCATCAAGCTGTCCAAGTCACTGGTCCGTGCGGCTTCATTCAGACATGACAGGATATTTACAGAAACAGCAACATGCTTGAGTGATATTTGTCAGCTGGTGTGCGAGGAGCAGTTCAAAAGTTTAATGATATGAAGGAAGACGTTTTGCGTTCCCTCCTAGACTGCAGCTCTTATTTTACCGTTGAAGCCTTGATTAATGACACTCGTGTCAACACAGTCTCACAGCAGTTTGTGAAATAGTCACAAAATGTAATCTATTTGATTTGTGTACGCAGACACAAATTTCCCTTTTTTTTTTGTAATGCTCAGCACGACTTTCAACAACAGGTTTTTTGTGCATTTTTCTATGAATGTCCAGCAACACGTGACGCATCTGTCAATATCCGCTCCAGTCTTTCAAAAATAAAACTACTGAGTTTACGAAAAGATCAACTTAATTAGGATCAGGCAACAAAACTACTTAGTTTTTGGAAAAGTTTGGGATTTGTGTTAAAATAACAGCGGAAGTGACGTAACTTCAGTACAAGTTAGGTGACAAAAACTACTTAGTTAGCTTTAGGAAAAGATCGCGGTTTGGGTTAAATTAACACCGGAAATGCCAAAATTTATCTACCGAAGTTATGTGACAAATAAATCAACTCTGACTAGTGGTTTCACACAGGACATGAACACGGGTCTCCTGGGCAAAAATCCTGTGTTTTTTGACCCACCCATCCACCCCAACCGCTTCCCTGCAGCGTTCGCTGCTCTCCATACGTCTCTTAAGTGGCTTACATACAAATTGATGTGAAATTCGTGTCTATGTACACGAATCAATACATTCAATTTCATGACTATTTCACAAACTGCTGTGTGTCTGGACTGTTCCTGCCCTCTTTAGTCAAGCCTCAAACACATTTTCATTTCAATTATCATTTATTAGTTGAATCTCTTTTGTTCAGCAAATCTTTTTTTATAGACTGACAATCCTATCTCCTGGAAATTACGTCTATGTAGTTCTGATTTGTTCCCCCTACGTTGTAGTGAAAAGTAATTATGTTCAGAAGGAACGTTTTTCAGAGTGAATGAAGAGTTCAGGACACCAGAGACCAGGTTCACATGCTGAATCCTGTCTGTGGGTTTGTTTGAATGTTAATAAAAGTCGCTGCAGAGTTTGTCTGTATTAAAACAGACAACGATTTTTCCTTATAACCTTAACCAAGAGCTGCGAGGGTCTCATGACCAGAACAAGTTAGAATAATGCTGAAGCCACTAATGGATATTGTATAAGACTGGATTTTTTTTGTTGGAAAAATGTGAAATATGTTATCAGTGAATATTTTACTGATTCATTTTTCTTCTATCTGTGGTTCCCAACACATTAACTCCTATAACTCCTATAGTACAGCTGGCTCCTCAAACTTTATTACTTCCACTGGTTCATTTTCCTTTTGAAAAATCTTGCCTTTTTATGCTATATGTCAGTTGGCATCTTTTTGTATGAAATTTGCTAGAATACGTTTTATTGTTATTATCAAGATTGCCATCGTGACTTTTACACAAAAAACAGCTCATTAAGACATGTGACCGGCAAACCCGTTCTCACTCCCAACTTGTGAAATCCCGCCGTTTGGAACCGATGCACCGAGGCACCCTTTAGCAACAGTATGTGACTAACTGCGCTTTCAACTAACTCCAACGTAATCCCACCACGGCGTTATTCGACTGTCGGAGCAAGTGACGTAGTATTAATAGCCAAGGCGGGAGGTAGCGGCGGTGGATGGGTCAAAGAAACACACAAGACTTTCAACCAGGACACCGGCGTTTGTGTCCTGTGTGAAACTAAGAGTAACGTTGACTTATTTTGTCACGTCAGTCTTTATTGGCGTGACTCTTTGGTATTGTCAGTCCCGTGAGTCGTTTGTCAGGGAAGGTACACTGACCAAGCGGTGGTATTTGACGAGTTGGGAGTGAGAATATGTTGGACCGAAAGGTAAGATTGCCACCAGATCAATGTATCGAACTGCATGTCTAAAAGGGGTTCTAGTTTATAGCATCAGATTGAGTTGTTAGTGTCATATTCAGCTATAAACCTACTAATGGCCACCTCTTGTCACTTCCCTCCATCAGCAGCGATCAGAGCGGCCTCTCCAGTTAAAAGTGTAAAGTAGTGACAGTCAATTGGTCTTCTGGAAGAATCCCACCCTCTCTTTTCTGTGTGCGGTCCCCATCCATCACCAGCAGCCGGTGGGTGCCCGGGCGACATTGTGTTTATGCAACTTAAAGAGCTTTTCTCTGCCCCGCCACATTGATGTATAGCCCAGGAGCCCAAAACAGATGATGTGTGCACTGGGAGGATAGGAGAATGGATGAGGGGGCTGCGGCCGCCGGCGAGCTGGATGCACCTCGCTGGGAGAACCTGTCAATATTCATGTTAATAACAACAACAAAAAAATGGAGTTTTGGGATGAAATGGGGTCGGCTGATGCTGTGGTTTTGTTGTAAGATTTAAAGGCTTTTACAGGGAATGTGCAGCGTTGGTTTGCCTGATATTGCTCGGTGAGAAAATCTGTCAATACTAATGTTGAGAACAAAAAGAGTGGAGTGTGTGGAATGAAATGGTGCTGTGTGGTGCTTTAAATGTGATGTGTTTTTTTTGGAGGTTTCCAAGGTTTTTGGGCATGTTGTGAGACACTGAAAGCGACAGCGCAGATTGATTGATTAGAGAATTACTGCTGTTTCAGGTTGTACATTTAAAGTGGCAAGATGGATCGAGTTCTAAATATTGTTTGTTTGTCTCGAAATAAAATCTTTCATGCTTGTGGACATTTCACTTCTTCACTGTGTGCTGCAGAAAAGAGACAGGAATGCCAGCTATGATTTAAATTAACATGAGGTCATTCATTCATTTAATTATTTATGAATTCATTACAGCATTTAGAAAACATAATTTTGATGTTGCTATTGCTATAGTTTGTCAGTGGACAATTCATTTAAGCAAACATCAAATCTGCACTATCCTGTTTTTACCAACATGGTCTCACGAGAAGGCGTATAAATACCATGACATTACACAGACATTTTGCGTGTCATGAGTATGTATTTGAGCCTTTTCACGTATAATTTGTACACTGTGTGACATTTGTACGGCACACAAACATCCGCAGTTAGTAAGGAGCTGGGTACTGCCCATTGGTCCGAAGGCCCATTACTCTGAAACCCTAATAGTTTGAAAAGTGTCCTATTGGATTGAAAGCCCACATAGTCCAACAGCCTGTTATGCCCAAAAACAAAAGCCCACCGCTCCGAAGGCCCGTTGCTCCTAAAATACACACCCTGGGGTTGGAGTTCAGTGACTGCCAGCCTTACTACTACAGACTCCCTTATTGTTCAATTTCACAAATAACATATAAAGCATAATGTAAATCATATCTGGCTTTTATGACTCCTAAATCAAGACTTTTAATTTCGGCTGATATTTTACTTCGACTTTTATTGTCACAGGACGATTGTCGTGTGTTTTTATTGACGTTTGTGACGTGTTTTCTGTAGTTTTGTTATGTTGCTTCCGTACATGTTTTACTTAACTAAGTGGTTTTCTTGCCTGAACCCAAGTTAATGGTTTTCTTGCCAAAAACTAACTGTGGACGTTTGCATGACGTACAAATGACACGCGAAAAGGCTAAATTATGTACGCATGACACGTCGAATGTCCGTGTAACGTCTTGGTATTTATACGCCTTCCTGTGAGACCAGGTTGGGCTTCCTGTTTGCTCCTCTTGGTTTGTTTGTAAAGTCAATGTGAACATGAAACAGACCAGACCTTAAAGACAACATGCTAATGTGGTGCAACATTCTCACTCCTGTTCAGTCTAGATGGACACATGATATTCTTTAGAGCCAGTGTTGGCTGTAAAAGGACCCGCAGCAGAAAATGATGATTACGCCCTGAGTCGTCTCCGGGTGTCTTCCTCTCTCGCTGAGCTCCTGGCGGAGGCTAATTTTGTTGCATTGGGACAATATGTCACACGAGCAGCAGCTGAGCAGCAGGTTGTCTGACATTTCCATAAGCACACTAAACACCTGTAAGCCATTAACACTGTAAGGTCAACAGAGAAAACAATAATTCAGCTGTCAGATGCTCCACTTGCCTTTGACATAAAAATTAATAATAAAAAGCATAGTTGGCGAAGCTCCCCAACAGGTATTTTTTTTGGACCTGACCTGCGGATAACATCTGATTCTTCTATTTACCCAAATCCTTAATCACAAAGAGATGCTCAGTGAACACAGTAAAAATAGTTATATAAACGTGTTAAAAATAATCATATAAACATGTTAAGGTCTCTGCCGGTGCCCCGTGTGACTAATTGACCTTTGGTCTTTAGCGTGTACTATGTAAATCAAAATGTGTGATCCCTGGTGTATGATTGGCCCTGATGCCAAGACACCGCCTATCTCACTTCCATTGCTGACTGAGGCAACCTAACAGTTGAACCAAAGAGTATAGAAGCAAAGAGTCGAAACTCCAGTGCTTTATTGACAACAGCCGCTGCCGCCATTTTGGACGCCAATGAGTCCATGGCCATGGATATATAAAGAGACTTCTGTAAATCAGAGGATATATTATTTCCTAAAAGTTGTAAAATTAACGTACATCAGACCCACGGGATTGCACCGCCCTGCACGCTTATATGACATATCCAGTTCTGCCAGCATCCTGCTAGCTGTATGTGGCTGTAATAATGGATATATTGGCTGTAATTCATCACTTTTATTATCTTCTAATACACCCATGGGCTGTGTGCTGTAAGCCTGTACCGTGCTGGATGTATTAACGTCTTTCTTCCCAAACAACCGGCTATCGGCCAGTAGCTAGTAGTGCTAGTATCATGACATAAACTATACAATAAGCTACTTACTAATACGCAGATAAAAAGCACAGGACACAACCTCTTATACATCCATGATCTGTGCTCTATTGGACATCCATTTTGGAGGTCATTGACATGAAAAGTTTGAAATTGGTCTCAAAATCTGTGAGCTGGATTTTTCAAACTTCCATTTATGTCCATGGCTCACTTTATGCTCCTCTGGGAAGCAGCCAAAAAGTTTAATAAATAAGTAAGTAAATAGTTATAATAGTATGCATATTAATACTATTTTTATTGTTCAACACAGGACATTTAAGTAGAGACATTAAATATGAAAATAGAACAGAAATCATTTATTTTTACTTTTGTACAGCACTTTGTAGGTGTATGTTTTTCTGGCGTCCAGTAGTCGCTTTCAGTCCAAAATGGCGGTGGCGTAGCTCTGCTTCTGGGTGCTGATGTTGCAATGGAACGTTCAATTGACTTTAACTTAGCAATACACGTTCTTTGATTGAACTTCCCAGCACTAATTTGGAACGGACTATATTTGCTGAAACCCAGAAAAAATGTCAGTAAGTCTTTATTTTTTTTTTATTTGACCTTTATTTAACCAGGTAAAATCAATTGAGAACCAATTCTCATTTACAATGATGACCTGGCCAAGAGGCAGTAGCATAGTCCACACAAGTGACACAAACAGCACAGATACAATACAGTATGACAAACACATGAGAAAATGGCTAAAAACAGCATAGGTAAATTAATAAACACTATGTACAAAAAAAGGCAGATTACTGGATGTTCTTTGTAAAAATGGAAGAGAGAGAGAGAAGTGAGGGCTGGTCAGCAAGTACAGCAGTCAACTTTGACTGGAGACATTAAATAAATATGAAATATGTCAAATAGGAGGTGTGTTTATTAAACAAGACTTGTGTCCTCTCAGTTTATTCCTATGAACCATAGTTGAACCATGGTTGTATTCTAAGTGGCAGTTTTGGGCTGTGCAGGGACAAACCTCTGTTATGTCAATCTCAGAGACTTGGCAATGGTGTCTGAAGGACACAAGCATGTCTTTCCATCCTCTGTATGTCTTTCCGTCCTGCTGCATCCGTCTCCTCTGGGAAGCTTTTAGTCATTTGAAAATGCAAAATGTCAAACGACTAATCTTCTACTTTAACTCCAGTTTGAGCAGCTCAGCCCTGCTCTGCTGTCCCTCTCTCTTTCTCTTGCTCTTCCCAACATACAGAAGAGAGAGAGAGGCAGGCGGGTTAATAACTTGCTTTGCTCTGGATGCTTTAAATTGGTTTCCATTGACACCTGCTATCTCTCAGTAGATAGCAGAGAGGACCTCATCAAGTGTAAAGACACCGATGGCGGGGAGCCAAATAACCCACTGTAGAGCAATAACTTCCATTCCATATATACGCAGCTCTTATTGTTGCCATGTCAAATCCCTGACTTTTGTTCCTCCTCCGGTGATGATGTTCTGTGTCTCCGTCACTTTTCAGCCGCCTTCGATGCCTTATTAAGATAAACCATTCATTTCCATTCACGCTTTTTAATTGCCTTGCCACGAGGTTGGGCTTATCTCAAATTAGACGTTCAAATATTGAAATATATGTCATTATCTGGCTTCTTCTTTTGTCAGAAAGGAAAGATAATCCGGCGCGGGGCAGCAGAGGAAGAGACGGATGTCTGCTGAGAGAGAAAAGTAAAAAAAGGAGGAAAAAGTTAAAGGTACAGGAAACTCATGGAGTTTAATATGTGCTTTCTATGTGTGTTTGTGCCATCATCTTTTAGAATAGTCCGGAGTTAATGCCATTGACTTAACTGCTCTTATGTTGTTTCTTTACTTACATATTTATTTCCTGGTTCAGACACTTGGTTTTAAACAAGTGGCAACCTCGAGTGCTGAAAAATTAAGCCAATGAAGAAGTGCCAAAAACTGCAGTTCCTCCAATGGCCACTCAAGGTTGGCTCCAGAAGCGAGTCAATCCCCAAAGACTCCCATGTTAAAATGCCCACTTCACAACAGTTTGTGAAATAGTTACGAAATTTATTCCATTTGATTTGTGTACATAGACACAAATTTCCCTTTTTTTCGTGACGCTAAGCACAACTTTCAATGTCTTTTTAGTCCATCTTCCTACAAATGTCCAGCAACAGGTGACACACGTGTCTTTTCAAAGTAAAACTACTTAGTCTTAGGAAAAGATTGACTCGGTTAGGCTTAGGCAACAAAACTACTTTGTTAGGTTTAAGAAAAGATAGCGGGTTGGGTTTAAAATAACACCATAAGTGGTGTAACAAATAAATCAACTTTGACTTCTGCTTTCATACGGTACATGAACACCAGTCTCCTGGTTGAAAGTCCTGTGTTTTTTGACCCATCCATCCACCCAGGTCTCCTCATGCGCAGCGTTCGTCGCTCTTTATACTTATTCGACGGTCGGAGCAAGTGACGTAGTATTGATATTGTGAGAGTCCGTTCAGGGCGGGCAGGAGCGGTGGTGGATGGGTCGAATAAACACAAGACTTTGAACCAGGAGACCACTGGACCACTGTTAGTGTCCCCTGTGAAACTAAAAGTAAAGTTGACTTATTTTGTCACGTCAGTCTTTAGTCACGTGACTCGTCAGTCCCGTGAGTCGCTAGTCAGTGAAGTTGTCATCAACCACTACCGTTTCCTAACCCTTACCAAGTGGTTGTGTTGCCTAAACCTAACTTCCTGTGAAAACAGAAGTTTATTTTGAAAGGAAACTATGTAACAGACATATATTGACATGCCGTCCCTGGTCCGTCCAAAGGTAACTCAAGAGGGGTACCCTGTGTGTCGGTCTCCGATGCCAAGGGGCACTGACCAAGCCGCGTTATTTAACGAGTTGGGAATGAGAATATGTTATCCTCACCCACTATCAACAGATTTACAATAATGGTGTGATTTGATCTGATAAAAGACCTTGGTGAAGGCTACTCTCATGTATCATCTCTCCTCAGAGGACCGCAAGTCTGGACTGGAACAATTTCCAGGTTACTGTACCTGCGGATTGAGGAGCAAGGATCGATCAAAAGGAGGGGATTAGGATTTACTAAAAGATATGGAAGAAATGTTAATCTAAATTAAGTTTCTTGTAGATTTAAGTAAATTATGTGAGAAAAAAAGTGAGTGTGTGAGTGAGAGGGAAGTGAAAGGAACAGTAAAGAACCAGAGAGCTGCAATTTGACACAAAAGTTGAACATCAAGGTCATGGAGTGAGGAATCCTCTATAATTCCTCATATCCTCTTCCTATCTGTTGTTTCTCATCCTGAGATGCAATCGAATCAGCCTCTGACAGTTTGGAGTGTTCGGACTGAGCTGGCAAAGTGTCAGACAGTGAATGTGTTTGTCTGTGAACGTTTCCATCATTCACCGACTACACACGGTGTGAAAGAGACAGAGAGGGGATTGTACGCCCTGTGGCTCAATAACAGCGTTGAGTCCAGCGAGTAATTCAGAACACAGGTTTCATTCCGTCTTGCTGTTTTTCTTCTTGTGTGCCGTCTGCCAGAGAATATGTCTCACTGTTCTTATTTTTAAAAGTCAGTCAGCACTTGGCAAAGTAATCAGTGAGTCATTGGTATTGATCAACAACTCTAACAAGCACCCAGTGAATATATCTCTTTGGATTCTGGCAGTGGCTCCAGAGAGGGGAGGACGCTGCATGATGGTTAACAAGACAGGAGAGAAGAACATTTCTGCTGCTGTAGAAAAATATATTTTTTCCCCAAGTGTTTTCTAAAACCTTAGCTTCATTTTGAAATACTGGAATTCATTCTAGAAGACTCATTAAAAACACCACTCTTTGGTTGAACCGGCGAAACATAACGCAGCCTGTAATAAGGGATTGTGAGTAACAGCTGAGCTGTAAAGGGTCACAAGCCTCAAAGGTTGGAAACCAGTTGATCATTGGTGCAAAAGTAATTTTGCCGACACAAAGTGACCACAAAGAGACACAAAATGACAACAGAGACACAAAACGACCAGAAAGAGACACAAAATGACCACAGAGACACAAAGTGTCACAAAACGACCAGAAAGAGACACAAAAGGATCACAGAGACACAAAGTGTCACAAAACAACCAAAAAGAGACACCAAGTGACCACAAAGAGACACAATATGAACACAAAGAGACACAATATGAACACAAAGAGACACAAAACGACCACAAACAGACACAAAATGACCACAGAGACACAAAACAACCAAAAAGAGACACCAAGTGACCACAAAGAGACACAATATGAACACAAAGAGACACAAAACGACCACAGAGACACAAAACAACCAAAAAGAGACACCAAGTGACCACAAAATGAACACAAAGAGACACAAAACGACCACAAAGAGACAAAACAACCACAAAGAGATGCAATTTGAGATTTTTTTCCCTGTTAAAAGGTTTTTTTTTGGTAGGGAGTTTTTCCTTATCCAATGAGAGGGTCGCCCTGTAAAAGACGGAGGGTGTCGTATCCTATGCAGATTTTAAAGCCCCCTGAGGCAAATTGGTTTCGGGCTATCCAAATAAAATGAACATGACTTGACTTGACAATTAGACCTAAAGGAAACACAAAACAACCATAAAGAGACAAAAAAAAAAAACTCCACAGATTTACAAAACAACTCTAATAAGGCGAGCTTTCTAAAACAAATTTTCCACACAGTATGTTAATTGTTGAAGCATGCCTTGCATTAATATAATACATCAGTCTATGTGATTATATGTAAACAACATCAAAGTTGAGTTTCTCTTTGGGACAATTTTAGAGGATTAATATTACCCGAGGGGATCATTAAGACTTTACATTGACATGAAACCAGTTGTGTTCATAAAAGCTGCCGTAAACAAACGTTTACATTTCTGTCTTTTCCATGACCGTCCCTTCCCACTGCTGTACAATTACTCTCACTCTTCTTCCCTCGTCCCTCACCCCCTCTATACAGTAAGGGTTCTCTGTCTCTGAGCCTCTTTCTGAGCGATAAGCTATGATGGGGAGTGTGTGGATGCTGTGTGGATTCACATAACCAACCTTCAGTGTCCAATTAGATTAGTCGCCGCCAAACCAATTATTGTAACTGGGAGGGGGGATGAGACGCCAGTAGTCGTATTAGTGCTCTGAACATGCTGACAAAGCTCTTCAGTAGCCACTGCAGTGGAAAATGCTGTCTTTTTTTTGCTAACATAATAATAGAAAAAAAGTTTTTGAACTAGGAACAAAAATAAAGTGTAGAGAAAATTTGGGTGGAACTGCAACCTTTGGCATTAATTAGTCTGAGGATCTGGAATGCATTTCCTATCCCGAGAAAACCACACTTGTAAGCAAAAACTGGATGGAAGCGAGAATCACTGTGTCAGATTAATGTGTTAGAATACTTATTATAGTGCTTTTCAAGCAACTTTATGTGCACCAAACTCATTCTGACAAAGGAATCTACTATCTGGTAGTGGTGTTGACTCATTTCCAACTATGTTTAGGGTCATTTTATTACCACATCAGAGCTTATGTTTTTACCACCGACGGTTTGTCAACAAGATTTTACAAAAATAGTATTTACACAGTAAAAATCACTGGGTTTGGGTCAATATAACACCAATGCAATGCTGGGTTGACTTTACCCAGTGCCAATGGGTTATTTCAACCCAGCGTTAGACACAACATGTTTGACGTTAATACTGTAAAAAATGTCCAAAATAATGTGACTTTCAAAACTGCAAGAGTAGATTAGTTCAAAACCATATTTTAGTTTGGGTAACTATTCTAACAGTAAAAAACACTGGTGAATTGTAACTATGTACAATTACCCATGTAATGTATTTTGAGATACTTTACCTGAGTATTTTCATTTTGTGCTGCTTTTACTTCTACTCATCTCAGAGGTAAATACTGCACTTTTTACTCCTAACATTTATTTGACACATATAATGCTCCAGGGATGAAATATTTTTGCAGGCCAATAAGGAAGTTATTGCCCTGGGTTCCTTCAACAAAAAGCCAATGGGATTTTTCCATTGGGTTTTGGATTATTGCAGAAAATAAGCTCTGTGGCAAACAAACGTTTATGATACTTAAACGTTTTGTTCATCAAGATAATCTTCACAAATAAACCACTTTTTTTATTTTTGAAGCGTGAATGCAATCGCCAGAAGTAAAAAGCTAACGTTAGGCTATAAACGAACTACACTACAGACACATGAATGTGAGTATACACAACGAGGCTGTAATAGTGGATGAGTCGCCGTGATGACGTTAAGTAGTCTCATTTAACCACTTGTTAGCAACAGCCTTTTTTAAGATACAATTATAGGCTTCACGAGTGGGATAGTTATTGGTGTATTTTATGTCATAGAACAAAACGTTAAAATCTCTTCACTTTGTGTTAACCACAGACTTTATTTCAGGCAACTAACTAAAAACTAATTAAAAAAACCCATTGACTTCCAGACGAAGGAACAGTAAGTTCTAAAATGCTAACTCATTTCCGGGTTTTAGGACCGATTCCTGTAGCACTCAATGCAGCCAGCTGCTTAGCTGACCGTAAAAGAAGGAGGAAACCAAGGTCAGTCAGACATTTCGGATAGCGGCTGTACTACCAGAGGCTCTCCCACTGTGGAGATGTGCCAGTATAGTTAATTCAGCGTTTCCGTTCCTCAGCCCTGGATATCTACTGAAGCTCTAAATAAATCACAGGTATCCACAGGACCATGTGTTGTGATTATAGCCTAATGAACTTTTTTTGTAGCTTAAATGTGTGTTGTTGTTTTTTTACTTTAGTATTTATATATAGAATTTTTTCTTCATCCGTTTTAAAAACATAATGCAGAAATATGGACTTGCATTTATATAGCGCCTCTCTAGTCTTCCAACTACTCAAAGTGATTTACAATATATATACTGTATATATTAAAAATATTTACTCAGAGTACATTTTAACTGACATACTTTTTTTTTTTAACCTGAGTATATTTTATCCAACTAATTCCACTTTTACTAGCATACAATATTCGTCCTGCCCTGGATGCCTCTGGACCACCATGTTTGGCAGATGGCCAGTGTGAGCAAAACAGATGCACTCATTTAACAGAGCTCCCTCTCCTCTCCACATTTATTCTGCCCATGTAACACCAACTTATCTCAATGTGAAGGGTAACCATTTTTAGAATATATAGCACAAAGGGCCAGGTGAGTGTGCAGAGTTATCTGTGCCGCCATGCATTCAGGATCTGTAGGTTTTGTTTTATTGATGACATTCAATGAAAAACAAGCTTCTTAGGAATTGAGATCGAGTGGCTCATTTTCTGAAAATCACCCATGCGGTTGAGTTTTTTTTTTTTAAATTCCCAACAGTTTCTTCAATGCCTATTTTCTCCACAAAAGCAACCATGCTAAATCTCAGTTAGAGCAAATAAAATGAAGACAAGACCATTTTTTTCAGGCAAAGATCACACTGGTTTCATTGTTCCAGTGACTGAGGGCTGAAATAAATCACATATCTCTCAAGGCAAATCAAGTGAGTAAGACACGAGCACCAAACTGCGTTTCCTCAGGGAATATATATAAAAAAATAACCAAATGTTTTTTTTTATTTCATGTTGATACATTCTTGGACAACACCACAGAATAGTTGCATGAGTGGCCAAATGTAAATCTCTCCCACAACATTGGCACATAAGCAGCAAGGGCAACATGAATATACCTAGTACAAACAGTAGAAAACATACATGCTTCCTTTTTTTTTTTAAACAAGTATTTTTTTTTTTTTAAATATATATTCATCTTTTTCTCCAATTCCCATAGTTTCCAGGAAAATAAGAAACCAATCAAAGCCATATTCTGCTGTGTGAGAAAGTATCAGTGAAATAAAGAAACAGAAAGGAAATCAAAAACAGTACAATTCAGAGCAGACAGGTGGAATCAACTGTGTTGTGAGAATTTCATTATTTGAAACTTTTTTTTTTTCTGATTCAACATCGAACATATCAGGCATGCATTGACAACCTCGACATCAACACCTTTTGTTGTATCAGTAGTCCAGTGAAGTCTGGACCCATTAGGTTCTTTTTAAGTCGGCTACAACACAGTTAAGGGTCATCATCATCATCATCATCATCATACACCTACAAAATACTGGAGAAGTCATCATGTATGTGCATGTGGAGAAGGAACACACATGTTGGGATGATAATGCTTTCATCATGGGACCACAAACATTTCAAACAGTTCAAACAAAAAAGCCTTTAAAAACACGCCTGTTTTTCTTTTTCTTTTTGGCTTTGTGTCTGCGGCCTGCTGAGGAATCTGATATTTACCACGTTGCTGACCTTTCAATAGAAAGCAAATCTCTGATGTTTTGCTCGACATCTCATCTTTTTTTTGGGTTAGCCATGCAAAGTTCACAGCCCGGATTTATTACAAGTTTCTGAGAAAACGGGTACCTTCAGATCTCATTCCCAGTCACATAATTAAGAGAACACTGGAAGCAACCTGGTCTTATATCCACATTCCTAATCGTACATAGTTAATGCCCCTGAAAACATGGCTTCAATTCTAAGTGTTTCTTTAAAACAGAGGCTTTTAAACCCTGAGGAGAGACATAGTGAGGTAAAGATACAACACAGTCTCACGGCAGTTTGTGAACTAGTCCTGAAATTTAAACTTTTTGATTTGTGTACACAGACACAAATTTCTCCTTTTTTCGTGATGCTCAGCACGACTTTCAACAACATATTTTTGGTGCTTTTTCCTAAGAAATTCCAGGAAAAGATCGCGGTTTGGGTTAAAATAACTCCGGAAGTGCCATAACTTATGTACGGAAGTTACGTGAAAACACTACTTAGTTAGGTTTAGGAAAAAAATCGCGGTTTGGGTTAAAATAACTCCAGAAGTGCTGTAATTTAAGTACAGAAGTCATGTGACAAATAAATCAACTTTGTTGCAAAGTCCTGTGTTTTTTGACCCACCCATTCATCCTGACCTCCTCCCTACGCAGTGGTCGTCGCTCTCTATACTTCATAATTACATGGATTACATACAAATTGCTTTTGTGCTGACATCAAGAAAAAAAATTGAAATTTGTGTCTCTGTACGCAAATCAATACATTAAGTTTCGTGACTATTTAACGAACTGCTGGGCGACTGGGCTGAAAGATACCGTGTGAGGTGAGTGGGACGTATGCATGCAGGCGTTTGTAACAACAACAGGAAGTTAGTTATTGTATTGTACACTATTGTTTGTCAGCAGGTGGAGCTGCAGCAGAGACACACAGATCATGGAGGAGATTAAGAGACTTTTAAATTACAGGGAAATGATTTAGGAGCTACACACACACACAAGTTTATCCCTGTGACGGAACTTTGCCAAACAGGCTTAAAACAGATAATAGAGATGATAAAATTCAGGTTAAAAAAACAACATAGAAGATGGCAAGACAACATACATAATTAACACCTATTAAGCCCCACAAATTCCCGATTCTGGGTTTCCTGTCAGCACTTCAGCACCCTAATTGCTACAATGTAAATCAGACATCACCCTCTTTCTCCGAGTCATAACTGAGTCAAATTTAAACACACACACATTATACACTTATTATTAGATTCAGTGGTGGTTAGACTTTCTGGGGATATCATTAACGTTAATGTCCATTACAAATAAATGTCCATAAATCCACTTAGAATTCATAGAAACAAAGACTCTCCTTATAACTGCAGAACTTGCCTGAGAATTATCACTTTTTAGGTTTTATTCAGTATCAAGTAATCCAGTGATAGTTGTCCACATACATGGCTACACTGCAAACAGGAGCTGCTAAAAGATCATTCAGCATACTTTTAATGGAGACTATTTGACTTAATTGACAAATATAGGCAGCGTTTTGAGATCCCCTGTACTTCAGCATTACACTGTAGGCCTAATCTAAAGTGTTAATGAAAATAGTGTTTTCATGTAGGATCCCATCACTCATAGCAAGAAGCTGATTGAGAAAACATGTTTTCAGGGCCTTTAAGGACGTTTTAGTGGCAACAATCAGATTCCAGGTGGCAGCGTGAGCAAAGCCCTCAAAATCTCTAAGCGAAGAATATGGCTTTAATAAAAAACAATGTGCATCCAAGAAGCAAAGAGCAAAATAGATTCATCATCGACGTCATAACCATCGTCGCCTTTGAAAGAAAACAAAAAGAAAAGAAACAAAACCAACAACCAAAGTAACATATAAGCCATAAAGAACCACACGCGGGAGGACGGGTTGGAAAACTTGCAGTTTGGAAGTACATTAAAAGACAAGAGGAGGCGGGCTCCGTAGAAAGGTCACGTCAGGCCGAAACGGCGGCTTGGTTTGACATCAACGGCAGAGAGAGATCAACATGGAGCTCCGTGAGGCTGCAAGATGTCCGTCATGTTTGTTGTCAGTACCATCATCATCATCGCCGCCTCACAAACAAAAATACTCTGGATTTATTTTTTTAATTTACTGAACATCCTCACGTCTTGTCTTTCTTTGCTTCCTCGGGTCTCTTTGACGGACTGAATGTGTGTGTGTGCCCAAAGTCTTTGCCCAGAGGAAAGTCCCACAAGGCTTTGCTTCAGAATCTGAAAGTCTGTGGTTGGCAATGAAGCACATGAGACCAAAGAACTAAACAACAAGAAAAAAAAACATACTTCTCTCCTTTCTTTTTTCCTTCACTTTTCTTGTTTTTAGCCAGCGGGGCAGGAAACCAGACATCTCCGACTATCACTCTCTTTTCAGTCTCTCGCTCTGATGCCGTTAGATCACAAGGTCGTTGTAGCTCACAAATTTCTTCTTTGCTGCTGGACCTGAAAAAGGAGAGACAATGGACAAAACAGAGATGAGCTTCAGTCCTTGTGGCTTTCTCTTTTAGCTGAAGGTTAATGTTGTGATCGAGGTGAAATGAGAGTTAATGGTAGACGTAAATTAAATGATCCCAAAGTTTTAAAAGAAGGCTTGAATTATGAACTCTCGAAGAGTGATGATAGTGCAGTTTGGAGTGTTTGCAATAGCCCTGTCTTCGAAAAATTATGTTTCCATAAATTGCACTGTGAATTACGATTCGGGGGAGACTTATTTTGTCGCAGATTACGTTTGTTTTTGACATTTCGCAAATATGTTTGTAATGATAGACCGCGGAAGTCCGCATACTGTAGGGAGGAGGTTGGGGTGGTTGATGGGGCAACGAACACTGGACTTTTGCCCTGGAGACCCAGCCCATTCACAGGAAAAGGCGTATGCCATGATAAATGCGATTAGTGTGCAACAAGTACGCTTTTCTTGACTTCCACGTCTTTTGTACGCCATGTATCCTGTACTGACTGCAATGTAAACGCATCCATGTATAAATACTACGCCATGAGCTAGAATGACCACTTATGGTGGGTCGGTTGGGAAGTGAGTGGGCCCAACAAACAGCGGACTTTAAAACAGGAGACCTGTTTTCGAGACCGTTGTTGAACGGTGGTTTGTTTTGTAAAATACATTAGTGACGCTTGTCATGTCTTTTTTGTTGCCGTTTGTGACGTGTCCATAGTTGTTTCCATACGTAGTACGTGTTTTACTTGGTTTACTTACTTATATTAAGCCTAACCATGACGTTTTCCCTTATCTTAAAGATAGGGACGACAATGTTGGAAAGCTAGCATAATTTGAAAGTAGCATATCCTCAGGAGCTTCGTCTAACCTTCTTGCGTGGACCTAACTGCGGACGTTTGAGCGGCATGTTAATGACACGCAAAGAAGCAGCGTACAAATGACACACAAAATCACTAAAATGCAAACTCATGACAGGCGGAATTTCCGTGTAATGTTGTGGTATTTATACGCCTTCCCGTGATACCGCGTTGGGAGACCACTGTTTTTTTGTTTTTTTACTAAACCTAACCAAGTAGATTAGTTGCGTTTTTGTTTTGTTTAGTTTAACTTTACAGCGTTAACTCTGTGTTTAAAACTGTGCAAAAGTGCGACCGTAATACCGCAGAAAAAACATGTCCCTGGAAACGTAATTCACAGTGCAGTTTAGATAGGAATGCAATTTTGTAGGAGACAGGGCCGGTGTGCAGTGTCTGAGATGACTGACAGCACAGCTTCATCACTAAGAGAATCAGCTTCTCTTCTTTTATAATTCCGTGCAATGTGGGGATGGGATGTTTACTCAGTATAGAGTAATTCAAAAGCAAAAGCATCTGCAGCAGAAGAAAAAAAAAGGAAAGAAAATCCAAATCTATCTGAGAAAACTTTCAGCTCCTGCAGAACAAGAACCTTTTGTTAAGAGCCATATTTTAAATCGCAACAACCAGCACAGATTGACCAGAGAATAAGCAGCCCGTTCTCATTCCCAGGGTGTCAAATACCGATGTTTTGTCACTGCCATTGGCGTTCCATACTTATTGAACTTATTGAAACCTTTAGCGCTGGTATGTGACGCACCAGGCTTTTCATTAACTATAATGTAAACCCATCCGCGGCTCAGAGAAAGTGCTGTGGTGACATAGTTTAAAGAGTGAAAAGACACACAGGGCGGGCGGGAGGGAGGGGAGGTGGTCCAACAACCACAAGGCTTTCATCCAGGAGACCAATGTTCGTGTCCCGTGTTGCAACGTCCAGGGTGTGACCTGCAGGGAGCCTCCAGAACCTGAACTTTCAAGATCAAACACTGACTGGTGGAGCCTTTGCTCAAATTGCGCTCCGATGCCAATGGAAATTGAATCATTCTGCTGCAATGAATATCAGCGTGGGCAGTTTTTGTTGGATGCTGTCGTCGACGCCACTTAACCTCGAGAGAGAGTCTGTGTGCGTTAGCATGCATGAACGTTTTTCTCCTCACATGCACAGAGGTGTGCTGGAGACCTTCTTCAGTTTCCGGAAGATAAACTGAAATTTAAAGAGGACCTATTATGCTTATTTTCAGGTGCATGCTTGTATTTTAGGTTTCTACTAGAACATGTTGACATGCTTTAATGTTCAAAAAACTTTTTGCTTTTCTCATACCGGCTGCGCTGCAGCACCTCTTTTCATGCTCTGTCTAAAACACTGTTTACAAAGCCCAGTCTACTCTGATTGGTCGGCTGGCTCACTGTTGTTGTTTGAGTGCGTGCCAAACTAGCCTTTATGCAGATATGTTACTTGGTGACATCACCACATTACGGAAAAAAAGGCAGGACTTAAAGCAAGACATTTCAGGCAGTTCAGGAGCATTGTTTCTGTGGGGGAGAGTAACTCCCTTTGTCATGGACTTTGGGCTTTGTAAATTTAGTTTACACATTTATTTGTT
Source organism: Sebastes umbrosus (assembly GCF_015220745.1). Lineage (NCBI taxonomy): Eukaryota > Metazoa > Chordata > Actinopteri > Perciformes > Sebastidae > Sebastes > Sebastes umbrosus. The sequence goes on along the minus strand of NC_051269.1, from coordinate 24,913,534 downwards.
GAGCATTATTCAGTTGGTTCTGTGTGCCTGCAGCGAGCATTTATGTTGGTGTCGTCGACCAAATCATCAGATTGCTTCTGAGACGTCTATGAGCCGATTTCCACCAAAATACAGCTCTCTTTGCGCCGCCTGTCAGAATTTCAAGGTCGAGGCTTGTGCTGGTCGTTGTGGCGATATGAAAATAAGACCCTCAGATGTCAAATGAGCAGGTAGAACAGGTGGTATATGCTCCTTTTAGTTATGACCACCTTCCTATCTCCCCCTTGCAGCTGTACCTAACCCTCCCCCCCTTTACTGGACACCACTTGGCCCTCGGTGTTCATCCAGTGACGAATGGCTTCAAGCCAAAAGCCCATCATCAATCATGGCAGGGAGATAAAAGAGAAAATGGCATAATATGCATATTAAGGCCTGAAAGTGTCAGTGAACCTCCCTGACTTTGTCATAATGTGTCGTCTTCACAGAGAGAGAAATCATTAGAGTCTGACAGGCCCAACTGTCCAATCAGGACTGTGTTATACATCCCTGAGCAGTATACTGACAACAAGCTCAATTTATTGGATTGACAGATTGGTGACAGCCATTTACATCCTACAGCCTGAGGTTGGGATTTGAGAGGATTTGTATTAAAACGTGTTTTTTCTCTTGAGGTGTTTAGGATGAACAGGGGAAGATGGAGGAAGATTTTATACTTTATACTGCTGCTCCACTACATTTATCTGACAGCTAAAGTTAGTTACTTTTCAAATTAAGTACAAAAACTGAAAACAGATTTATGTATCAGATAGGGCTGTCAAAGTTAACGTGATAATAACAACTGGTAAATGCAAATTTGTTTTAACACCACAAATTTTGTTTACGCATTAGCGCAATCGATCTTTCAGGTAGAAGTGTTACAGTGAAGATACTGGCAAATATATACATACATTTGCATAAAGCAGCATATTTGCCCACTCCAATATTGATAAGAGTATTAAATACTTAAATACTAAATACAAATCTCCCTTTACTTGACTAGTTTCTCTACATTTTGAACAGATAAAAAAAGTGTGATTAATTGCGATTTACTATGGACAATTATGTGATCAATTGCGCTTAAATATTTTAATCGATTGACAGCCCAGTATCAGAACTTAGTTTCTTCTTATTCTCTCCCATTAATCATCTCACGACCACTCCCATTTATCTGGTGACTCTTTGGAGGGCCCTGACCCCTAGGTTAGGAACCACTGGACTAAACTAGCTAACTAAAATAACATGCTGATAATACTTACAGTAGGCGTACACTTTTGAATGACTTGTAATTGTCAGGGTAACAGGGGGAGGGATGCAATTGCGGATCAGGGGAATCTTAAAGTTAATCCCAAAGGATAACCACTAAAATCGCAAGCGATTCAGAACATAGCAGCAGCTGACTAGAACATAAATGAATGAAAAGAACCAGTGAAGGCAGGCCACACAGACTCCAGCTCTGAGATGAAGCTAAATGGTGAGTGAATCTCACAGATAGGTTCACATGGTACTTCTGCAGATTCACACACCAATATAGAGATAGAGCAAAAACAGGACAGCACTCTCACTACCTCTGACAAAGAGACAATGAGTCAGAATCTGAGCACTGAAACCAGCGGTACATAATAGGCTTCAACCACCTGATCCTCATCAGGGACAATTAGGCTCCACAGCTGGCTCTGCTCAGAGATAATTAACCCAACCAGCCTGCTGAGTGGCAAATGACCCTCACAGTAATGGAGTGTTTTTAAATATAAATCTTAAAATGTCAATGTTATTTTACTCAGTATTAAAGAGAAACCAATAAAAAACAAATGCTCTAGATAAAATAATAACCATTACGTAAATTATAAAATCTGTAGATATTTAAAATCAAAATTCCTCCTGGAGGCATCTTACTGGGAGCAGGACAACCAATTAGGTTATTTTTTGTAATCATTGTAAAGGTGCTAAATTTGAAATTCAGAGCATATCTATTGCCTCCTCGGTATTAAGCCAAAACCCAATGAAAAAGATCCCTTTGGCTTTTTGTCGAAGGAACCACGACGATGCTAACTTCCTGGTTGGCCTACAAAGATACGTCATCCCTGGAACACTCTATTTACGCGGTTGCATTCATATTGCAGTAAAACACATTACTTGTCGTATGACACGGCAAAAGCAAGTTCCTATTGCACACGAAATGACTTGCGTCATTCATACGCCATTTAGTGCAACCGGACTATTAGAAACATATTTCTGATACATCAAAAACAAGCATAATCCGCATATACAGTATATACAAAATATCTTTCCTCGAAACATGTTTCACAATGCAGATTCGTTTTATGGGAATGAAATTTTCAGGAGACATGGCTGCACCAAGCCCCCAGGAAGTGCCCCAGGCTTTGAAGCAAATTTACGTAGTGGCCAAACAGTGTTACTACAACCTCTAAGTCCGTCACGTGATGCCATCAGGCCCAAAAATACTTTTTCTCATAGATTTATATTGGGAAAGAGACGTCTGTAATTAAGCAGATCATTTTTTTTTGGGTAAACTTCCCCGTACAAACACGTTAATAGTCCTTATTTAAATCCTTAGGACCTAAAAGTTGCAAAATGCACTAATAGTTGAATCCAGAGTTATTTCCCTTCCTCCGTTCATGTGAATGAGACCCAGACCAAGGCTGCAGCGAGGGCTGGCAGGCGGAGTTAAAGGAAACGCTACTGCGCCTGTTCTGGCCCAATGGATGCGGAAGATCGTCGGATGATCCGGGTATTTTATCACTCGGCAGTGGAGTCAATTTAGCTTCATGCGCCACTGAGCAACTCTCATAGGAATAAATGGGATCCAGCACTGTATCCAGTTCTCTTTATACATCCACGGGCTGCACACACAGAGGGAGAGAGACTTAAATCTCTGCTTGGGTAGACATTACTCCACTATATCTTTACATTGGAAATAATAGTTTGCTGCTCTATTAATGCTCTGAATATCATATAGAGAACCTTTAAGAACTACATTTAATTCTCTAAATTGCCTTTCTTTATACATGGAGAGGCATCTTCCCACATCTTCCCCTGTGTACACGTAGGATATTTGAATATAACAGACACATTTCTTTGGGAATATTTTGCAACCGCTTTGCTCTATTAGTTTACTTTTATTACATTTTTATTTTCAGGTGAATTCATTTGTTGACATTTTAAACTCACTGCTGCTGCACTCCTACATTCATTCCTCAAAAAAGGATTTGAAGCTAGTGTCACATGTACGTTAGAAAGGCTAATCCCCAAAGAAATACATGTAGCAGAAATACTTCACTGCTGCTGGCATCCGGGGCAACGCTAAGAAAGGGGGTGAGATTTGCGAATACTTCTTGTATAGGGATTGTTTCTGAGAGCAGCCAGGGCCATATGAGTGTTAAGAGATATATAGAAGCCTTTGTTGTATGAGAATCAGCTTTTGAAGAAAGGCAGAGAGGCCTTATAAGAGCAGAATCAAAGAGATTTGGCCTTTGAAGAGCGACTGAAGCCAGAAGAACGGCGAGAGATAGAAGTCTTTGTTGTCGGGGAATCAGCTGTAGGAGCAGAGAGGAAGGAGAAGGAGAGAGGGCCATGAGTGCAGAGAAGTAGAAATGAAGCCATCATAAGTGACTGAGGGCTATTACTGGTGAAAGAAAAGGGGGGGACAGCGGCAGCAGGTGAGGGGAGGCGAGAGAGCGAGATTGAAAAGAGAGAGGATTTAAAAATCGAGTGAGGGGGAAAACCAGTAAACCTGAGGCTGAACGAGTTTAGAAAGAGAGAAATGGAGTGAGAAACGAGGGGGGAGTGGACAGATGGCTCTGCATGTCTTCAGGGAGTCATGACTGAGCTGCAGTCTGCCAACGACGCTCCCGTACTGCTGTGTCTCCTCTACCGTGAATTGACTCTGAATAGTAAAACACGCTGTGCTCCAGAGTCCCTGCAATCTTGATAACACACCGGGAAACCCCCCAACAACAACTGATCGAGTGACTGATGAGCCGTGATCATCAAGATCCCAGAGGCAGGTTTTCCTTTCAGAGTCTTAATTATTTATTGGTGAGACTCAAATACACCAATGAACAAGGATATGTGCAGATCTTTGGCATTTGAAAGTCAATTTCAAGTATCATAAGTTTCATTCCAAATGTAGCGCAAACAATTCCAGAAAATCAAAATAAAACATGAATGAATTTCTTGTTTCTATCCACTACTGTGGTGTGAAGATGACTTCATTGGTTGATGGACGATGGTGGAGCTAATTCTCCTGTCGGTGCCATTAAACCACCACAGAAGAAGAGGAGGACACAACGAGATGGTGTTATTAGAAGAGCTCCAGTCAAAGCTCAAATGATGGAAAACCATGTGGAGAAAATGATGGAAATATGACATTTCTCTTTGTTTCATGTATTAATGTGAGGAAGGTTACTAGTCTCCTCATCGCTCAAACCGATCTAATGTTTACAGCTCTTCATTCTTCATGTACGTACATCATCATTTATTCACTAAAGTGCAACGCACATTGGTGCTGCAGCGCAGTTGCGCATCATATGACGCACGTCAAGTGCCGCCCCTAGCACCGATAGGAAGTGTTGCTCTGATGGCCTATCCTTTCCGAAAATGCACACTCGCCGTGCAAGAAACAGAAGCACGTGGCTAACATCGCTAACAGTCGGCTAACATCGCCAAGAGTCTGCTAACATCGCTAAGAACTGACTAACATTGCTTTCAGTCGGCTAAACGTTGCTAAGAGTCTGCTAACATTGCTAACAGCCTTCTAACATCGCTAAGAGTCTGCTAACATTGCCAAGAGTCTGCTAACATTGCTAACAGTGCTGCCAGGAGTAAGCAGCGGCTTAAATGTCGAGAGTTGTCCCCCCCAAACACACACACACACCACTTCGCTCTCTCTCTGCCTTCACTTTCTCGTTCATTAGTTCTGGTTCCTCTGGTCAAGGTTGTCTGATGATGAAACAATGCATTTTATCACATGTGACATAAGCAGTTTGAACTCATCCAGGTGTCTCCACTGTGTAGAGGGTTGTTACGGTGATTAGGGCACGATTGGGCCGGATCGACTGGAGAAACAGCGGCCGAATAAAGATGCTGCAACCCCACCTTAACCCCACGTTAGCCCTGCCTGTACAGGATCCACAGAGGAATATCTCAACAGGTTCGTCCTCTCTCTCACGATATCACTCACAAGTGTTGGAAAAGGGATTGCCACATGCACAGTTTAATGCACTGACGAGTGCAGGAGCAGTGCAATAAAATCGGAGGTCTTGGGGGTCAAACGCTGTTAAAATGCCACCCAAAATAGCAGGCACGCAGCAGCAGAGACAGACTGTAAATCTGCCACTCAAATGGTCATATTATACTCATCTCTCCCTCCTCATGTAAAAGTTATGAGTCAATTGAAAGATGGCGATAAAGAGCTGTGGAAGTATACTTAACATTCCCTCCACACACTCCCTCCTCTCTCCCACTCAAACGCATTCCCCTTATCTCTCTCTCTCTCTCTCTCTCTCTCTCTGGACCGGCTCTCTCCCCATCTCCTCAAACCTCCAGAAGAAAATGGATCAAGGTCAGGACGGCAAAGCAGAAGTAGAAGATTAATTTGCTCTTACCTCTGATAAATTATGAAATTAGCCTGTCAGGGGGAGAAAAACATTATTTGGTGAGTTGTCCCTGAGAGCCCCAAAGGGAATCCCACTGCGAGGTGGTAATTTGATCACATGCCATGTAATTTCAATTTGTGCACTTTTTATTTCTGGGAACATTCAAGTTATTTTTTAAAAATCTCTTTTATTGCAGTTCTGATTTCCTGTGGAGCATGAGCGCAAGTTTTGTGATTTTATTTTCATTTCAAAGAACATTTGCATGCATGCTTTAATTTTGCAATTTTGCATGCTTGTCTTTGTTTTGGAAATTCAGCATAGAAGAAGTTATGGATTGAGCATCACAGAGCTAGATGTGGGAGGTTTATAGACACTAAATTTGATGTCTATCCCAGATGTGCCATATGTAAATCTTCATGTGATGTTGTTCACACCCAAATAACCTTCAATACAGAAACAACATTTGATTTCACAAATCCTCATTGAACATAAGCAATGAGACATGCAGTGTATAAAGAGTGTATAACCTAATTATGGGATTGAGGTGACAGCTGAGTGGGTGTTTTGTGGAAGTCATTAAAAGAAGACACCTCAATGTCTTTGGCCCTGTCTACACGTAGACGGATATTTTTAGAAATTTTCCTCTACAAAAAAAACTGAGTATTTCGGAAACGATCTCCTCAATTCGTACATACAGGTTGTTGCTTTGTGTAATGAGTAACAACAACATCGGCGAACTACCGGTTTGCTTAGGGTTTTTTTGTTTGCACTGCTAGGTTTAATCACTACTTTACATCTAACTTAGTATTGCTGCACCACTTCACGGACATACGGCTGCACCCAATTCTATCATAAGCACCTTGTAAGGTGAAGCTAAGCAGCAACTCCAGCTCCTTGTCCGTTTACACGAGTCACAATTCGCCATAGCACCTTGGGCCGTGTACCAGAAACAGTTTAAATAAATAGGTAACAAATATGTATAAATAAATAAATAATCAGCTACTAGTTATAATTTTGTTTGATTTGTTACTACCGCCAAAGGAAAATAAGCTAACTATGCATGCTCAGAATCTTCTTCTCTAATATTTGACGTATCGTTGAAGAAGCCTTCATCGCCACCTACTGGCCCAGGTTTGTGTGTAGAAGGTAATCCCTAAATTGCGAAATGGTAATTGTTTGGCATTGGCCTCGAATGGTAAAGGTTAGGCATTAGCCTCGATCGGTTAGGCATTGACCTCGAATGGTTATGGTTAGGATAGGTCGTCGGGCAGCGAGTCTCGCAAGAGTTTTCACATGTTTTTGCAACTTGTGGGTTTACCTTCTAGACACGACCCTGGTGATTTGATTCGTTTTTGCGTTCTAGTGTGGACAGAGATATTTTGTAAAAAGAAAGTCATGTCAACAGAATTTTTACTTTAAAAAGAGAGGACATTTTTTTTCAAAAATATCTGTACATGTTTAGACAGGACCGTTTTCCTGCACCTTAAGACACCTTTTTAGCCTATAGAATTCTGTTTGTACAAAGATTAACATCAGTGGAAGGGCTCCCATAATAAACTCCTTTCATATGAATCAACCTCTATCAATCAATCTGTAAGAAGTTAAGTTCATATAGGCTACTACTATTTGTTTTCCCAATTACATTTAGTTGGGAAACATCTTATATCTTGTTTGTTTAATCTGTACAAAAATCTAAGTGTGCTGGACTGTTTCTTGGATTTTGTTACCTTTCAACAGAGTCAGGTTAGCTGTTCCCCCTGTTTCCAGTCTTTATGCTAAGCTAAGCTAAGCGGCTACTGGCTGTCGCCTCATATTGAACATACAGTCAGTGAAATCAATCTGAACATCTAACTCTAAGAGGGACTCCTTTTATTTTAAACTACTTCAGGTGTTTCAGTGCCTCAGTCCAGGAAATAAGACCTAAAACAGTGCTGGCACAGTATTACATCTCATCCATCAAACAGCCACATTAAAATCCAGTTAGTTCAGGAGGTGAAATAAATATATGGTTGGATGAGTAAAATAATAACATGCTTTATTACGTTTCAATTGATTTCAGCTCCACTTTTACAGCTCATTTAACACAGTCTATATGTAACTGCAGAGTTAATATACAGTGTTTTAGACTCATTTCATTTAGTTTTCAAATTCCTAATGAAGATCCCAGTTTTGAATGACATGACATTGAGCAGATGTGGACTTACTGTTGGGGTCGACGTTCTCACAAAGCTCCGTCTTAGCCTCTCCGTTGGGTCTGTCGCTGGCCTTGTGGGAGAGTCGGGATGACATGGTGGCGGCTGTGGCGACGGCTTTGAAGGAACGTTTCCTCTTCTGCACGTTGAGCTCCGGGTGGAAGATGATGACATAGACTTTGGGCATGTAGAGCATCCCGAGGGCCACGGACGCACTCAGGTTCATGGAGATGGTCAGTGTGGTCGTCTGGATGTACAGCTGGGGGGGAACAAAGAAATTAAATCTGTTATATTAACATAACATAAAAAGGTCATAGTGTTTCTGTATAGTTTAGTGTGTAGACAACACTAATGCTGAAACACTACAGATGTATACCACCATCAGTGAAAGTATCCTCACTTCACCTGCGACAGTTTGGTACGGCAGCCTGGACACTAGGGCTGGGTATCGTACTCGATACCTTTAAGTTATCAACCAAAATAACCCAGTACCAATTGGTATCGAAACTTCTCCAGTCAAACGATACCTGCATTCCATACTTGTTGTACCCAGATCTACAAAAAAGTAATTATTTGTATGGTTTTGCTGGCAGCCAATCACCACAAGCATTCTTTGATTTAATGTAATGTGTGATTGACGGGTTTCTTGTATAGATACATTACTAGATGCATGCCCATTCAGGGGGCAAAACCGCCTTGGTAGTCGTTGTAATCAACGCAAATATCACATTGTTTGTACATTCTTGTTGACTGTACTAGACCGCTGCAGAGTCCGACCACCAGGTAACCATTATCACATGACGTATTTGTATGAGATTTGTTAAATATTATCACCTGTCATAAAATGGGTGACGTTAGATCAGACATAAGTGTGATTTGACTTGGAGGACCAGGGACTGTTTGGTTGACACTCTGGTCGCAGTTTAAGTTACGTGAGTCCCTCTTGATGGCCACCACTTTTTCCCTAGTGACTCCTCAACAGGTATAACGTCAATATAAAACTGGAGTCTTGGATTTTGGTGTTGTTATTGGTACAACCAGTCACACTGCAGCTCTTTGTATGTTGGGCAGGTGAACATTAACATAGACCCCTGACAGCTGTCTATGAGATAACATGCTGCTCATTTTTAACTAACGTTAGCAGTTAGCCCTCAGTCGGAAACGTAACAAAAGTCAATACAATATGTCCGATTAAAATTTAACCGAACATTAGCTAACGTTAGCTTCCACAGCTGCTTGTTGTTGTGACCGCGGGGGAGGAGGAGCGGCTGCCCCGTTAGACTACCAGATGTTTGCCCTTCAAATGTTACGGGATAATAATAATTATTATCATAACTTTATTTATAGAGAACATTTCATACAAGAGATGTATTTCAAAGGACTTTACAAAAGAAATTAAAATGAAAACACATTCAAACAAGGGCAAATATAGATATAGATATTCTATAATAGACAATAAAAACACAGTACATGCTATAATATACAGTATAAGTGACCATTAAGTATAATAAAAATTGTGTTTTATGTTTTATATGACGCTTATGTTATGTTATGTTCTACGTCTTTTTTATTTATATTCTATGATGAAATGAGTTTGTATCTTGGAGAACAAAGTACATGTATTGATTAAATGAATCAATAAATAAAAGGTTAAAAAAGGAGTTATGATAAAGTTGATTTTAGAAACAGAAACAGGTTGAAGTATTCCTACTACAGTACATTGGCAGATTTTTTTTTTTTCAAATAAAACCTCAGACTCAGACTCAATTTCAGAAATTCAAAAATCAATGTAGTTGAGCAGAAGTACTGTATAAAGTATTTATTTCTTTAAAGATCCAGGATGAATCCACAAAGGAAAATCAAACTCTGCCTCATCATTTCTAGTCCTCGCATCGTAATACATGCAGCTCTTCATTGTTTAGTAATATGGTAATTATCATTTATTGTGTCATATGTTATGACACAGTACTGTGTACTGTGAGTTTTTTTCTCCCACGCTGTACTGAAAACTAAATCTACCTACTCTAGTCACATGGCTATTAAAGTTAAGTGAAGTGATATTGAGGCTAAACTAGTACATGCTCATATCTGACTGCTACTACAGAATAAACACACACACACACACACACACACACATCAGATGTTTATAACTAGGTGCACCAGATTAACAGGATCATCAATCCTCTGCCTTCTTTCCAATTTATGTTTTATTCCTGAAAAGTATTACTATGCAAACACTGTCGTGTCACATCAATTACAATAAGATGTGTTGTTTTACGAGCTGAGATTAGAATTATGACCGAAACAGCGTTGGATTAATGCGATCATATAACCTGCTTCACCAAACTATTATTTTCATCGTCATCGTACTAATAAAAACACCATCTGCCTCTGCTGTTCACCGTGCCACTCTGCAACATCCAGACAACATGATATCCTCAAGAAGCGATTTTTAATTTGTTGAGCTGCTGTCATCATGCCTCACTGTGATTGGCTCGGTTGTTTCAGAGTGATAAGAGCAGTGATGTGATTGGCTGAGAGTGTATTTATTAACACTCTCTGATCCATCTTCACTTTCACCCAGTCCTTTCAACCCGTTCTCATTCCCAACTCGTCAAATACCGCCGTTTGATAAGTGTCTCTCGGTATCGGAAACCGACGCACAGAAGCAAGCTTTAGCAACAGCATGTGACAAAACAGGCTTTCAACTTACTCCAATGTAAACCCACCCCTTGCGTTATTCGACGGTCGGAGTAAGTGACGTAGTATTCATGGCGTGAGAGTCCGTTCAGGGCAGCCAGGAGTGATGGTGGATGAGACAAACAAACACAAGACTTTCAACCAGGAGATCGGTGTTTGTGTCTCATGTGAAACTCAAAGTAATGACCTATTTTCGCATTAGTCTTTAGTCACATGACTGGTCGGTATCGTCAGTCCTGTGAATCACGTGAGTCGTTATTCACATGAGCCCTTAGTATTGTCAGTCACGTAAGTCACGAGTCGCAAGCCACATGAGTCACTTGTCACGTGAGTCGCTTATCACGTGAGTCGTTAGTACGTCAGTCCTGTGAGCTGTTAGTCATGTGAGCCGTTAGGCACGTAACCCGTGCGTCGGTCTCCGATGCTGAGGGGCACTGACCAATTTGATGGGTTTGGCATGAGAATGTGTTGGATTGGCTCGGGTGTTTCAGAGCGATGAGGCCAGTGATGTGATTGTCTGAGAGTATATTTATGAATCCCTCTGATCCATCTTCACTTTCACCCAGTCCGCTAACACTTTGTTGTCCTGCATCTACATGAACCAAAACAGCAGGTGGACACCGTCAGTGCACTCATTAAGTAATAAAATATGGCCATAAATAAATCAATAAAACCAAACAGGTGATTTTAAGCTTTTTAGGATGCTTCTTCTGCAGAAAAATTAGTGCTCTCAAAAAATGGATCAACCGATGTCAGTATTTAGCCATGTTTGTGAACAACACAATAGAAACGGACTGTTATCCTCTCTGCATTAAAGACCTATTTTAACTAACTCCATCTGTTTTTTGGTCAATAAAAGCGCCTGGCTGACCCGGGAAACATTGCAGTAATAATCCCGGACAGAGATTTGTTTGACAACCAAACTCTTGACACTTTTTATGAGCTGATGAAGGATTGTTTTTTTATGATCCTGTGTGTTCCCGACCCTCACCTACAGCAGGGAACAGAAGCAGACAGCTGGGGCACGGCGTAAATGTTTTATGGGCTGTGTATATTGCAGCTGCATCCGAAGCCGTGGCCCTCTGAACCCAATATCGGCCTGGGATGAATGCATAAAGAGGCTCGGGCCGTGCTGTAGTGTAATGGGCTTCCCAGAGTGGGTTTCACAGAGTTCAGTCTCACTGTCTTTATGTGTTATGGCCCTGCTGTCACAGTCTGATGAATGCCATTTACAGTGAGAAGTCCCAGGCCGACTTACAGGAGGTTCAGAGGGAACCGATGTGGGAGTTAAGATAGCAGCAGTGGTGTCTAGACGGGATTAAACCAGCAGAAAGGATCAGATGTTTTCTCTCTTCGTGTCTGTAGATGTTTTGGTAAATGTGTTAATTAAAAGACTTTGTTACAGAAAACGAACACAGTGCTGCCTGGAGAAACAGCAGGAGTAACTAAACTAAATACTCTGTATTTCACACGTGTGTACTGGAAGAATGTAGGCTCCAAGTACAGCTAAGTACAATTTTGAGGTACTTGTGCTTTATTTGTAAGTAGTATTTCCATTGTATTCTTCTTTATACTTCTACTTGAGAGGGAAATACTGGAACTCATGTCCTGGAATTTTGGGTGCCAGTTATCGACCACTCTTTTCTCAATTGTGCAATCTCCAGGAAGTTCCACATGTGTTTGGTGAAACTTGTTGGAATTCATAGCCCACTGCCGTATTTTGGTTTTGTTGTTTTTTCTTTGGTTCCATGGTGGAGAGGAGGTTGTGTTGCTCTGGCTCTATCTATTTGGTGTGGAGAGGAGGTTGTGTTGCTCTGGCTCTATCTATTTGGTGTGGAGAGGAGGTTGTGTTGCTCTGGCTTTATCTATTTGGCGTGGAGAGGAGGTCGTGTTGCTCTGGCTCTATCTGTTTGGCGACGCCGGGAAGCTGCTTGACATCCTCCTGGATCCACTTTCTCACATATGTTCACATGTATTCAATTTGTCATATGGATTGTCTATGTTGTATTTTCATTATGTTGTTACTCTGTGCACACGACATCTACGGCACATCTGTCCATCCTGGAAGGGGGATCCCTCCTCTGTTACACTTCCTGAGGTTTCTTCCATCTTTTTCTTTTTTCCCTGATGAAAGTTTTTTTTTGGGGAGTTTTTCCTTATCCGATCAGAGGGTCGTACTGTAAAAGATAGAGGACGACACCCTCTATCTTTTACAGTATGACCCTCTGTGAACATAGATCCTGTACAGATATAAAGCCCCGTGAGGCAAATTTGTGATTTGTGATTTTGGCCTATACAAATAAAATTGACCCAACTTGATTTAACTATATGTAGATACACACACGCACACTTTTGACTGGAAGCAGAGTGTCTTGTATCTCCCATCAGTTCTCAGCAGCACAATAAACACTATGAACACAGCAGCTGTTTGTCTGTCTGATATAAATCAGTGTGATGAGACAACAGCACGATGATAAGATGACTTGTCAGATACAGAAACACATCACCTCAGGATTCAATTAATCATATCACATCTTTTTATAATTTGTGTCTTTGTACGTCTGCATTTTACTGTGTGAGTCTGCTGGTTTCTGACGGTGCATGTATGTTCAAAGTTTTCAGTAAATGTTAACTAGATTGGGGAGAGCAAGCAGGATGTGAAGATAAGGAGATTGAAAAATGGAAAGTGAAGAGGAAGCAAGAGGCTGTAATCAGGAGTCTCCTTCCCTCCATCATGTCAGACAGAAGAGGCCTGACGCAGCACGTTGCAGGATCTGAGGGGGGAAAACAAACCTAATCTCATTGTTTCCTTGTTATCGGACGATAAAGGCTACGTGAGATTGTAGATGAAGCTGAGAGCTGGACCACAGGCAAGGTTAAGTGGATCATTTATCTTGTCAGCCTCCTCCTGTGAGTTACTCAGGTCCTTATCAAAAAACACAGACGAGGACGACTGGGCTGTAATTATTAGATTAAATAACATGCTCTTTCCTGGAAGAAGACAGGATTAATTCCATGGATTAAATAAAAAAGTACATCTACTCAAGTACTGTATTTTCATTTACTGAAAACGGTCTCAATGTAATACTGATGCCTCTATATGACCTTTATCAGTAAACGAGACCAACAGTGAGAAGATCGGCTATTTCTATATAGTTATTCATAATGCTCATCGGTGCCACCAGTTCGGATTCTGAAAAAATCATGCAGGTTCACCAGAAACCCAGCGGGGCCTCCAGCAGCAATCAGTGCACTGCAAACAGACCCAGACAGTGGTGCTAGAATAAGTTTTGAAGTGGGGGCCCAGCTTTGGATGACGTAATACAATGACTTTGAGAGACTGTGGTGGATGACCTCAGACCCTCTAGGTGGGTTCGGGGGCATGCTCCCCCAGAAGAGAATTTTGAAGATATTAAAGTTAAATGCATCAATCTGGATCACTTTCAAAGCAAAATTACGAGTCTAGATCTCTGAAGAACTTGGTGCTCTTGTAAACAATTTAATCATAAGGTGGTTATGAATGCTAATGGCAAAAAGTCACCCAGCATAAGCTTGGTAAACGAGACGCTGCAGACCCCTCACACTGAGTACAGTCCAACCCGGTTGACAGTTGTGCCGGGAACCCCGTCCCTCCCCAACGGGAGAGAGGGCGCACTGCTCAGCGAGAACTCAATGGTCCCGGGCAGCGGTGAGGTCCGGGTGAGGGTTGCTGTAAAACTGGCCTTTCCAAGCAGAGCTCGGCCGCAACGAGGGCCAGTCCACCAGTTGAGAAGTGTAAAAATATTTCCGGTTCATTATGAAACTGTAATGGGTCCCTTGACCTCTGACCTCAAGATATGTGAATGCAAATGGGTTCTATGGGTACCAACAAGTCTCCCCTTTACAGACATGCCCACTTTATGATAATCACATGCAGTTTGGGGCAAGTCATAGTCAAGTCAACATACTGACACACTGACAGCTGTTGTTGCCTGTTGGACTTGAGTTTGCCATGTTATGATTTGAACATACTTCTCATACTAAATGCAGAACCTGTGAGGGTTTCTGGACAATATTTGTCATTTTTTTGTGTTGTTAATTGGCTTCCAACACTATAAAGCACTTTTGCCCACTCCCATGTTGTTAAGAGTATTAAATACTCACAAATACTCCACTATTTTAATCATTTGAAAGCCTTAATAATCATTCAGTGTGACTATTTATTCATATCTTACACTGAACTGTCATTTCTAATCTTTTGTTTCTTCGTGCCTTTTATGTCTAATATAATCACTTTGAATTGTCTTGTTATTGAAAGGTGCTGTACAAATAAACTTCCCTTCTGTTGTGTAAATGAGTGCAAATTATTGTTAATAATTGTGAGATACAAATGATCCCGCTCATTCAAATTAAAGTAACAAACACTTCTTATTATGACGTTAATGAGTTCCTCTCAGGACCACAGACACTGAGTGACTTCCCTGAACGAAACTCTCAATTAAAACAACAATAAAAGATATTACATTTGAATCATTTGTTCCGTCAGAATCAGGACTTGAATATAATCCATGTCACAGAGAATGATATCTGTTTCACAGAACAGCAGTCAGAGCTGCCATCCTCTTTCATTAATATATTCCACATGTATCCTGCTTATTCCTGCAGACAGCTCGTCTCTGATGAGGACCATCTCATTCAAGTTGATTCCAACAGCACATCTCACATTCAAGTTCAGACTGAAACCATAACTAATCTTTATTAATCACTTACAGCTCTGCGGTTCTTCAGTAAATAAATCCAGTTGGAGGAAGTCATTACAGTGTCCTTCAATGAATCAATAGGATTCTGACTAAGTTGTAAAATAAGAGACTATGACACACGTACTGCATAATCCACAGTGGGATGACAACAAAGACGATGAGACATCACAAACTTACAAAATCCAACCTTGAAGTGGATCGAGGAGTTCAATGTGGAGCTCTGGTTTCCCTTCAGTATTACTGTAAATTAGCAAACCATAGCATGGAACTGGATACTAAAATGTATCTTAAACTTAAACCTGTACATACTGTACTGATTGTTATGGACACAACACTGACATACCTTTCACATTGATATGTTGAGGTTAACAAACAGCTGCTTATTTTCACATCCAGCAGTTCCAGAGCAACATTATGATTCGTTAGATCTACATCTGCTGCTTACACAACGTGGGCGTGAAAATGACAACCGTGACGGTCTGAAACTAGCAATGACTGTTGTGCTGTGTGCCGCTTTGCCAATGCCAATGAAGAATGGGCCCTTTGTGTTTGTGTCCACCTGATGAGTGTGACGCTTGGCCACACTGCCCGTGTGAGCAGCGCGTGACGGCTGCCTCGCTGAATTGCTGCGTGTTTCACGCGTGTGGCGTCCACACTGGCAGTGTTTCTGCTGCTGTGCTGCTGCTGTCAGCCCTTTCTTTCTACATTGAGTTTGCCTTTCATAATGGCCATTTCATTTCATTATAAATCTAATTTATATTTATTTTAGACAGAAAAAGGTTAAGAACAGTGTGGTAATTTGTAAATAATAGTAATAATCCACAATTAAAACCCTGTTCTTTATTCATTCATGGAGCCGTGCAAGTCACTGCATTTTCTACAACACTCTCCTGTAAATATTTCAGAATAAAAGCCTTGTGTTGACAAATGAAGGATTTCTGTCCACAGAAAAAAAATGCGAGAGCACTTTTATTTTGAAAAGGAAGCAGGAATTGTTGTTTTACAAATAAATCTTTACTTTTTTTCATGTCTGTGACATATTCTACAGATATCTAGACATTGAAACTGTAGCAATCTAGCTGGTATGATGTCAATATACAGTCAATAGATCACTTTCACTGGCTGTTGTTGCTGTAAACTGCGCGGCTCGCTGTAAAAATAGGCGAGACTTCGAATCTTCAGAAGAGATGCAGCTGACACGCAGCCGATTTCCTGAGAGAAATATCTGCCTCATCCAGCTCCACACCTCAGTAGAACATCTTTGATCCCATTTCAAAAAGGTTTAACACATTTTTATCAGCTAACTGTTGCTAAAATCTGCCTCTTTTAGCTCTGTTATTGGTCTCCACCAACTCCTGAGGGAAATGTCTCTTTAGCTGCTAAATGCTCCACAATGTTCACCAGCTAGTCTCTAACTGTGTCTGTCTGCTGGTTGCTGATGTGCAGATAGTTTACAGTGGCTTTTTACAGCTTTTTCTACGAGACCTGTCTCATTTCTCACCTGTCTGTCTCACTGTGGACAAACGTCTCAAGACTCTCATAATGTGGACACATGTTGTTTTGCTGCTTTGTCGACAGCTTTAAGATCACCTCTGTTGTTTGGTTTATGTTGCATTAAAAGAGAGAACACTGACGTGACACAAACAAAGCCAAGCAAAGCCTCATCCAGCTGCACACCTCAGTAAAACATCTTTGATCCCATTTCAAAGAAGCCAAACACATTTTTATCAGCCAACTGTTGCTAAAATCACAGTTTGTACATAACTCACATCGTCAAAGGCTTTCATATCATGTCTCATCTTTTGTGTTTGAAGAGTTTGTGTGTCAAACTGTCTCAGCGGGGAGCCGCGGCGTGGGCGCAAACAAAGTCCATTAATTAGCCTTCCCTGGGATCTCTAAACAGGGGGGAGGACTCATTATGACTCTGCTCTGGAGCGGTGACAGATACCATTCAGTGTGGGAGGAGAAAACACTGCAGCATGCTGGGAAAGTGGGCCAAACTTGTTGTTCATGATAACTCGCCAACAACAGTTACACATTCTTCTTCTGTTCTGTCCACTTTTAGCTGCTGTCAAAATAAACTAATTAGAGATAACTTGTGACAATCTATTTTGTTTTAAAACGTAATTATTCAATTATTTGTCTTTGGCAATATTGTAACTTTAAGAGGAAGGAATAGCAGCAGTAGGTTTAGATCCACTTTTCTCTCGTTTATTTCAGCTCATCAGACTGGATGTTGGTGCTTGTGTGTCCCTGTGCAGTACGGACATTTGTAACCTACTGAACATGTGTGCTTGTTAGCTTCTAAGGTAACAGGAATATGTATACTAACTGCCTAGCTATAGGCCAATTAGGAAACTAATTGGACAGGCATCTGACTTATAAAAATAAATATATATATATAAAAATATATATATATATATATTTCCATTTCATTTCAACAACATGGATGAAAACAAGTCAGGCATAAATTAGGGCTGTCAATTCAACGCAATAATAAAAAAATAATGCTAAATTGTTTTAATGCCACAAATTCCTTAAACACATTGAGGCAACTTGTGATTTTTTTATTTTTTATGTTGTAGTGGACTCAGTTTTAAAGCTAGAATAAAGATACTGGTATCATATGAAACTTAAGATTCCATAGAAAACCTAGGAATCCATTGGTATCAACCATGTCATACTGGCTTGTTGCGAAGGAGGTTAAATAACGCTTCAAATTTACGCTAAATTTTGGTGATGAAAAACTTTCATGGTCATTTCCAAAGGGGTCCCTTGACCTCTGACCTTAAGATATGTGAATAAAAATGGGTTCGATGGGTACCCACGAGTCTCCCCTTTACAGTCATGCCCACGTTACGATAATCCCATGCAGTTTTGGGCAAGTCGCAGTCAAGTCAGTACACTGACACACTGACAGCTGTTGTTGCGTGTTGGGCTGCAGTTTACCATGTTGTGATTTGAGCATATTTCTTATGCTAAATGCAGTAGGGTTTCTGGATAATATTTGTCATTGTTCTGTGTTGTTAATTCATTGCCAATAATAAATATATATATATGTTTGCATAAAGAAGCATATTTGTCCACTCCCATGCTGATAAGAGTATTAAATACTATCTCCCTTTAAGGTACATTTTGAACAGATAAAAAATCTGTGATTAATTTGCGATTTATCGCGATTAACTACGGACAATCATGCGATTAATTGTGATTGAATATTTTAATCGATTGACAGACCAATTGCAGGTATTTGATTGTAATGTACACAGAATAAGTTAAATTAATTAATAAGTACCTGTTCTCTCTAGTCAAGTTTCATCCAAACGTAGCGCAGATTTTAACCAGAAAATCATGAAAATGAAACATGACTGAATGCTCGTTTCCATCCACTACTGTTGTGTGAATATTAGTTTAACCTATATAAACAGCTGATGGAGCTAATTCTCCAGTCAGTGCCATTAAACCACCGCAGACGAAGAAGAGGACACAATGAGATGAGGTGATTAAAAGAGCTATAGTTGAAGCTCAAACTATGGAGAACCATGTGGAGAACATGATCTGTTTCTGCTTTTATCTATACACAACAGCTTTTACACTTCAGACAGATGAACGTTTCCACTCTGGTATTTTATGCCCATATTGAAAATGTCCATAAAAACAGATGGAAACAGACTTTATGTGTCACTGCAGGACTGACTGTAAAATTAACTGATCGAGGAAACAGCAAATAAAACTCAACAACGTGAACACTTGCTGATCACATCTGTTTCCTGTCAGAGAAGAAACTCACATTTTTACATCCAAATATATCAATCTAGTGATCTACTGTTCTTTTTTTATTTCATTTTCCTATTTTATATATATTTCATTTTTTTTTAATTATGAGTGGTTTTGTTATTAATATGAGTCAGATTTTTTTTTTTCACCGAGATGTGATCTTAGTACCTTGTCAGCAAGTACAACAGCAGAATGTGCCTTAATTACTTTATATTCAAAGTGCCTTTATCTGTTGTTTTAAGATTTGCCCTTGTTTTTTTGTGCACCTTTTATGTGCGTATGTTTTTTATGTTATGTGAAAAATTTCAATAAACATATTTGTCAAAAAGAAAGTATCAAACTGAAATATTGAATGAGCTTAACTTTTTTTTTATTATAATGATTGCTGACGTTTATTTATATATTTTGTTACTGTGAAGTTTACAGATAGTCTAGGTTATTTGTATTTCTCTTTTTGTCTTAAACAGGTCTAATTTGCATTGTTCTGGAATTTATTTTTGTTCAATTAGAAATGAATAAGGCATAATATTATAAAAAATTCACAACTGAGCCATCAGTAAACTATACTTATTCTTATTCATAACGTTGTCTGGAGTTAGTTATTGATAAATAATAATAATAATAATAATAAGTGAATATGGTGCTGCACAGTTTTATTCCAGAGTAAATTTTTTAAAATTATTTCCATCCCATCGGCGTGGGCTGAATCTGCTCGCAGGAGGACACCGTGTCATTTTATGAGAGCAATAGGAGGAACACAGCATTTGGCCCAATATGGAGGCAAACAATCTACAGTAACAACAATGATGTAACAAAACAATATCAGGGCAGCGGGGGGCGTAATGATGTGTCTGCTCAGCTGGATGTCTGAAATATATACGGAACATATAACAAAGAGAAGAGACTAAATATCTCATCGACCTGCCAGAGAAAACACTGTTAATTTGGCTTCCAGAGAAAAACTACATTCAACAACTAACAATGTGTGATTTAGAAAATGTCCGCTCACATTATCTTTTCTGTTATCATTCAAAACCATTCAATATAGATGAATGGATATAGAGAAATACAAGGTGATGTGGAAAAAGATATGAAACAGAAGGCAAATGTTAAGGAAATAATATTTAAAACTTTAAAAGGGTAAAAGAATGAAGCCATGAACAGGGAGGAAAAAATACATATAAGAAAAGGAGGATGAAAAGAGGTGTGTGACAAAGAGAGTGAAACAAAAACAAAAGAAGGGAGAAGAATACAGGGATGTTTGCTTTAAGATGTGGCCACACCAACATTTATGAAATATTGCTCATCACATTTAACAACACAGTCTTTAATCTATTTGATACACAAATGTCCAGGAAAAGGTAACACGTGTCAATTTCCGCTTTAGTCTGTTCAAAATAAACCTTCTTAGATTGCGGTTTGGGTTAAAGTGTTACCATCAGTAAGATTTTGGACCCAAATGCAGACACAGACAGCGGAGTTGCAGTGGAACAAAAAGGCTTTTATTGCCAAAAGCAGGAATTGTAAACAGGAAAAAAACATTAGTTGTCGAGCAAAGATCAAAAAGACTAGGAACAAGATATCTCAGAAATATTGCTGAGCAGCCGAGGCGAAACTACCACTTGGGTTGAGTCAACGATCTGGCGATGAGTGACTGGAGAACCGGGCTATTTGAACTGGAGTTAATGATCTGATTGGAAGCAGCCGTGCATGATTTGATCAGGTGGGTTGATTGCCTCAGAGCGCGGCAGAAGCAGAGCCTGCAGAGGAGGAGATCCTCACACACACAAACAGCCAGACAGCCTAGACAGACAGGGAATAGGGAAACAGGGAAAAAGGGAATAGACACACTAGGAAGGCTGATGGCCCGGATGTGACCGTAACATAAAGTAACAACGGAAATGCTGTAACTTCAGTACGAACGTTACGTGACAAATAAATCAACTCTGACTTCTAGTTTCACACGGACACCGGCCTCCTGGGTGAAAGTCCTGTGTTTTTTGACTCACCCATCCACCTTGACCTCCTCCCTACGCAGCGTTCGCTGCTCTCTGTACTTCCCAGTTCACAATTATGTGGATTACAGACAAATTGAGTTTGTACTGATTGATTGATTTTGTGCGGGTGGGTGGGTACTCTCGTACTTAAGTTACAGCACTTCTGGTGTTATTTTAACCCTTTTCCTAAGCCTAACTAAGTAGTTTGTTGCCTAAGCCTAACCAAGTCGATCTTTTCCTAAACCTAACTAAGTAGTTTGTTGCCTAAGCCTAATCAAGTCGATCTTTTCCTAAACCTAACTAAGTAGTTTGTTGCCTAAGCCTAACCAAGTCGATCTTTTCCTAAACCTAACTAAGTAGTTTGTTGCCTAAGCCTAACCAAGTCGATCTTTTCTTGAACCTAACCAAGTTATTTGTTGCCTAAGCCTAAGTAGTTTTATTTTGAAAAGACTGGAGCAGAAATTGACACATGCGTCACATGTTGCTGGACATTCATCGGAAAACGCACAAAAAATAAGTTGTTGAAAGTCGTGCTGAGCATCACGAAAAAAAAGGGAAATTCGTGTCTATGTACACGAATCAAATAGATTAAATT
The DNA here is from genome assembly GCF_015220745.1 of Sebastes umbrosus. Lineage (NCBI taxonomy): Eukaryota > Metazoa > Chordata > Actinopteri > Perciformes > Sebastidae > Sebastes > Sebastes umbrosus. Next base: position 24,891,901 of record NC_051269.1, on the reverse strand, counting down.
TGTGTCCATTTCATGAACCAAGACTGTGTTGGTATATTGGTGTCGATGTCTCTGGATGTTCTCTGCTGCCCCCGTTCTATTTGAAAGGAGAGATAATGAGGATTATCTGCTCTATTTGTTCATCTCGTGTAGAGTCGGTATTGATCTAAATGCACCAGCCTCTCTCTCTGTATGATTTGAGTAAAGGCTCGAGCCACCATTAGGATATTGGAGCTGCAGCAGAGGGTTTGCATGAAGCCGTGCATGGTTCTATTATTTTTTTAAAGCTCGGTGAATTCTGCTGCTGGTCGGCCAGCTGACGAGCTCTGCGTGCTTTATGGATGTTGGACTGAATTTACATGAAGGAACCTGTGTTCACTGACCTACATACACACAGTCCTGCTCCAGCTGCAGATGACTACTCTAATATTCATGTGTACATATATATGCGTGGGTCAAAGAACATGAGGGATATTATAATTCAGATTTAAAAGCATTGCATGCACTAAATACAAATTATTATGAAGGAGACAAGCAAAGGCTGACATGATACATTAAAGCTTCAATAGGCAACACTTTTTTGGCATCATTGGACAAAGATTCCATAATAACTTTTCAGCATATTGTAATTCAAGTGTCATACAAATAAAGATTCTTCTTATTAATATTAAGTTACAGAGTTGCCAAATTTAATACTACTGTCACTTTACCTTGAAATCGTTGTCTCCATATGCTCTGAATAGTTTTATATTTTTTATTTTTATTCTTATTTTAGTTTTTTTTATATAGCACTTATTTATTTCTTTTACTTTCTCTATTTATCTGAACTTAATTCTGTCTTTGGGCCACTGCAACAACCAAATTTCCCCACTGGGAATCAATAAAGGTTTATATTATCTTATCTTAAATTCCCCCCTTTTCATTACAATGCATCACTGGAAACTTAATACTCAACAGACAGTAAGTAGAAAAACCCTCTTGATTTGTTTGCAGCCTCATATTAGATTGTTACACAGTGTGGATTTGATATCACATCACTTCCATTAAAATCCCTTTACAAGAGGACATATTAGTGGATGAATGGGGTATAATATGTTTAAAGGTACATACACAAACCATCAACACACAACTAAGATTAATACAATATAACTGGATTATGAGAACATACATCACCCCTGTAATGTTAAACAAATTTGATGCGAATATCCCTGACCAATGCTATAAGTGTTTATATCATTGCTTGTGGGAAAGTGCGGAGGTTCAGCGATTTTGGACCTCTGTGATACGATATATCTCTCAAATTACTTCTTCTCCAATACCATTAAGTTATCAGTTATATATATTGAGCATTTATCCAGACAATTCTCTCACTCATAGAGAAAGAAACATGGTTGATCTATGTCTAATAAAAGTCAGGCGATTGCTCTGTGTTGGAAAAATGTTGGTGTTTGACTGCTGTTTTAAGACACGATTGAAAATAAAATGTTAATCTATCTGTGGAGAATCCATGCATGTTCCACACATGCTTTAAATATCACCAGCAGAGGGCAACGTGCTGACTGTACATAAGGATGCTGTCTGCCTGCAGCTCTTAATTGGACTGTGAGTTCTGTCCCTGGTGGATAATGAATGGGATGACGAGACCGCCGCTGCTTGGTCAAAGGTGACGTGAAATAACTGTCCCTGAAGTACACACACAGTGCGGAGGATGTCCCCATGGGCTCTCAGCGACATGTATCACGAGTGGCCTCGCGAGCTGCTTGTGGGTTGAGATGGTCATCCCGAGGTCCTCTATGGCCCCTGGCTGATTAATGATTATTCATGTCTGATTAATATCCCTCAGGACACGGCCTGGTACTGTCACCGTCAACATTATGCTACCTGTGTTTAGATTTATTGCAGGCATTTAGGATATTCACAGTGGATATTTGTCTCCTAATGGCTCCACTTTTATATTGTCGCCCTCCTTCACTCCTATAAAGTATAAAGACTACATGGAGTCAAGGGCAGCGGTGTTATGAACACATCCTTCTGATCCGGCTGAAAGCTTCGCAATCTTTAAGAGCATCTGTGCAAGAACTAGAATATAAAAAAGCTGCTTTTTATGATAATATGAGCTTATTAGTCTGCGTCACAATTGCTTGTGAAGTATTAAGAGCTTTAAATAGAGTCCAAAAAACCAGAGCTCAGCACACAGTCAGATTATGGAACCGTGTTGGTAGTGACTGGGTGAGGATGGGACTGGTACAGTTTTCAGATTCAGCCAGAAGAGTTAGAGTTAGAGACAAGATAGAGATTCAGAGTCTGTTTCACTGTTTTACAGAGTGTATTTTGCAGAGTGTGTCGGAGGGCCGTCCTCCTGAACTTAAAGCTGGAGGATATCTTTTTTCTTCATCTGTTTACAACAATACTGCCTGGTGAAAATGAAACACTTCCAGTCTCCTTCTTCTACCTGCTGTCTCAGTTTCAGCTGCTCAACTACGGAAGGATGGTGTTTAAAGGGCTGCAATGAGACCTTTAGGACACAACGTCCAAACAGACAGAAAAACAACTAAAGCATTACAATTATTAATCAATCACTTTGCTGGCTTCGTCTTTTTTTTCTTTAAATGATTTTACCGTTTGCAGTTTTTAGGTGCTCGTTGGTCAGTGGGCTACACTTTTTGTCAGCCATAATCTCTGAACAGTTAACAATAAATAAACAGTGACTGTCCAGCTTACTTTGAAAGGAAGTCCTTTATACGTATAGGATGGCAGTCTGGAAAACATCCGAGGCTTATGTCACATGACATGAAAATGCTGGGTAGTATGCGACCAAAAAGTGACTCCAAGGGGTCTGACAAAGGGTCAGTTAATGACGAGTTGAGTTGAGAACGCGTTGGTGATGCATGCAGGTCTGAATAATAGCTTCCGGGTTAATTTCCCAAACAAAGTTATAGGAATTTTCATTAAAAAATACCACACTGAATATTCTGTGTAGATATGGGTAAATATGTGAGCTTGTGTGTATAAGTATATGTGGGGGATACAGGGAGGACTATATGTCCACTGAATGTGTAATGTTTTCTTGTGAGACCTCAGCATGTGCACATTGTGAAGACAAATTTCCTTCCCTTCAGGGGTCCCTCCCAATTCATCACATACTAACGCTTTGTCAGACTCCTCAGTGTGACATTACGGTCTCGGTAAACACATGATTAAAGTTGTGATTAAACAAAATCACCTTCTTAGGATTAGGCAACAAAACCACTAGGTTAGGTTTAGGAAAAAACAACATTTTTGGGCTAGAAAATTTACACGTTCTCATCCCAACTCGTTACATAGTGCCGCTTTGTCACGCCCCTTGGCATCACTTTATTTTCAGCATCAAAACCACTATAGTTCCCCTCGGGTTCCGTCACTTTAGGGTTAGGCAACAAAACCACCAGGTTTAGGAAAGAACTGCATGGTTGGCCTTAAAACTACTATGTTTGTACAATGAAAATGACACTGAAAGCTGTGAACACAGGACACAAATGAACAGCTGATTATAACGTGGTGCAGGGGACACGAACAGCCGAACAGATCTCCTGGATAAAAGCCCTGTGTTTGTTGGACCCATTCACCTCCCCTCCCCTCCTGCCTGACAGGTGTGTGTCTTTTTGCTCTTTAAACTACGTCACCACACTCCTGGAGCATTTTCTATGAGCGTTTACTGTTTCAGTGGATGGGTTTACATTGTTTCATACAGGTGCCAAAGGGTGTCTAGTATGTTGCTATCACACTCTAAGGAGCGTGAAAGTGTTTGTATTTTACACTCTGGGAATTGAACGGCCAGCCTCCGAGGGAGCTGACATATTATTTTTTGGGTGGATGTTTTTTGATAAAGTAATCTCCAAATTTGAGCCTGAATGGATTCACATTATGTTACTGACTGAAGGCATTTCCACCTGTAGTGTCATCAGATGAAAGACTGCACAAATCCACCCTCATAATTGAAATGATTGACTGATGTGCACCACTGTTACACAAAGAGACAGGAGGGGTAAGAAGTGATGGCTGTGCTTCAGTTGTGCTGACCTTAAACCTGAACTGTAACCTTCTTGTAGTAACTTCTAAAGTTCACCTATAACAGTTATACTAATGCCGCTCTAGCACCACATGAAGGAACAAAATGACTGAAGAGTGGTGAACACAGCGGCGACATGAACCAGCAGCAGATGTTTAACCTCTTAAAAACGTGTGTATATTTTCATTCAACACCTAAAATACTTACCCAAAATGAATCAGGACTAGCTCCTCAACCATAAGGCTTATATGCATATATTTGGTCTCATTTGAAAGGTAAAAATCTAAGGAATATGAATAAATTGTAAGTATAATAAACTATATTACCATAGAGATTATGATGGAGATGCAATAAAGACAAAAAAAATAAGATTCCCATCCTCTCCCAGTATAAAATCTTAATTTCAAAGGCAATATCACCATTAAAACAAAGATCCCATAGACAATGATGTAACTGAATGTGTTCTACTACTCTTTGACTACAACTGTTACTATAAATGTGATGAAAATACACTAAAATCCAACATTTACGATACAACTTATACTCAGACGCTCTCCATGTTTTGGTCATACTTTTTGTTTACTGGGACTTAGAAAAACTATTTATTTCCATATAACCACATTATAAATAACAAAAATATCTCAAAAAACATTGAAATAGTAATAAACACAATCAATATTGAGCAATATTGCTATGAACGAAGAGCTCCATGCTATACAGCAGATACATGGAGAAAGGAAGGTCATACAGTGGCCACAGAGGTATCAAGTAAGATCTTAAGAAAGAACTATGTAAGAGTTGGTAAGAGAGTAGACCATGGCTGTATAACAAGAGGGAGCTTATAAAATGGTATATGAGAGAACGCTGTGACTGAAGGACGAGTTGGAAAGAAAGACAGGTGAGAGGAGAGTGATGGTGAGAGAGAGAGGAATGAGAAGTAAGGAGGTGAAGGGATGACAGAGCTGAGATAGGGAAATAAAGGTTGGCAAGGCCCAGAGAGAAAGAGTTGGAGAAAGAAGGAGAGACGAGTGGGAGATTGGCGAGAAAAGGTTAAGTGGGATGAGACAGCAGCAGAATAGTGAGTGCAAAGGCAGGTAAGGTAAGAGAGCTGTAAATGATGAATGGAGGAGAGAATAGGTGAGGAGTGAAAGAAAGGGAGAGGAGAGGAGAGGTTGGAAAGTTTTTAAGAGGCTTCGGACAGCAGTGGAAGATTGATGGCAAAGTCACAGAGTGTCGTTTATGATAAAAAAAGATGTTGGAGAGTGTCGAGAGAGATAGATGAGAGGAGCAGTGGAGGTGTTAGAGGTTGGGAGAGAGGTGGAGCAGCAGAGGGGAGAGGAATGTCTGAGAGAGAGGGAGGAGGAGGAGGAGGAGCAGGAATGGGTTCAACACAAAGAAAAGAGAGGGAAAGTACGGGAGAGAATGATAATAGATTTAAAGGGAAGATGAGAGCATGTTAAAACATCAGTTTATTAATGTGTGAGTAAAGAAGTGAGCGATAGCGGGACAGTCTGGAGGAAAGATCTCATCTACTGCATGGGAGACAGTCCCAGATGGTTCCCATAGGGAAGCAGTTGTGAGCTGTTCTTTAAAGGTACAGTGTGTACGAACTGGCGGCATCTAGTGGTGTGGTTGCAGATTGCAACCCTCCGCTCACTCCTCCCTTTCCAAGGCGTAACGTGCAGAGTTCAGAACCATGGTGACGCTGTTTGCCTCGCTCAGACAACACATTCTCACTCACAACTTCAACGTCAAATACCGCTGCTTGGTCAGTGCCCCGATTGCACTACTTTTGGACGGACCAGGGATGGGTGTCAATAGAACTCTTTTCTGTTATTAAACATGATGACGTATTTTGTGGGCGGAGCGTTAAGTGGAGGCAGAATCATTCTCTGAACATGTTAGTTAACACTGGCTAGAAAGTTTTGTTGGCTTGTCTTTTTAACAATGGCTGAAGAAAATACTAGTTTCTCTGTATATGTAGCCAACTGTCACTAAGAGAGAAAACTCAGAACTCAGAGAAAGTTAACACTAACCAATTGGACAAGATTAGCTGACCCATACGCCACTGACAGACTGTTTCTTCAGGAGGAGAGGACGACTGGCTCGTTAGCTAGTTTGTCCAGACAATGAAAAGATAGCTAAAGCCTGCTCTCCTTCCAGCAAAGTGGTCTCCTAGTGACGAGGAGTGAGGAAGAGGGACGTTAGACCCAGGACTGCTGCTGGCCAACAGCCCGCTGCTTGGCTAATTTTCTGTAACCAGTGTTGCATGAAAGCATGACGGAATTAACAGGCTAGCTAAGTAGCCAGCCGTCCGACCAGCGGACTGGTGACCAATGGCAGCACTGTAAAGATAAATTGAAACATTATAGGCATGACCACTGACTATTTGTTTTACAATTTAGCCACAAATTCCCAGACGGACCATACACAGTCCAGCCATTAACTCGTTTTTTATACCCGAGTCTTGTTTAAATTGGGTAGGGGGCATGTTCAAGCTAAAAGAAGGGTGTTCAGTTGCTCTTATAAGCATCATTAATGAGCACCTGGGTCACATTACGTCTGCAGGAGTATTTACTTTTCCCCAAAGGAACAGGTTTAACACATCCGTGCAATTTCACATCAAGATGTCATTCTGATGAACGAAAACTAAACGTCCAGTGTTTCTCTGACAGTAATTATATTCTCCTCTGTGGTAAACACTGTAACACATCTGCATCTCCAGCAAAGAACAAAAAAATAAGGTTTAGCTAAAACAAGTAAAACCATCTGTGTTTTAAAAGTATGATATTATACACAGCCGTTTGGAACTGATAATCTACCACAGTTAAACACAGAAAAACACTACCTCTTTTATTAATTTTAATTCAAGCTTGTTCTAAAGCTATAAACATTACAAATTATAAATTCACAGAGGAAATTAATCATGGTACTTTTTATTATTAAATTCTTGGCATAATGTGTTTTTTTCCAATAAAATGTTTTGAAAAAAACATAGTTGATGACACAATAATTACCGTGCCATTAAATTGCTAGAGAAATACACAGCATACATATCACAGGGATATTTTGGCAGCTTCTTTTTCATCTCGCTGCGGGTGAACTGCTCAGCAACAAAAGGCAATTTACGGCAATCACTGTTTGTTCGCATAGTATCATTTGTGTGATCGACTCCATTGAAAATGCAATAAAGGCTCTGTTGGAGAAGGAATTTACTTTCATTAACGGACCACAAATTTCAGGGATGGGTTTGGGCGACTGCATATCTTCTTTAAAGCATGTGACTCTCACTTGGTAACACTGATGAGCTTCTTCTCACACAGTAGAGAAAGATAATAAAAAAGATAAAGATATAATGGACAAGAGAGCTGTTTCTTCATTTTAGGCTTAATGAAGCTATGTTTCAAAAAGCAACGTGAGCATTGGAAATAACAAAACTACTCAGATCTACAGTGATAATTCAATGTATTTTACAGGCGTACAACTGAGATGTAACTTGGCTATTTTCAATATAAACTAAACAGTATGTAATAATGTCATCTCAAAAAATAAACGGCACCCCTTTCAAGAAGTCCATCCACTTTAATTAAAGGTACCCTGTAGAGTTTTTGACCACTAGGAGAGCTGTGGAGAAATGTTTTTATGAATGTTTCGCGCTCCACTGACCAACAGTTGGTGGTGGTAAGCAGAATTGTAACATAACGCAGCAACAAAGGCAGACACTGCTGGCAAATAAACATGGATGTAAACAATACATGATTTTAAATATTAAAAATATAAGCTTAGCAAATGCTTGATAAGGAAATGCATTCAACATGTTTGTTGACCTCACAAATACACATAACATGTTTTGACTCGTCACTTGTCACTGTACGTAACGTTGTTTTAAGTAACGTTGTTTTAAGTAACGTTGTTTTAAGTAACGTTGTTTTACGTAACGTTGTTTTACGTAACGTATTACGCAAGGTTGTTTTACGCAAGGTTGTTTTACGTTTTACGTAACTTTGTTTTACATAAAGTTGTTTTACGTAACATTTTGTGTGAAGTTGTTTTACATGAAGTTGTTTTAGATAACGCTGTTATGCTTTTTACCCAACGTTGTTATACGCGACGTTGTTATATGCAACGTTGTTATACAGAACGTTGTTATACGCAACGTTGTTATACGCAACGTTGTTATACGCAACGTTGTTATACGCAACGTTGTTATACGCAACGTTGTTTTACGTTAAGTTGTTTTACATTAAGTTCTTTTATGTTAAGTTGTTTTACGCTAAGTTGTTACGGAAAGTTGTTTTACATAAAATTGTTTTTGATAACTTTGTTATGCTTTTAACGCAATGTTGTTACATGCAACGTTGTTACTATACGCAACATTTATTAAACGTTTTTTGCAACCCAGTTTCACTCCTAACTTACTTACTTAATGCCTTTATTCACTGGCAATTGAATTAAATTACTTTTAAATGATACACTTATTCTTGTAGTTGTAGCCTTGTTTTCATAATTATCAAGAGAGGAGGAAAAGAAAATAAGCAGTGGAATGAAATGTCTCCTCTTGCTTTAATGCAGCTCAATTCAACATTATATATCAACATTATATTTCATCATATATTTCTGTTTCTGTTGTCAGACAACCAGCGGTCATTAACGAGCTGCTGAGCTGCAGATGAAATCATTATTTTACATAACGGAACATCGTCAGACAGACATAACATAGATTCAGTTTAATAAAAGCAGCTGTGAGACTGACGGTGCTGACATTTAAAATGAGAGTTATAGCATGTTATAATATTGAGACAATCTGAAACAGGCTCACTGTGTAGGATGTCAGAGAGAAGAAGTCAGCACTCTGCCACATCTAAACCCTCCTCTGCTGAAACACAGGAAACACCAGAACCAAAGAAGGCTCCATTATCTTTAAAGGGACCCTTGACAAAACGCCGTTCATTGAAAATAGAAACCAATTGCTGCCCCGATTAACAGCCATGCTCATGCAGAACTAAGTGTCCCAATTACCAACAGCAATGTTCTTGCAGATGTGATGAGAAGGCAAAATTACATGACTGAAATGTTGGTTAAAGAACAGAAAGCCTCTTGCCTTCCAATTTGAGAAAAACAACAAAAGGTTAAGTTAAGCCACAAAACATCTGTTAGCATCCAAATGAGCTGCAGATGTGAATTTATGCTGTAAAATATGAAAAATGTCTTTAACTTTAATTATAAACGGTTAGGGCTGTCAAAGTTAACAAGATAATAACACCGGAACGCAAATTTGTTTTAAAGCCAGTCATTTGTTTAATGTATTAACACAACTTTGTAGGCTGTAGTAGGCTCAGTTTTAAAGCTAGAGTGAAGATACTGGCATCATATGAAACTAGAAAACCATTGGTACCAACCATGTCATTCTAGCTTGTTAACGTTCCAAACTTGCGATAAATTTTGGCGAGAAGAAACTGTAATGCTCATTTCAAAAGGGGTCCCTTGACCGACCTCTGACCTCAAGATATGTGAATGAAAATGGGTTCTATGGGTACCCACAAGTCTCCCCTTTACAGACATGCCCACTTTATGATAATCACATGCAGTTTGGGGCAAGTCATAGTCAAGTCAGCACACTGACACACTGACAGCTGTTGTTGCCTGTTGGGCTGCAGTTTACCATTTTATGATTTGAGCATATTTGTTATACTAAATGCAGTAGCTGTGAGGTTTTCTGGACAATATTTGTCATTATTTTGGGTTGTTAATTAATTTCCAATAATAAATATATACATACATTTGCATAAAGCAACATATTTGCCCACTCCCATGTTGATAACAGTATTAAATACTTGACAAATCTCCCTTTAAAGTAAAAAAAAATGTGTTCTTAATTTGCTATTAATCACGATTACACTTTTTTTTTTTTTTACATTTTTTAATCGATTGACAGCCCTATAAACTATATAAATGTGTCTTCTGAATAAGAGAAGTTCCAGTCCTGAAACATTTCCTGTGGACATTTAAAGCGGGACTGAGCCGGAGCACAGCCTTAACACGACCCGGCCGGATGCTGTGTACATTTGGTGTTTCTGGACGCAGAATCGACAACGTCCCCTACAGTTTTCTGAACTCATGGACTCATAAAACCTGAAGCTTGGACACATTTGACAAAAATGGCAATCCATCATACGAGAATGCGTGGAAAAAGAAAATAAGAGTTTTTTTCTAATTATTTTATTATTTCCAGCAGAGGAGTGTTTCCAGCTGACCGCCCCAACACATCCCTCAGCTGCAGTTGGTGGGGGACGACAGTCACAATTGCAGGTTGAGTCTTTAAATCTCCTCCTATTTTCCTCCCACCCTCCCCCGTCTCTGCTGGAGCTTGCTTACCACACATGGTGTGTGTGTGTGTCTGCATTGGACTTTGTGTTTTTTCTCTGCATGTGCAGAATGTCTGTACTTAGTACTTAGATCCTTTACTGAAGTAAAATACCAATACAACAATGTAAAAAATACTACATCAAAAGTAAAACTCCTGCATATAAAATCGTACTTCAAGTACTACCAGTTTCATGTAGTAAAAGTATCAGAATAAAAAACATACAGGGGGTTTGCTTTTGGGCAGTGGTGCAGTGGTTAGCACTATCGCCTCACAGCAAGAGGGTCGAATCCAGCTGGAGTTTGCATGTTCTCCCCCTGTTAGCGTGGGTTTTCTCCGGGTTTTCCGGTTTCCTCCCACAGTCCAAAGAAATGCAGGTTAGGTTGATTGTTGACTCTAAATTGCCCGTAGGTGTGAATGTGGGCCTGAATGGATGTCTGTCTCTATGTGTCAGCCCTGTGATAGTCTGGCGACCTGTCCAGAGTGTACCTCGCCTTCGCCCAATGTCAGCTGGGATCGGCTCCAGCCCCGCCGTGACCACGAATGGGGTAAGCGGTTACAAATAATGGATGGATGGAGTTTGCTTTGGTGTTTGGTGCATACACAAGAAAAATAGTAAGAGAAAATAAAAGAAAAATATAGAATAGGAAGAAATTACAATAAATATATATACGATACATACAGACATATGTACAATATATCTATTATATAATATATATTATATATAATATATATTAAAATGAGAGAAAAGTAAAAGTACACAAGTATAGGTCTGTGTCTGCTGTTATAAATGTGTGTGTGTTATCAGTGTTTTTACTTGATTTGAGTTTTAAGAGGTTGTGCGAATGTGTGTGTGTGTGTTTGTGGGTGCTTGTGTTTCTTGTACAGCATTTTAAGTTTTAGACCTTCAGAGTGAGGACATGAGTGTGTGTGTTCGTGTGTATGTGTGTGTGTGTGTGTGTGTGAGAGTGTAGGCGTGGGTGTGTGTGTGTTTGTGTGTGTGTGTGAGTGTAGGGGTGTGTGTACATGTGTTGGTTTTGTTCTAAACTATTATCTGCATTACTTACAGCAGTGAGTGTCTTTCACTGACACACATACACACACACAACCTTGTACTTATACTATCTTTGTGAGGACACTCAATGACATAATGCATTCCCTAGCCCCTTTCCCCAAACTGTGTCATCACAACTAAATGCCTGACCCTGACCTTTACCCTAACCCTAACCCTAACCTAAACCTAATTATAACCTGAACCATAAAACCAAGTCTGAACCCTCAAACAGGCCAAAATGGTCCCCACAAAGATAGCTGTACGAGTATCACACACACACACACACACACACACACACACACACACACACACACACACACACACGCAAACGCACACATACACACACACACACGCACACACGCACACACCATGGCATATAATCAATACACCTTAGTTAGAGAAAGTCGGTGGATGATGTTGATGGACTGTTTCACCAGATTACACGGTGTTGGATCGCAGGTCGATGTGACACCAGCGGAGCCTCGCTTGTGTTCATTTGTGTGTTGCAGCAGGAGGTGATCTAGGGTTAAAGGGCTGTTAGCTCTAAATACCTGATGCAGCCCCCTTACAATTGCTTTTTAAAGGACAGAAAGTCTGGTGAGGTAGCATTTAGCATTTATGCACCTGAAGAATGGAACAGTTTGCCTGCTGATGTTTGACACTTTGTTATTTTATAAGAAACAATCTTCCTGTTGGGCTTGAGTTTGCGATGTTATGATTTGAGCATATTTTTATGCTAAATGCAGTACCTGTGAGGGTTTCTGGACAATATTTGTCATTGTTTTGTGTTGTTAATTGATTTCCAATAATAAATATATACACACATTTGCATAAAGCAGCAGATTTGTCCACTCCCATGTTGATAAGAGTATCAAATACTTGACAAATCTCCCTTTAATGTACATTTTGAACAGATAAAAAATGTGTGATTAATTTTCGATCAATCACGATTAACTATGGACAATCGTGATTAATTATAATTAAATATGTATTAAATTGGCAGCCCCAATAACAACATATTACCACTTAAATAACACCTTGAAAGTTTTCAGCCGTCCCCGATCAGGACAACTGGTAGTACGGGAAGTATGTGTTATACTATTCTGAGCTATCCTCTGACGCATCTCATTTTTCTACCTGAAACTGAAACCAGATGAACCACAGTTAATAGAAGGCAGTGCAGACAGTTCACCCTCTGTTTGTGTGCAGCTGCAGATTGACAGCTTTAGAAGTTGACTTTGGAGGGACTTCTGCTGCAAACTGACACCTCAGTGCAAAAAGGCCACAACCATCTCTCTCTCTCTCTCTCTCTCCCCGCTTCAGTGTGTCTGCTTTTCTTTTTGTCTCTGACATCTGTCTAAGTCTCTCCATCTCTCTGCCTTCTTTATGTTTTCATCTCTTCACTCTGTTACATCAGAAATAATCTCCATCTCACACCAACCAACGAGTCTCTATAACTGAATCCTCTCTCGAAGCACTCAGCCACCCCCTCTTCCTCTTCTGCAACCTCTCATTGCATATTGAATACCCTTTAGCTATAAAAATCTCATCAGCAGGGTGACTACTGTAAGTACCAGACAACTGCTGCATTTATCTATATGTTTGTATGCAAAACAGTTAAGTCAACTTATCTATAGATCCCCAAATCACAAATTTGTCTCAGAGGGCTTTGCAATCAACCCAACGAGACCCTCAAACCTCAGACCCTTGTTCAGATAAGGACGAAACAACCCAATTGCCAGAAAAATGTTGGCAAAAGACATTTCTGTAAACCCCCGGGATACGTTGAATGTCAACTTTTCTGAATCAAGAATATGTTTCATGAATATTTTCATTAGCATCATATGCTTGCAGAAATGCACAATGCCATGTGGTTAACGTTGTGAAATGATTGGTTAGGTTCAGGCAACAAATCTACTTGGTTAAGGTTAGAAAAAAGATCATGGTTTATGTTTGAATAATAACGTAACAATGTTACGCCGTACAACTATATTGTTTAACAAATGGTCCACTCGAACAGTCCTGCAGCTCATCTCCATGTTTCCATTCAGATGCTTAAAAGGCAGGAAAGCTGCTGGACACTTTTAAAGGGGACATATCATGCTCCTTTCAGGCTCATACTTGTATTTTGTGTTTCTACTAGAACATGTATACATGCTTTAATGTTCAAAGAACACATTATTTTCCTCATACTGTCTGTCTGAATATACCTGTATTCACCCTCTGTCTGAAACGCTCTGTTGTAGCACCTGTCTCTTTAAGACCCCCTCATAATAAAGGCCCAGTCTGCTCTGATTGGCTTGTGAGAAAAACATGGTGCACCTTTGCAAAGGTAGTTCTCAAGTTGTGGGCGATATATGCCAATGAGCCTGCATGTGACATAGGAAGGGGAGCCAAATCTGAATGGCTTGTTGAATCACATGTTTTCTGATCTAGGCAGCCCATAAAAAAATGACTGCGTTGTCATATTTCACATTTTGTGGGTTGGTTAGGCGCAAGCACTGAAAAAGTGAGCTTTTTCTCGATATGTCCCTTTTAAAAAGCAGCAGCACATGTACAGTACAGGACTCCAGACTATGTCTGCAGAGATGAATAACTCATTGATTTATGTGAAGCCGCTGCACAGCTGGGCCCCAACCAAGAGGTCATGTTCCTTACCTTGGCAATAATATTAAATACAACCTCAGATCACAGGCAGCAGCTGCACCCCTTACAAGTGTGTGTGTGTGTGTTGTCTGTTTTCAGTATCCAGCGCAACTGTACAGTTGCCCTGAAAGCTCAACAGACTGCTATTTAAAGGGACTATTTGTAACTTTCAGAAATGCTTCTTAACAGCGACACCTGTGGCCGTGAAATCAATGAAAGTCAGCGTCGGGCTCGCGCTTGCTCACTCTAAATATACCTGAACGAGCATCGCTCAAAACAGTGAGGCGACACACGTCAGCTAAAAGCACAATATCACTCTATATTTCAGCTGCTTGGCAGTAATGTTAGCTGACCAGACGAAGGTCTCTCCATGAACATGATTTAGATCTGGTCCTAGTGTTGGCTTTTCCTGCCTAAGTGCAGGCTGATGCAGCGGGGCTCTGCAGCGTGTCTCCTCTGCTCTCTCCGCCCGCAGCCGGAGAGACCAGAGGAGACACCGGCACCCGGTCGGTAACGAGAGGGTAACATAACTCTCTGAAGAGCTCCGTCACTTCACAAGACATGGGAAAGCTCTGTTGGTCTGGAGGAACTGCAGAATTTATTTCTGCACAAACGTCCCCTGTGCATTCACTAGATATTCTCAGAGCTAAACTAACTCTTCTGCAGTGTGTAGTGAGCGCGTGTTCACGTCTAGAGGTGGAGCGAGACAGCGAGGACGCGCGCGCATTCTGAGTGAAGGAGAGCATGCAGCGGAGACGAGGCTCCAGCCACACGCGAGCACGCATATACGAACGCGCATGTGTGACGACCCGCTACATTTATGCGTGTACAAAGTTACAAATAGTCCCTTTAAGAAAATGATGAAAAGATCTTTATGAATAAGGCAACATAAATAGCAAAAATGACAACAAAATGTAGAAAACATGTATTTTACATGTAAAAAGGGTCACTTCACCCTTTAAATACGCAAAAAGCATTGACAGAGAAAATGACCTGGTTCTGGTTCGGTGGATAATTCTTCGACCTTGCTGTGAAAAGTTTTCATTGGAAATTCTTTCTACCAAAATAGTAGAAAGCTAGGTCAGCAATTAAACAGTGAGGTCAATCTTTTTGTGAAAAGAAATGTTGCTGTTAAAGTTTTTTAATTTACTTTTTCTCAGAGCTGTTGGCAGCACAAACCCAATTTCACTGACTTCTATTGTGTCGGGGTGAAGGCAGAAAATCCTGACTAGATACCAATAAATGTTCGGAAGATAGAAAAGAGTTACTATTCTCTCTTTTTTTTGTAATTTTAGTGATCAGAAGGTTCTTTCACAAACTACATTTTAGCTTTAGATGGATTTTGTGTAAACTTTTGTGTATTACAAATGTCAGCGGAGCAACACAGCGACAGTCATGGCAACTGAAAAAAAACACAGACTGAGAGTTTCCATCCGTGCTAGCAGCTCTGAGGTCGTACAGAGACACAGCGATGCTTTGAGGAGAGAAGTAAAGAAAGGTAGAACACATGAGAGAGGAGAAGACAATAAATAGGAAATCAGACAAGCGAGGAGAGAGGAGGAGGAGAGGAGGAGGAGAGGATAGACGGGTGGAAAACACAAACATTAATAGGTGCCATAAAATGCATGCTGCATGAAGAAATGATATTAGCATTGCAAATATTGTCCTCCCCTCTGACCTCCTCCTCTTCCTCCTCCACCCTGCTCACTGGTGTCTCTATACACCAGTGGATCTACCTTCTAAAACATGCAGTTTAATCAAGTCGGACGGTGGCAGTTTCAGCCGAAATGACTAGAACAAGTGTCTGCTGTTTGACCTTGGCATTTCACATAAGGAGATGCATGAGTCTCCTGGGAAATGAGCTATTCTGAGGGGTTGAAGAAAACACTTTTCCTCTGCTGATTAATTCATGAAGTGCGTACGTATCACAGCAGATTCTGTCTTCTAATCTCGGATGTCACCGTATACAAGAGCTCTCCATTAAAACGCCACGCTAATAAAACTGATTCTGAAACCTGTGATGGTAAATCATTTATGTTTTCATAAAAAGTGCGTGTAGATGACATCATGTTGAGATATTTTCAGCAGCTACAGTGGAGTTTGATAGCAGCTGTTACTCATTTATCTGAAATACTAACAGGCGTACTCAATATTCATGAAGTTCGTTGATATGCACGTGTGTGTGCTTCTTGTTTTACTCACTGAGGACTGATCGATGTAATGTGATGTAGACAAGAAAGGCTGAGGGAACCCTAAGGTAGGTGGATATCTTAACAACATCGAGACTGTCCTCTCAAGAAAGACGACAGCATCAGTCATTTCAGCCTAAACATCTGTTTCAGCCCAGTCGCACAGTGGTTTGTGAATTAATCACGAAATTTAATGTATTGATTTGTGTACAGGGCGGCACTTCATTAGACGCTCTTTATACGTCCTTGTTCATGATTAAGTGGATTAAATATGCATTGATTTTGTGGGATATACATGATTCTTGTTTTGAATTTGGACTGCTGTTATTCAAGGTAACGCTACAAAATAATATGATGTCAGAATATGTTGATCTGAGGGAGGATTTTTCCGTCTCGGCTGTGAGGCGTATTTCCTTTCACACACAAACACATCTCACCTGTCCATTGTAGCCTACATGCCTTGTGTCACCTGGGACCCTGAACTTAAAGCACATTCTTTCAGTGCTTAATCCTGAATGAGTCAGCCATTGCATTCACATCAGAGAATGCACACAATATACTTCTGTTACATTTAGATACAGCAAATCCCCATTCAGAGTACAGCAAACAGCTTTTATCAGCGTGAGAATGGGACCCTGTTAAGCACACAGGGGCTAATCCCTCTACATTATTTGATATTACAAACCCTGCGCTAGAGTACACAGAGGCGGACGTCTATGCATCTGTGGGAGTGTGCGTGAGTTTGTGTGTTTAACTTCAAAAAAGTTGAGTTATGTGTGGAAAATAAACTGCAGAAGTTTGTTTGAGGTTTACGAAACAAGTGAAGCAGCGTAAAAAATGTATGATCCACTTAGCTAAGATGAAACGTACATATGTGGGTGCACAAGCTTTATGTATTCTGATTCAAATTCAGCAGATCAAATATTCAATAGCTCACCTCCTGTTGCAGTCAAAGCCAGGGGCACTTTGCTCTTTCAAATCCCAAAAAAAGAAGAGACACTTCAGGTCTTGTGTATCACTTAAAACCTGAAACACTCAGGTTCCCTCAGTTACATTTTACATTTAAAGCATTTAACTAAAAAGTGTTTTTGTTTATTTATCTAAAAGTTATGTTTGTTGTAAAGTTTTATTGTTGTGTGGTAATGTGGGTTTAAGTTGTGGCCCATACATCCACAAATATGTTTCTAACATGTTTTTCCTGATTAGACCTCTCCTCAGGGCTTATGGCACAATCACACCAAGACAGCAAAGTGAACTTTTCATGTGGCGCAATTACATACAAAGACAATGCAAAGAGGCAAATAGATGTGAATAGACCCGAATGGCCATTTATGAAAGACATTTGTGTGACGCTGTGTTGTGAAAGCTTATCAGCGTTGACATTCTCCTGCTGTCGTCACTGACATCCTGACGTTGTTGAATCAGAAATGGAGGAAAAACATATAGTTGTCTGTGGTCACCCGGAGCTATCTATGATAGTACATCATATCTGGACATAGACCGGACAAAACTCTGTGTATAAATGTATGTGTATAAACCTATAATTGTCTATGGTATAAACAACACCATTGCTGCCGTATTTATGCCTAGATGACTTTATGCTGATTATTGATACAGCAGCTTCATAGCCTGGCACTTATCAATCCGAACTCCATTCACAAAACAAGCAATTTAAGTTTTTTTTCTTGTCGTCTTGCAGACAGACCTGACAGACCTGCCGAAGCATAAAGTCATACTTTTTACAAATACATTATTATTTAGTTATTTCTGCATCCTTTTGATCCGTATATTGGAATTAATCACAGCACAATCTGTTTATTTTGGGTTCATACTGCAGTAGCGACGTGTGGCTTGCTAGATTCAGTGCAATGGCACTGTATGTGAATACAGGGTGAACCAGGACACAACAGTTACGACCTCTTTAAATGTACTTTACTACACCGTAGCACGTGACGATGGCAGCTACGTTTGCAGCTCAACACCAATCAGTTTATTTCATGTTTGTATGCTTCATTTCTACTCTGCTGCTTTGTAATTACATGAAAATAATGAAGCAGGTTCCAGCAGATATATAATAAGCACATCCTGCTGTTAATCCTATTGTCTCCAAACCTACTCTAGTTATGTTTACCTTATTAAATATTTAAATCTTGATCCTCAAATCATCTTTATTATGTCTCATGTGGCTTGCATTAGATTTTAATGGAGTTTCGTTCTCTTTTTGTGTCAGTGTTATACATGTGAATGTTCATGTGTGTACATACATAAATATACAGGCGGTATGAGTGCATGTTCTATATGGGTTCTCTCCCATTCATTAGTGTCAGTTACTTCTAAGTGTTGCACCTGCTCTGCGTGGGAGGATATTTGTGCCTCTCTTCCCTTCCTTCTGTTTGCTTTTGTGTTTTGTTCCTCAAACTGGCCTCTTGAACGCAGCAACAAGCCTCCTTCACATCCTCCTCTCTTCACCCGCATTCCCTCCCTCCCTCTCTCTCCATCATACATTGCATCACTCCGTCCATGTTGCCTGTCTCTTAGCTCTTCTTTCCTTCCCTCACGACTGCATTGCTCTCGGCCTCGCTGTCTGCCTCTGTGTATGTTTGCATGTGTAAGTTATGCGCTTCAGTGTGTCTCAGCCTGTGTGTGTGTGTGTGTGTGTGTGTGCGCATCGCGTGTATCCCCTTCTTCTCTCCTCATTTGTATTCTGCTCTTCTTGGACCAGGTAGGTAATGACAAGCAGCAAAGGCCAGGATGTCACCGCTCCACTCAGCGGCTGGCTGCCTGCTGACGTCAAGCCTCTGCAAACACACACACACACACACACACACCCTTGCAGCTTACACACCCACTAAACACACATGTACTGTACAAACCCACACATGGATGCATGCAACTATTGTAGCTGAATATTTGTGTTATTAGAAGGAACAGTTTTTGAATTTTGACACTGTATATCTGTATAACAATATGTATAGAGGAGATTATGTTCCAGGAATATAAAAACTATGTTGATGAGACAATCATAGAAATGTCAAAAAGATATATTGATAGTGTAACATGAAAAAAAAATATATTAATTGATTTCGTCACATCTATTATTATTATTCTTTGTCTTGTTTCTGGGGGATAATCATGCTCTAAGTTTTGGTACTACAGTTCCCATAATGCTTTGGGAAGTAAAACATTGCTGTGGATTCAGTGAGGTATGCTGTGGGCTACAACTTGAGCCCTGTGTTTTATTCTGTATTTGTTTACATTCGGTTGTGGGATGAAAGAAGAGCTAGATCTGTCCACCCAAACCGTTCTCCTTCCCAACTCTTCAAATACCGTTTGGTAAGTGCCCCTCGGCAACGGAAACCGATGCACGGAGGCACCCTTTAGCAAAAGTTTGTGACACCCGCAGGACTCTCTGGGGGACATAGTCATAAGCCTTTTCCAAAATACAAGTAGCCTGGATGGGAAAACTCCCATGACCCCTCCAACAGCCTCGCGAGGGAGGATGTGTTGGTCGGGTTCAGGAATTCCTCAAAGTGCTCTTTCCACCGCTCGACAATATCCCCAGTCCGGGTCCGCAGTTCTCCTCCCTTGCTGAAAGAGAGCCCGAGCCAAGCCCTGCTTTCCCTTTCTGAGTCGTCGGTTTTGCCAGAACTTCCATGAGGCCAACCGAAAGTCATACTCCATAGACTCCCCGAGCTCCATCCTCACCCAGGGTTTTGCTTTTGGCAACCGCCGCAGCTGTAGTACCCGTCTGCTGTTTCCGGAGATCCCCGGGCCTCATTCTTCAGCTTGACAGCCTCCGCTGTTGTCCAACAGTGGGTTCTTAGGTTGCTGCCACAACAGGCACTGATGACCTTCTGACCACAACTCCTAGCACTCACTTCTACATTGGAGGTTTTGAACATAACCCACTCAGATTCAATGTCCCCAGTCTCCTCCGGGATGCATGAACAATTCTTCCAGAGGTGGGAGTTAAAGACCTCGTGGACAGGGGCCTCAGCCAGACATTCCCTGTTCAGCCCCAATGAATGATATTTTATAAGCTCCTTGAAGGATGAAAAGAAATTACACCTGTTAAGCTGTTACTTTCACTGGTATGCGTTCTCTTTTGAACTTTGGAATGAATCACACCCCTGTGTTGGTGAAGCAAACATCACCTGACTCACCTGAGACAAACCAGGAAGACCAAACTAACAACTTAATCTAAGTGAATTTATCTACAGGAGAGAAAAGTGGAAAACTACAACACTGCTGCTTCAACCTGCTGACACTCCACACAGAGCGTCGCATCACTGCTCCGTCGGTCCCCGCTGGGAGCCAACACCAACACCACGCAAGAGAGAGGCATAGGAGAACCAGAACCAGGACTGCGCGAAGGAGACTGTCAGAGCTGTTGCAGTAAAATGAGAGGTTTTCTAAAGGGATTCTGGTGCTCGGAAACACTACCACTTCTGTCCACAGGGACCGCCAAAATCAACACAAAATCAAATTCCTTGTAGTAGCTTTAAACAAAACAGAAAATGCTGTGTGTCATCATCCTTACTGGGAAGACAACCTCATTTCTAAAACTGTTACCGCTAAGGTTAATGTTTGAGTACGTTTATGCACAAAAACTAATCTGTTATGATCAGGAAAAGATTGTAGTTTGAGTTTATACCAGACTAATAGTCTACAACAACAGTGGTGCTTTGAGCTAAATGCTAATGTCAGCATGCTAACATGCTCACCATGGATGCATAAAGAGAAGTGGATGCAGCGTTGTAGGCGGGCTCCCGTTCATTCATATGAGAGTTGCTAAGTGGCACATGAAGCCAAAATGGCTCGAAAGTGATAAAGTCCCCGGATCATCCGGCGATCTTCCGCATTCTATTGAGCCCATAGAGCAGGCGCAGTAGCGTTTCCTTTAACTCCGCCTCGCAGCTTCGCTCCAGCCTCGGTCTGGATCTCATTCACATGAACATAGGGAAATAACTCTGGATTTGTCTGTTTGTGCATTTTACAACTTTTAGGACCTAATGATTTAAATAAGGGCTATTCAAGTGTTCATACTGAGAAGTTGATTAACCTCAAAAATAATTATCCACTGAGTTACAGACGTCTCTTTCCCAATGTAAGTCTATGGGAAAAAGTATTTTTGGGCCCAATGGCATCACGTGACGGACACGGAAGCTGTAGTTGGCCACCGTTTGGCCACTACGAAAATTGGCCTCAACGAATAACGACAATTAGACTATTAAGGACAGGAATAAAAAACACAGATATGTTTACTCAAAAAGTCACAATGGCTGCAACTATTGCAAACTTGATCTCATAAGACATTTAATTAATTTCTTCGCCCCCCCACTCGCTGATCTATATATTCACTCTATTGTGTTTAAGTTATATTTTAACTCCTCCGCTATATTCAACCTACATTCAAACTACTTATGAAAATAAACATAAACAGCCTGCTGTCTACACCCAGTGGTGGATCTGTACTTCGGAATGAAACGCACCCTTGTGTTATAGATGAAGGAACAGCATTCAGCACAGGATGTGGGACGAAGCTCCACCCCTCTCCAGACTCACCCGGGACAAATCAGGAAACACATTGTTATACTTCCAAGCTACCAAACTAACAGCATCCTTTGAGTGAGTTCATCTACAGGAGAGAAAAGTGGAAAACTACAACACTGCTGCTTCAACCTGCTGACGCTCCACACACTGAATGTGAGTTTAACTAAAAACACAACTCAAAGTGAAAGTAAATGTCAGTGAAGCTAGTAGAGGAGGGAGGGGAGCCAGGACTAAATATACTTCTGTCTGCTGTGTTTTCAGCTTCACTCAGATGACGAAATGGCTTTCAGATTAGAGGAGGATCTCTGCTGTCCGGTCTGTCGTGACGTCTTTAGACATCCGGTCATTCTGTCATGTAGCCACAGTTTCTGTAAAGACTGTCTGAAGAGCTCTTGGAGAGAGAAACCAACACGCGAGTGTCCAGTTTGTAATACGATATCTTCAACCTCAGAACCACCTTTAAACCGGGTGTTAAAGAACCTGTGTGAGGCCTTTTTACTGGAGAGAAATCAGAGAGCTTCAGAGGCTCTCTGCAGTCTGCACTCTGAGAAACTCAAACTCTTCTGTCTGGACCATCAGCAGCCAGTTTGTGTCGTCTGCAGAGATTCAGAACAACACACCAACCACAGAATCAGACCCATCGATGAAGCTGCACGACAACACAAGAAGGAATTTCAGGAGACTCTTAAGCTCTTAAAAGAGAAATTGAAGGTTTTTGAACAAGTTAAAGTGAAGTCTGATCAAACAGCAGAACACATGAAGGTCCAGGCCCGAAGCACAGAGAGGAAGATTAAGGAGAAGTTTAAGAAGCTTCACCAGTTTCTAGAAGAGGAAGAGGAGGCCAAGATCTCTGCTCTGAGGGAGGAAGAGGAGCAGAAGAGCCAGATGATGAAGGAGAAGATGGAGGCTCTGAGCAGAGAGATAGCAGCTCTTTCAGACACAGTCAGAGCCACAGAGGAGGAGCTGAGAGCTGAAGACGTCTCATTCCTGCACAACTACAAGGCTGCAGTGGAAAGAGTCCAGCAGCGCCCCCTGCTGGAGGATCCACAGCTGCTCTCAGGAGCTCTAATAGACAAGGCCAACCACCTGGGCAACCTGACCTTCAACATCTGGAACAAGATGAAGGAGGTGGTCTCCTACACTCCTCTGATTCTGGATCCAAACAGTGCTCATCCAGAACTCATCCTGTCTGAAGATCTGACCAGTGGGATACGAGGGGGTGGACAGCAGCTCCCTGATAATCCAGAGAGGTTTGAGTCTTACTGCTCTGTCCTAGGCTCTGAGGGCTTTAACTCAGGCACTCACAGCTGGGATGTCGAGGTTGGAGACAGTACATACTGGATACTGGGTGTGTTAAGAGAGTCTGTCAAGAGAAAGGGAGTCATACAGTCTGGATTATGGAGCATAATGTTCGATGAAGGTAAATACTGTGCATGGTCACCACCAGCTCCAACGACTGCTCTTCTAGTGCAGAAGAAGCTCCAGAGGATCAGAGTGAATCTGGACTGGAACAGAGGAAAGCTGTCGTTCTCTGATCTTGATACTAACACACACATACACACCTTCACACACACTTTCACTGAGAGGATGTTTCCATACATTGACATTTGGGGTGAACTGAAGATATTACCACTGAAGGTCTATGTGACAAAATAACAGATCTGATAGTCTTTAATTTGAACATGGAGATTGTTTATGTTTATGTTTATTCTCATAGACAACAGATGGACAGTAGACCTCAGCTCAGCTCTGACTGCTTATTTTCCTCCGGTCTGTGAAATCTTGCAGATTCTGTTAGGAGTGTTTTTCAGGTTACCTGTTCATGCACCACTGTCAGGATATAGCGACCGTTTTACAAAAATAACTTTTTTTTAATCATATTTGCTCCAATCTGGCCTACTTCAGCTTTAAGTGATGGCTAAAAGCAAACCAGAGCTGTACCCATTTCTGGCTGATTGGTGTATACTGTATGTATTGGTATATTGTGTGATGTTTATTTTATTGTATTTCCATATTTGTAGTGTATTATGGTTTTATGATATAGAACACTGTGTATTTTCATTACACTGTACAAGAGTTGAACATTAAGCAATAGCTATAAACTATCTGTGCAGCACATCGGTTTCATGATCTGTGTTGGAACTATGTTAAATTGCATCATCCCTATACAATAAATTCAAATTTAGTGTTGAGCAGATGTGATCCACATTAAATACAGTTTGTTACAGTTCATCAATGAGTGCATTTACATGTGCACTAGTATCCTGGTGGTAAACACAATATCCTTGTTTCAGAAACCTGGATAAGACCTTGTCCCGGTTGTGAGAAACCAGGATATGCTACCTGCCGTACTCTGATAGGAACCAGGAAATCTTGGCATGTAAACAACTGATCCAAGTTTCTGAACTCTTCAATAATAGAAGAGTAGAGCAGTCAATAGAGAAATGAGTGACTGAGACAATGACAAATCAAGACACACCTGCACACGCAACACAGTCTCACGGCAGTTGATGAAATAGTCACAAAATTGTATCTATTTGATTTGTGTACACAGACACTAATTTCCCTTTTTTTCCGTGGCGCTCACGTGTCAATTTATGCTCCAGTATTTTCAAAATAAAACTACTTAATTAGGTTTAGGAATAGATCGACTTGGTTAGGCTTAGGCAACAAACTACTTAGTTAGGTTAAGAAAAAGATCGCAGTTTGGGTTTAAATAACACCGGAAGTGCCGTAACTTAAGTATGGAAGTTACGTGACAAATAAATCAACATTGACTTGTAGTTTCACACAGGACATGAACACCGGTCTCCTGGGTGAAAGTCCTGTGTCTCTATATTACCTGGTTCACAATTACATGGATTACATACGAATTGCTTTATTGCTGACCTTCACGAAAAAAAAGTGAAATTTGTGTCTATGTACAGGAATCAATACATAAATTTCATGACTATCTCATGAAATGCTGTGCGACTGGGCTGTTTCACTCCGCATCTCCACACCATTCTGTGGAAAGTTGAGAACAATAATTACAGTATGATGAATGATGTGGAGACGTTCATAAGCATCTGCTGATATAAAGATTTGGGATGCTCTTTGGACTGGGGTTGGGTTAAGAAAGGTGTCTTTAACATATTTCTTTTTCTTCCTGGGTTTTGCTGCAGTTTTTTTTTAATGTGATGTGAGCGAATAAAGAACATTTGAAATTAAATAAAAAAGATTTCTTTCTCTCTCCCCCCCCCCCGTCTTTCTCCATCCTAATGATGCAGCCTCTCACCTCCTTGAGTGCAGCAACACTTTCAGTCTTCAGCTCCGCGGGGCTGAAGGAAAAAGCCTCGGAGCCATCCGGATATCAGACATGTCCGCATATTTCTCTCCTCTTTCAATCTCTGCCTCTCTTGTTCTCTGTTGTCTTCTCTGTTTCTCTTTGTCTCCCTGTCATTCTCTTCTTCCACCTCCTGTCTTTTCTCCTCCCGCCACAGATCACACTGTGCTCTCCTTCCTTTTTCTCCCCAGTCTCCTAATTTACTCCACTGCAGATCACACTGTACTTTCTTGCTTTATCTCTGGCTTCCCCACATATCTTTTATCTGCCTCCTGCTTACTTTGTAGACGGCAAGATCCTTTTCTAATACAGATCCAACTCTTAATATAAAACAACATTCCTTATGTCATTTATGCAACCAAGAAACCCAAACACATGACACAAACACCATTAGGCCTACTCATATTTGTCCTATAGTATACAGGGATCATTTTCCAGCTTCCTGAAAATAATTTGTTTGTAATATGATTGTTTTTGATTCTCTAACTTCTTTAACGGTGCAACGTATAAGATATGGCCTCATGCTCCAAACAAATAGGGTGCAGCATTTCACCTCTACTACTTGGTCAATACAATCTAAATTTACAGTTAGCTTACAGCCAACTACTAATTAACAGC